>NC_138582.1:7445620-7840292 GCF_964289735.1 Phaethon aethereus | reverse complement strand
TATTTATGAAACTGCACAGAAAAATCAGGCCATCGGGAAACGAAAACATTTTTCATAGATGATAACTTTATCTAAACTGTACCAATTTCACTGACTTGACATGGCTGTTTGCAGTTATTTGAGGTGGCTGGGACAGTGAGGGAGGTGGGCTGTGTCATCCGGGTGATGAATGTGGTGGAGGCCACCCAAGTTTCCTCCTGCCAGCTGAAAGGAATCCCTTCCTTTCCACAGATGGATGTGCTCAGCCAGCTACCTGCAACCGTGGGCTGGTACACACACGCGATCGCACCAGCTTGCACTCTCCGTGAAGAACTGGAATCCCTTTCTTTATTGCTAAAGAGAAAAGAGAAGGAATCATGGCCTATAAAATAGAAATTAGCACACTGAGCTCTGCCACTGTGGTGACCATCTGTGTCTGGCAGGCTAGCGGGTTCCTTTAGCTGGTGGAAACACATGATGCACTGAATTACAGGAGGGGGGAAGACGGAAACTTGAACCCACCTGAGCCCTGTAAAATTACTTTTCTCCATGATGTGGCAGCTTTGTCATCTCTTGCGGTGACTTACGGGTGATAACAAACCCCTCAATGTGGAGGCTAGTCAAACTCTCCTATTGATTTTTCCCAGTCCTGTGGGCTTGTTTAATATGAAAAATGTTGCTCAAAACTGAGTCTGATAATCTTAAAGATGTTATTTACTTTTTGAAAGGTGAGCTACATTATGATTAATATGGTGAATGGCTAAAACCTAATCGAGTCAATGCTTCTTTATATCTCACAGTGGTCCGGTCCTGGTGTGGAGAACAAAGTAACAGTCAAGCCTGAATTTAAGGCTCTCAGCTTTCATGTCTGTGCAAGGGATTTTGATTTATTTATTTATATCTATGTGAAGGCCCCTGTTCAATCACAGGAGCTAATGTCATCCTACTGCATAGAATGGGGATGAGAAGCTCAGCTATCTGCCATTTCAACCTGCTTCTCCACTTCCCCTGCCCCTTTCCAGGGCCAATCTCAGCACCGGTCTCCTCAGGCACCCCTCCCTTCTGGTGATCAGCTGAGTAACATGGTACATGTGGATCAGAGACACTTTTTACGGGGCAGTGTAGTGAATGCGTGACAGTTCCTCTTATCTCTTGTTTGCACTGGGAGGCTGTGACTGGCAGGGACCTCATGGCATCAGTGCAGCCTGGGAGGAAGGGTACAAGTGAACGATGCCACCCTATCCCTATCCCTATCCCTATCCCTATCCCTATCCCTATCCCTATCCCTATCCCTATCCCTATCCCTGTCCCTTGCCCCTGTCCCTGTCCCTCTCTCCTCTCCTTTCTTCCTTCCCTTTTTAACAAAAATCACATCCCACCAGTGCACCAAGACTCTCAGCAACTCCCTTAGGAGTCACCTTAGGATGAGACTAAACTCCCTTAGGAGTCACCTTAGGATGAGACTAGCCACCCCCCAGGTATCTCTTGCCTCCCTCCACTGGAAATGGAGGATCATTTATCATGAGCCTGCACAAGACACAGCTTCTCCTTGGCAGGTGAGGCACGAGGATCCCAGCCCACAAGTTCTGCTCTTCCTTGCTGGCTCTCAGAAGGGGCTCCAAGGCCCCCCATTAGACACCCACATTTTGTAGGGTGTCTGCATGGAGTCTTTTCTGTAGAAGATACAGGAACAGAAGTTCTTCTTGCTATTGATTAGTAACAGCTCAATATAAAAGTGGTTTAGGTAACAGAGCTTTACTGGAACCACGGTTGCTCCTAGTGCTGCTGACTCTCAAAGACAGAGCACCATTCATTACACACTTCCAGAGCTCATCTTCCTTTCTCTTGAGATCACAACGTACATTTGTCATGTTGTGCAGGAGCCTACAGACACCAGTGGTTGCTTTGATTTTCCTCTTGGCATCCCAGCTGGGCAGTGATATGTTGTCTTGTCATGCTGAACTACTTTGGTTTGATATTTTTTATACAGTGACACAATATTTCCTAACATCTTACCTTGAAATTGGAAGTTGGCCTGAATGGAGGAAAAAATGTTGTTAAAACTTTCTTGTTAAAATGGAAAAATACATAAAAAATTAATAAGACTTTATGTTTTAGTACTCATAAGGGAATTTACCATACAGTGTGGTTTGGTTTTGACTCATAAATTTAAACTGATGGTAGCTTTTTACACTGTCAAAATGTACAAAGTTACTTACCAAAATTATTTTAATAAGCCATCTACTCAGTATAGTAAAATTTCTACCATGTTCCAAATAGGATCAGAAAGAAATTCAGTCAATCTTAAACACCATTCAGTATTAGTTTTTCTTACTGATGCTGGGAGGGAGTCATGATGTGTTTTGTGAATTCTCACCAGGCATGTTTGGATCTTCAGTCAGGACTCATTCTGCTGAAGGAAGAGATCACAATTAAGTTAGTAACATATCAGTGACGCTGTGATGCAGTCATGAAGCACAATGAAAACCCACAATAACTCACGATTGTTGGTCATCCCTCCAGAGAACTGCCATTAAAAACATTGGTTGCAGCATTTGTTTGTTTGTTTCTGTTATGTCTCGCTCTTACTTTAACAAGAATAAAATACACGTCAGAAAGGCACCAATACAAAAACGGAACTGAGGAATATTTTAAGTAATTGAGTCTATTGTTTAGTAAGTGCTGCTGTGAGCAGTGAAACATGCATGGAGGAGCCTCCACTGTTGGACTCTTACGGCAAGAGAATTGTACTCATTAAGCATGTCTCTATGGATGGAGAATTCATAACATTCCCTTTCCATGTGGATTCTCTGGTGCTTAAATTATAGTTGAGGTTGGGGTTCACCATTCCTTGGGGAGGACAGTAACTCGGGTCTTATTTTATATATTTCCACAAAACCCGAAGAAATTTGATAGTTTAAATTTAGGTTCCTTCCCCCAATCTGGGGAAGCTGCAAATAATTAAGAGCAACTGGGTTCAAATATGAACTGAAACACCTACATTGGCTACCTGGTTAGAAAACAGTCTGACTTCGCAGCGTGTGAGAGTTTTTTCCCCAAGTGTCCCAAGTCTCACTTGGCATGGTTTTGCATTTTATACTTTAATGTGTTTTGTTGTACATTTTTAATCTCAGAATACTTAGCTTCAAACTGGATAGACTATACAAAACCAGTCACCCAAAAGACTGTTCCAGATGACAAAGATGACCAGATGACCCCACATATGGGTTTCTCACTTGAACTCTTCTTCAAGCTTACTGATGCTTTGCCTCCCATAACTCTCACACGTGCGAGTAACCACCATGTCAAGATTCACAAGAATTTTAATTTGACCTTCATTCTTTTTGTTATCAGTTCCATTCAGCCAGTGCCTGTTCTTCTTTTCTGTCCCCCTTTCAGATGTCTGAATGGCTCATCTGTTGTATCCCTTCTGGCGTTTAACTTCTGAGTTGTCAGGACAGAGACTCTGTTGTTGTGACTTAGCTTTACAGCATGTGGTCCTAAGGGACTCTGATCCCCACTGATGGCCTTTCTGCATTCCTGCTTTCCCAGTGATTCTGTCTCATATAACAGGCAGCTCAGGAAGTACCTGAAAATATATTAAGCACAGAGCAGAATAACACATCCCAAGAGAATCTGATTTAAGGCCAAATCTTTGTTTTTACTGTATATTTTCTTGTTGAACAGTTCAAGTTAAGGACAAAGTGTCAGCCTAAATTTACCATCTTTGGCTATCTCATGTCACAGTCTTCATGCTATTTTTATACAGTTTACTCAGACATGCAACAAATAAAGGTCATTTCCCTCTTCTTAGAAGGAGGTTTATTGCTTTGTTTTTAAGAGTGACCTTATTGCTAGTGAAGAGACAGAGATACAGGCAGCTCAGGAGTCTGGAATAGTTTATTCCAGAGTTTATCAAGCACGGTGTGCATGCCATTGATAGGGCAAATGCAAAAGGAACAAGGCAGCTGCTCTTGGTTCCTTCTTGAAAGAGATCTATCTGTCTGAGCCAAGGGGGAAGAACACATGCACTTCTGTCTAAATACATGCTTAGCCATTAACATTCAAGAGGATTGGTGAGAAATAACTGGTAAGGAAGGATGAGGCAGGAAGCACTGAATTGTTGATTCAAGTGCAGATGGGGAAAGTATTGGGATGGAAGTGATGACTGTAGGTATGTGTTCATGAGAACATATAGCTCTGGGTCCTAGACAGTGAGAGGCTTGGACACAGGCATGGAGTTTTGCTCTAAGGGAAGTGAGTGAGGGTGTACTGATATTTGGGTGGACAATATGGAGGGCTGACTCCCTCTACAGATGCAAATTGTCCAGAACAGAGATGAGAATGGACCTCCAGCTATGGTGGCACCCAGAGAAGCCAGATCTGAGAAGCCTTTGTTTATGTGAAATGTCCTTCCCGGCCGTGCCACAAGCCGATTGGAGAGATTAAGGCGGTTATCCCCACGGTCTGTGATGGTGGGGATCACTATGGTGATCCTTGTCACTACCTCGCACAAGAGATGATGCTGTTACACAAGGATTTAGGAGAGCGCTATTCATGAAGGTGGCATTATGATTATTTCAGAAAGGTAAACAGGGAGAGGGAGAGCTGTCACTGGGAAATTGTAAGTCAATCTGGCATAAAAGCTGCATCTCACTCCTGCAGGAGGTTGTTCTGCAGAAGGGCCAGGAGGCCCTGCAGAGTGCCAGAACATCTGAAATATTTAACACTAGACAGCTTTTAAAATAAAAAATAGGGAAAAGTATATTAAAAGAAATGCCATGAAAACACACAAAAAGACTGCTATTTTAAAGTACCCTTAGGGGTAAGCGAAATAGAGGGAGTTTTGTATAATGGGATTTTTCAGTGTTAAAACCAAAAGGGAATGAAATAAATATGTAATGTTAAGATTGTTTAAAAAAAAACCAAAAAAAACCTGTCCAAGAACCTAAGAATGACCTCCTCCATCCTGGGTTTTATTTTTCTTTGAAAGCTTTTTTTAAACAGAAGTTTTGAGACCTTATTCCTTCCTCCCTCTATAATCGCAGTTAAATGTAAAAGGTTTTAAAGTTTGTTCTGCAGTTGTTCAGTTCAGCCTCAGCACTGTATTTGCGTGTCCTGGAATGACTGCGACACGGCGTAGTATGTGAAATACGTTGAAAGCAAAGTAACCTGTAAGCCAAGGGCTTGGTTAGAGAAATCTGCACCAAGATTTTCCCTGTCCCACAGGTCACCATCTGTGTGCTTGGTGACAACTACAATGATTGCATCAGAAACACATGTCATGCTATTTGCTGCCTGCATCATTTGCAGGGATATTTCCTCTTTATCTTTAGGTATTATCCAGAAAAGTGGAATTTCTAGAAAAGGATGAACCTTCATGAAATAAGTAAGGAGTTGCTTGCCATGTTATTATGTTTATGAGGGGAAGTAGAAGTAATGATAATACTTGGACAAGAAGTGCAATATTAAATTATACAAGATATGGATCCTTTATAAAAGGATTCATTTAAAAAAACCAACACAACAACCACAAACAGAATAGATTTACTATGGAAGTAAAGAAAAAAACAATCTTTTTCAAAATAATTATTCTGGAGTCAAGTGACATAACCTGCTGAACTGAAGCCTGAAAATGTCACTTTAGTATGAAAAGTGACACAATCCATACAGAGAAGTGTCACAATCAAATTTCTGTTCTCTACATAGGCACATTCAAATTTGTTCAACAGATACAAGGCAGGAGGTCCTGCAAAGCAGAACTTCTTTGCAATTTTCATGGCATTGAACCCAGTAGACTGATGATTTAAACAATCTATCTAGATTTCCAAGTAGATATGTAATCAGAATGGAAATGCACTGGAAATTTTTTTATTCATGCTACACTGGATTTATCTCACCATAAAGACACTTTGCAATCGCAGGATCGGTGCTGAAATGTCATTCTAGCTAATGCTTTGCATAAAAAAGGGCATATTCTATGAAACGTGAAGCTGGCTCTCCCACCAGTTAAAAGAATCATCCCTGATGGAGGGTAAAATGATAAAGAATACAAAACTACATATTCTTGTCTTGGAAATGTCAGTAGAAGCTTTTGCTTTGCAGGTGTGAAGAGGGATGGGAGAAGATATTTTAAATTACCTAATTAAACAAAAGGAAAATGGACATGCTGGCAGCAGCTGTGAGGCCAGGATGTTGTACACGGGCATTGCCCGCTAACCTCAGTCCCTGCCCGTACTACATTTTGAGAACTGTTCCCTGATAATGCCTAAGAAGGTGGTAAGTTGTAATTGCTGCTACTGATCGGAGAAATACTGGAGCCACAATTTGTTTGTGCTAAAATAACAACAACAACAACAACATTGTTTTATTGCCTTATCTTACCCTTACCTGCCCGCTTGCACTACTTGTAACTATTGAAGTGAAGAAGTGATATCCATCTACATAACAAAATTATGCAAATTCCTATGTGGACACTCCTACATCAGTTTAGATCAAATTTATTTCACATTAAGGCAGCTAAGAATAGTGCCTGGTGCAAGGCTAACACTGCTGTTTTGCGGTGCGGCAGAGACGCTGATGCAGGTATACACAGATTCAGCACAACCAGTTTACAGGTGTTGCCAGACGTGTACACGGGCTCACACCTGTGTAAGATGGTAGTGCCTTTCGGCTAAAGGTTGCTGCCCTTCAGCTGAGATGTGCAATTCATTCTGTGAAACCCCCTTGACAGCGCAGATAAATAAATAAATAAATAAAAATAATAAAAAAATAGGCCTCCCCGGTTTAGTCCAGTCTGCTTCATATTGCATAGAAATAATTGGAAATGAAGAAATGGCCACGTCTGCGACCATGCGATGACACTTGTCTGGCTACATCCTTAACAAAATGATATCACTTTGCCTGTGTACAGAAGCTGGTTCAGCCTGCTCCCAGGTTTTGGATTAAGGAGTCTAGATGGAGAAGTCTTTCATATAAGATCTGATATTTTGAAATTTTGTTTTACTTCTTCTCAGAGAAAAAAACAACAACTGAGATTATCCGTGAAAGGCTATTGAGCCCTTGCTCTGGAGCTGATGAACAGGAGCTGTGGAAACCCTGGAGCCCCTGAGAGCTCGGTGGTCTGCTAGCTAACATTCAGGGAGTTCTGGCTCTGGAGAATCCATGAGGCAGCTCTGTGCTCTGATGTCGCCAGATCTGTCAGGTGAGCGGTCAAGAAACTGGGAATCATCAGAAATTTGGGTTACCTGGTGAACGAGCAAGTGGGCTGAAAGGTTTGAAATAGGCAAAGTGGTAGGGAACACATGAGAAGCTTGTAAAACTAACCATCTCCTCAAAATTGCACAATGCTGGCTAATCAGCAAATTCTGATAAGAAAGAAAACTTCAGCCTTACTCTGGTTACACTGGTTTTGGTCTATACTTCTATAGAAGCAAGAAAAAGGAGTTGTTCTCCTTTTGTCCAGACACTGCCAAATAAATAATATTAAATACCATTATCGCTCAGACTAGTGTCCTTGACGTTAATGGAATAATGCATCCATTGGCTTTAATGGAAGTAGATTCAGACTCATCTGTAGTTTTCCAATTTCTGTTCTATCTCACTGCTTGTATCACCCACAGGAATTGCTAAAATGTTGCTAAGAGGTTAGATTAGCAGAAGGGAAATGGAGACACAGGAGATGAGATCCCATATGGGTGAGCTTGACTCACCAGAATACGTAATCAAGTGTTTATCTGCTTTTGCTGGCTACAGAGCTATTCCTAAGTCTTTAAGATGTTCACCTAGGTCCTGATTAATCAAGGTAATCAACCAAGATAAATCAGCTAATCTATCAGAATTTTGTTAATGGTGATGTTATTAGAAAAGAGGCATTGAGGGCACAAGTCTGTCTGATATAATCTTAATTTGGCCATACGTGTGTTTCAAACAACATCCTGCCCCCGAGAAGGTGCAAGAAATCCCACCACTTCTTATTATGTAGAAACTCTCAAAAGAGGGCTTTTGTCCTTTCCCCTGGAGATAATTATGGCTCTTTATTGACCATGAAGTTTTATGGCTTTTGTACTTCTATTCCCCCTCGCGTTTGCATGCAGATTACAACCAAGTCTCGAGGGCATGTTGCCAGATCAAATGCAGGCAGTAAAATTTCTTTTCCTTTAATGACAGTAAGACAATATTTACATATACAATAATACAATACAGGGTATTAGAGTGCTCGCTTCCGCATACCTGATTTTGAAGAAAAATGGGTTGCCTGCGCAACTTGATGGTATTTGTTACGGTCTTATAGACGCTTTCTACAGGCAGCTCCACCTCTGCTGTTAGCTATGTTCAACTTTGAAGATTCTCCACATTCTCCATGTACAAGATTAATTAGTTATCCCACAAAGTTCCAGTTTTCTTTAATTTGGTAATACATCCATCTGTCAATGCAGAATTTCTCTGGAATCCTCTGCATCTGTGAGCTGTCCGTTTTCAAACAGCCTTTTTAGCTGTGGGTCATCCATCACCTTATATTTTACTTCAGATGCAGATTAAGACCTGGTATCTTCCCTTCCTATTTCTTTTTTTTCCCAAGTGTGGTTCAGGATAGCCTTAAGATACTCTTGATCACATATATGTTCTTTAAGTTTCCAAGATTTCTCAGCATCCATAGAAATCCAAGTTACTCAGCCATAGTAAAAGAATATGTATGTATGTGCATGTGTGGCAGTTCTAGAATTACTTATCACTACTATATAACTAATTACAACAACGTTGTTGGTATTTATCAAATTTGTTTAATGAAATTTATTCACGTCTCTTTGGGCTTCACTTAGCACAAGCAAAGATGATCTCCTTATCCCTTCATTTTTATCTGGAGAAAAGCTCTCTGGTAGACTTTGCTGTCTTGTCTTACCTCCCCTGCCCAGGGCAGAGGCTGAGGGGGACGAGGGGCTGCTGACGGAGCCTCTGCGCAGCGGTACCCGGGCTCCCGTCTGCTCAAGGTTGTTGCTAAGGAACGTCTGCTGCAAATAACGGCGGTGCCTTCCCCCCTGCTCCCATGCCGGCTCCAAGGGCTTCGCTCCCTCTCCTTGACTCCACAGACAGGGAAGCACCAGCTGTTGCTGCTGCAAGGCTGTGTGGAAGTTTTTCTCTCACCCTTTTTTTTCCCCCAATCACTCCTTAAATCCTTCAGAATTTAAGGACCTGCTGCCACCCCAGAGGCAGCCTTTTAGCACGCTCCCTCCCATGTAAATGTCAATCGTTACAGAGCTTTTTCCTTGGGCTTACTTCCTTGCCCGCTTTTCCTCAATGTGGTGTACTACACCACGATTCAGGCCTTCAGACCCAAATGTTTGTGCATGGATTTACAGTGAAAGGGTGAGAATTCATGTAGCAAGTTCCCTCCCTTCTCCCTACACAAACGCATGAAGTAGTCCCTTACAAGAGTTGTGATTTGAATCTCATAATTCATGTATGCTTGGAGGGAAATAAAAAAGCATGTGTCAGACTATCCTCATACTTTAATGATTAATCTGTTTGAATTAATTATACCCCTTTTGGTATTTTTTGAAAGGTCTGTGGCTGATGGTGTGAGATTTGATTTTATAAGAACCGAAAAGCCAACCACTCATGTGATTATGAAATGATATACAGTTGAGCAAAGATTCTTTATCTCTACTGAGAGCTAAGAAAAAGTTCATAGGCAGAGCACCCTACTATGAATAATCTTCTTATTTCTAATGCCACCCAGCCATGCAGACTTAAAGATAAGTACAGATGAACTAAGAGAGGCTGAACTTATTAAATGTAATGGAAATGGACTTTAAATTTGGTGAATCAAAATTTTGCATTAACTTTTTTCTTTAATACACTTAAATTGCCACCATAGCAGTTCCATTTTCCTCATCAAATTAGTTAAGTGGGAGATGAAGTGATGCAAGTTCTGATCTATCAAGGAATCACAGCCTCCAAGATGAAACAAGTGAAATATGGAAATAGCTGTTGCAAAGCCAGGCCTGGTGTCAGGGAGAAATGGAGGCTTTTATTCTTCAGAAATTCTTGTGAAAGGAAGGTTGTACCTCCAGCGAACACCATATCCTGACATTTCTTTCTGTGTCAGGTCCTCCAGGCCATTTTATTTCTACTTTGGGCAACGCAAAAAGGGACTTGGGGCGTCCATCAGCTGGGAGAGGACGAGGCTGGTAGGAAATGTGGTCTGTGTCAGAGCTGTTGCAGGAAACTTCCCATAGTTGATGATGGTCAATGCAGGTCATTGTATGGCTGGTACTGCAGCCTGGGGTAGTGTGGGGGCTGGGGAGCTGCCTCTGAGAGTTTCTGGGAAAGCTATGGCACAGCATAGACTTTGTCTGCAAAGACCATGGGGTGAGAGCCTTCCTGGTCTCCACTTGGCCGCTGGTCAGGGCCGGGAAGGTTGCGAACCTCTCCTGGAGTTGGTGGTCTTTGTAGCCATGACTGTGTCCAGAGACTCACAGCTCATGAGCAGTACAACATGGAGTGAGGGGAAATATGGGAGATCCATGGTTAGGATGGATAACTCTCCCTCCTGATCTCACACCTGTTTGTTACATGCACACTTATAAAAATCCTTTTTCTTTTTTTGTACAGATTGCAGTGCCTCAGCAGCAACAAAAAAACCAAACCACACGAAACACAATGTGTTTCCAACCAGACATGAACCAATAACATGCATATTGCAACACTTCAAAATCAAATCATCTTCATAGGAGAGACCACAATAACGGAATCACAAAGGCTGTGGGGTTTTTTTCTTTCATTACCATTTAATTTCCATTTCATTTTGAAGCAAACATCAAAAAGCCCAAAACTTTACTCTTGGGTTTTTTTTTAGTAATTCCTCTGTTGTAAATCTCCCTAATTAGCAAGGCAGTGCAAATTTAAAATATTGTTGATATCAGCAAAATTACCTGAAAGTTTTGGCCTTCCATAAAAATGCTTCTCTTTTTAAAATCAATTTGGTCTCATCTGTGCTGTCCAGAGTCATGATTCCATGAATAATAAAGCGTCTAAATAGCTTGCCTCTGTTTACTGTCCTCATGAGTCAAATGTCCTTATATATTGGCAGGTTCAGGGGCTTATAAACACTGTGATTCTTCTCTTAATTGAATCAATGGTAGTTCTGCTAGTAATTTCAGTGGGAATTGGATTTTTTAATGAACAGTTTTGTATTTTTAGGATATCTCCAAGTCTGTGGGAGACTCTCTTCATCTTGGCTATAGGTTGAGCCTAGCTGTAGACTGGACAGGTGAAATAAGTAGCCTCTTGAAGTACATCCTTCAAGAAAGCTGATACTGTATAAAGTATCTCTGTCTAGGCACTGAAAATGAGAAGCAACCCAAACTGAAGCGTCTCTGCAAAGAGTATGTCATGGGGACACCCCACCTGACCCCAGACGGTTGAGACGTAGATCCAAGGCGCTGGAGCACACTCTATAGAGGTTTCCAGGCTGATTTGTATGGGCCATTTTTGCATCTAGAGCAAGACAACTGCATTTGAGCTAAAGCAATTGACTGCATTGGTCTCTACCCCATGCCATGAGGGTGCACTGCGGTCAGAGCTGCTTCGCAAATCTCTGTCCTTCACCTTGTTGCATTGGGAAGACATGAGCTTTCTTCACTGCTTGAGGAGATGCTTCCCCTTCTTTCCTGTTTTGCTTATTGCAACTTCTGTTATTTGATGTTATCAGATATGGGGGAATGGGGTGTTTGTGTTCTTTTTAATTTGTTCTTTTTTTCCACTCTTTTTTCTTTAGGATGAATTGATTATTGATATGGCAAAATCACTTACCTATTTAACCTGTATGTTCATTAATTAAACTTCCAGAGAAATTTGAGTCCAAGAAAAAGGGGAGTCCCAACCACTTACACAGGGAAATGTGAAAACTACATTTAAAATATCAGTCTAGGTGGATGGTGAGGATTATTGACTGTTCCAGCTCATGTCCCACAAGAAACCAGGGCTGTGGCATTTGTCTCTTGTTGCTTTGATCCTTCTTCCACTGTTGCAAAGATAGGAAACAGGATAATTGTGTATTAAGGCTGCCAACTCCTTACTCCCTCTCCCTAACTAATTCCCCCTAATATTCATGCTAAGGAACTGATTACAGGGTGTGCTGTTGGTTGTTGTTTTTTCCCCTTTTTTTACCATCTGTCTGCTGTGAATACATCTGAAATCCCTTTCTTTACCAGCTAAAATGTACTCAGCAACTCAATGTTTTTTCTCTTCTAATTATCCTTTTAATTTGCTTCTGCTCAGCTCCCACACCTCCTCCCCCTTACCAGATTGTTTATATTTTTCCAAAAAGCTGCTGAGAATTGCTTATCCTGATCTTTGTACCCTTTCCCTGCTCCTCATTCCAGAAATTGCTGTCTATTGTCCCCTCCCTTGCTGTGATCTTGCAGGAGTGAATGTGGATCACAACCTTCCCAACTGTTTCTGACAAATTGCCCCACAGAGCAATAATTTGTTATATTAAGAGTATTTTCCTGTTACTCAGTCCTCCTTGTTCTGCATTAGCAAGTGGGATAGATTCCAATGATCACGAAGAAGCTTGGTACAAACCAACAGTGCTTTATTTCTGGAGGTAAATACTTCATCCAGTGATGTCACCAAACTACACAAGCAGCTGCTAACTGAGATTTGACTCAAAATATGCCTGTTAAGTAATATTTGAGTGGCTGGAAAAGTGCAGCCCATAAAGAAATCATGCGACTGATCCTGGGAACAATATATCAGTGAAAAATTTAGGAATAATACTATCAGTCAGCTTCCCAGCCTGGGGGCTTGATCATGGATGCAGACAACTAGCGCAAGGTCTAAGTGAGACTGATGTGTCTAGCTCCAAAATCACATTCCCGTGACTCTTTTTCAGGCGCCGTTCAAGGCTGGTGACATTTGAACTCTCCTGCCTCTTCAGATTTCCTCGGGCTCAGCACAGCCCGCTCTGAGCACCTACCTCTTGTCTAAATGTAATCAGGAAGGAGGAACGAGGCAGTGCGAGGCCGGTGCCTCCCGAGGAGCTCTGTACAGTGCTTCAGATCTTACCTAACGTACAGTGACAGAACTGGGTTCCTCAAGAAGCTGTTGCCGGTGGTTTTATGTAATAGCCAACTTCATAAACACATTTATAGCTATCTATAAAAAGCATTTTCTGTACTGTCTGCATATGAATTGCTATGAATTTCATCTAACATACAACATATGCACAAAACACAATGCACATGAGACATTCATAACAAATTGTATATAACAAATATACTGTGTAATGGCATAAAAATAGCAATATTTATATAATATAATAATACATTCTTTATATAACATAAATCCTGAAAAACCCCATAACCCAGTGATTGGAAGATCCATCAGTGAAACAGATCCTAGCCTGGGGTTCAAGTGTCCAGTCTGCCTCCAGGTATGATCTGTCCTGTCTGTGCTGGAAGGGCAAAGAAGGGAATATGCTAGCGACAAACTCCAGTCGCCTGTTGAAGCTGAGCAACTGCACAGAGTTCAAGAGTAATTTTACCAGGCAGAGAGCATGTAAGAAGAGAACACCTTTGCCATCAAAGGGGTGGAAAAATCACTAGTGGGAAATGGAGAGGGGGAGGGATGTAGTCTAGTTTGCAATTTTTTTTTTATGGTAAATTTTTGCTGTATAAAATATGAACATATACTCTGCTCTAGATTCTTGCTCTCAGGTTGTTGTTCTTGGGAACTAAACCCCCCTAGTACTTTGAGCTTCCTCCACCCCTGAATCTACTGCATCAAGGGATTTCTTTTCCCCTTTTCTGAATACTACTTCATTGTATCTGCAAGAATAGCCATGAAATCAGCATATATGGGCTAACTAGCATGTTATATGATATATGGATAGCAATGTTGTAGAATGGTAAAACATATTGAATTAAAAATAGGTTGGGTCAACATATATAGAGAATTTCAAGACTGCAGAGAAAAAAGAATAAGGAAAACACTAGGATAAGACGTAATGGTGTTATAGAGTGATGGCTCTAATAGTTTGGGTATATGTCAAGAATAAACCTGGAAATAATACCCTCGTTGCTATAAAGATAAAAGTAAAAAGCAAAACAAAACAAAAGCAGAGAAAGACCAAAATGCATTGGATATCTCTGGTAAATAGATGCAAAGAGGTCTAAAGAAGCCCTCAAGTTGGTATAAAACTGAAAGCAATGGAAGGACACCAAGTCTTGAGCTCTTGTTGATGAAGACATGCATCCTAAAGCTGTTGTTTTTTGAGGTCTGCTGCTAAACAGAAATTCCAGTCCTTCAAGGAGAACTGTTTATATAATGAATAGAATAGAAGGGAATAGAATACAGTGATTAGATTTTGAATAGATAATCTAACAGTATTGAACCCTGAGGAAAGCCAGTAGTAACTGGCTGTTGGACTTTGTACTCTTTTAGACTGAAGATCCTGCCTATTTTCTGCCCACCTTACCATCCACTTACCCAGCCTGTAGTTTATCCGTTTGGCTATAAGACTACTATGGGGAGACCATGTTTAAATTCAAGATATACAACATTGCTGTGGGTTGACCTTGGACTGTGGCCCAATGGCCACACAGCTGGGCATCAGTCACTCCCCCTCCTTAACAGGACAGGTGGAGAAACCAGGATGGAGAAGGTCCTGGGTAAAGATAAAGACAGCGACATCACTCAGCCATTACCATCGTGGGCATGAGGACAGACATGACTTGGGGAAAAAGAATTTATTCTATTGCAAATTAAAATAAATTTGGGCAACAAGAAATAAAGGTAAACGTAAAGAAACCCCTACAACTGTCTTTCATCAAGAACAAACAAATAAAATTAGACCAGCTCTCACTGGTGGTATTTCCACTGTCCCTTACCTTCAAGCTCAGGGTTTTTTTCTGAGTTTAGATCCACTCCTGTGAAAGTGGAGCAGTGCAACAGAGACTTTGTTCTTAGTTAACCAACTGGATACAAAAGACCACAGGAATTCATGCAACTGACAGGGTGACAGACTGGTCTGAGCAAGAGGATGGAGGACAGAAGAAAGACCCCAGGCCTGGATCTCTTACATGAACAACAAAAGGCAGCTGATAGGAGAGATAGGCAAGATGCCAGCTGTACAGTGATGCAGATTTTATTATAGTACAGCTGCTGACCCCGAATCCTCCTGCCAGCCAGGGATGCTGTAGTATTGGCTGTGCCGTCAGGTTTTCAGCAGAGCAAAGACCCTGACTGCACAAGCGATCAAATGGGCCATCAATCAAGTGATTCAGATTGTGTACATAAACCTCCTGCTCAAAGTCAGGGTATAATTCATACGGCTGATGACCTCCCAAAGCAGATGCCTTAAACTTAAGGCAAGAACTGCAAAAGGAGGTAAAGCAGCTGGAAAATGAAATCTCCAGTTACTAATAATAAACATCAGAACCCCTTCTCCTGTCCTTTTCCAAATGGGCACCTCATAAAATCATAGAAATTAGTTTATTTAGCTCACTGGGGATTACAATTTTATAGCAATGCAAGGAGGAACATTAAAAGATTATTGAAGTAGGAAATTGCTGACCATGCAAAGAGTGGGCAGTGAACATAAAGAGATAGGACTAGCCAAGTGTGAAAGACAGGCTTTGTTTAATTGTGCGACTCTGTACCAACTAAATGCCATGGGGCCGGCTGAATTCAAGCTGGAGCTTGATTCAGTTGCCTACAAACAGGTTTCTAGTGCCACTTGAGATGACTTGAGGTGTCTGAACAAAGCACAAGGAAGTCAGAAATGAGACAGTACTTTCACAGACCGATAGTCTTCAAGACCAGACACTAGAAGCCAGATGGGAGACTCTAGGGTGGCACTGTCATGATCAGACATAGTAGACATCTATAGTACAGATCGTTCAAGTTAGCTCAGGAGATTCTTACCTGTCTGAGTCTTTGCTCTTTGTTAAGCTGCCTGCCATTCCCCTTTCTCTAGTGGTCTGTCACTAGCAAAGAGGGGAATCCTTTAATGCAACACTACTCTTGTGTGTAGAGGATCTGCTGCTACATTGGTTTAAACAAACTTAGTTTAATGGAAGAGGGAAGAAAATTACAATAGTGCCGTAATTTAGATTTTGGAATATAATTAATGTCTGTGGCACAAACATTGCATGTAAGTAAGACATTGCAGTGTTTCTGTGTTCACTTTCTGTGTACAAAACAGGCATAACTGCATTTTCTCTACTTTATGAAAGCAACCCGAGGTAGGATGCATTAAGTAAGAACAGGAGCCCTAATACCGACATACAATATATTGCCATAGAGATGGGGTTGATGTGCAGTAATAGCATGGTTATTGGCAGGTCTGCTGTGTAAGTCTTAAATAGAATCCAGTTATTATGAATAACTGTATAGCTAATATTCAGTCAGCTCCTTAATGTTGCATTCAGTTGGAACAAGGAAATAATGGCTTGCTGGAAACAGCTTTTTACCGTCTTAAAAGACAATGGGCCTAAATGTTTCCTCCAGAGATTCCTGTTTTCCAAGTTGCAAATCCTGTTTTGCTGGAGCTGATGTGCTAGAGCACCTTAAAAAATATGACCATACTGTATTAAGACATCTCCAAAGGTGACAGGAGCTATTTGTTAGCAGCTCTTTAGAGACACACCCTGGTGCAGATTGATCTAGTGGAAGAATTTGGTCTTTATATCACTAAGAGTGAGCATAAGGGGAGAATTAGACATCAGAATCCTGGTTTTAATTGTTAAATATATATTTTTTAAATCAAATTTAGAAAAGTTGCTTATCTGTTGGCATGATTGCACAGATCTGTAGTGTCAGAGTGTAAGACAGTCCTCATAAAATGGTCCTAACTGCTACCCCTAGGAATATACATCAGCCCATGAGCTGACTGTGGAAAATCTGTTACACACAGTATAAGACACACAGTGCACTTCAGGTACTGTGTGCAGGTTTGGATCCCTCAATATAAGAAGGACATAAGACTACGAGAGTGTGTCCAGAGAAGGGTGATTCAATACAGCCAGCATGCCTTCTCCAGGGGCACGTCCTGCCTGACCAACCAGTGGTTGGTGCCACTTGGTGGCCTTCTATGGTGGAGTGACCACATCAGTGGACAAGGGAAGAGCTACTGATGTTGTCTATCTGGACTTCTGTAAGGCCTTTGACACTGTCCCCTACAACATCCTTCTCTCTTAATGGGAGAGAGATAGATTTGATGGGTGGACTGTTGGGTAGGTGAGGAACTGGTTGGATGGTCACAACCAGAGGGTAGTGGTCAATGGCTCAAAGTCCAGATGGAGATCAGTGACAAGTGGTGTCTCTCAGGGGTCTGTATTGGGACCAATACTTTTCAATATCTTCATCAATGACACAGACGGTGGGATCAAGTGCACCCTCAGCAAGTTTGCAGATGACACCAAGCTGAGTGGTGCGGTTGACATGCCTGAGGGATGGGATGCCATCCAGCGGGACCTGGACAAGCTCGAGGAATGGGCCTATGTGAACCTCATGAGGTTCAACAAGGCCAAGTGCAGGGTCCTGCACCTGGGTTGGGACAACCCTCAGTATCAATAGAGGCTGGAGGATGAAGGGACTGAGAGCAGCCCTGTCGAGAAGGACTTGGGAGTCCTGAGGGATGAAAAGCTGGACATGAGCCGGCAATGTGCACTCACAGCTCAGCAGGCCAACTGTCTCCTGGGCTGCATGCAAAGCAGCGTGGCCAGCAGGGTGAAGGAGGGGATTCTGGCCCTCTCCTCCACTCTGGGGAGACCCCACCTGCAGTGCTGCACCCAGCTCTGGAGCCCTCAGCACAGGAAAGACATGGACTTGTTGGAGCGGGTCCAGAGGAGACCACAAAAAAGATCCAAGGGATGGAACAGCTCTGCTGTGAGGACAGGCTGGGAGAGTTCAGGTTGTTCAGCCTGGAGATGAGAAGGCTCCAAGGAGACCTTACTGCGGCCTTTCAGTACTTAAATGGGGCTTACCAAGAATGATGGGGACAGACTTTATAGCAGGGCCTGTTGCGATAGGACAAGGGGTCATTGTTTTAAACTAGAAGAGGGTGCATTTAGACTGGATATAAGGAAGAAATTTTTCACAATGAGGGTGCTGAAACACTGGCACAGGTTGCTCTGAGAGGTGGTCGATGCCCCATCCCTGGCAACATTCCAGATCAAGTTGGACGGGGCTCTGAGCACCCTGACCTAGTTGAAGGTGTCCCTGCTCACTGCATGGGGGTTGGATGAGATGATCTTAAAGGTCCCTTCCAACCCAAACTACTCTATGATTCTATGATTCTATGATTCTGTGGTTCTATGCTTCTATGCTTCTATGATTCTATGACCAAGATGGTGAAAGGCCTCGAGGGCAAGACGTACAAGAAGTGACTGAGGTCATCTGGCTTGTTCAGCCTGGAGAAGAGAAGGCTGAGGAGTGACCTTGTCACAGTCTGCAACTTCCTCATGGGGAGCAGCAGAGGGGGAGGTGCTGATCTCTTCTCTCTGATGACCAGCAACAGGACACGAGGAAATGGAGTGAAGTTGCATTACAGGAAGTTCAGATTGGACAGTAGGAAAAGGTTCTTCGCTGAGAGGGAGGTTGGTCACTGGAACAGCCTCCCCAGGGAAGTGGTCACGGAACCAAGCCTGTCAGAGTTCCAGGAGTGTCTTGACAATGCTCTTAGTTATATGGTTTAGATTTAGGTAGAAGGAGCAGGGAGTTGGACTCCATGACCCCTATGGGTCCCTTCCAACTCAACATATTCTAGCATTCTGTGATTCTAAGAAATCCTCATTGTTTGGTTAGACAGAAGATATGGTCTGTAGTTGTAGTATACTGTATATTTCTGAAAATGTTCTCCTTTCTTTCCTCTCCTTCTGCTGAGCCTCTGAATTTTTGGGATGAAGTTTTGTGCTGTCCAAATCCTATCAAGGGCCATCTTTGTGTCCTTCTGAAGTTGAAGCTACTCTGGAAGCTGATGAAGCAAATTTTTTTTAACTAGATCGCTGTTCAAAATTTTGCCCAGTACTTTGGGGACTGCTCCTGTGACACAGCATAGTCCAGGGACATCCAGGGAAACCTTTGTTCCTTTCTTACAAATCTCCCTTGCTCATAAGATTCCTCTGTGGTGCAGCAGTTGTAAAGGGTAAAGTTTAGGACTGGGTCTTTCCTTGGAGATCCCATGTCTTCCCTTTTGTCCCTGAAGGATGTCTTGAAGGTCTTTGTTTTGGTCCTCTGCTCAGTCACAAACTTTCTTTTTGACTTTGGGCAGAGGGCATTATCTCTCTTAAATACCAGTTTTTAATTTGTAAAATGAGTTTATGTGGGGACTAAGCAAATTTTCCACGGTGAGTGCTGGAATGTGCTTTTCTTTCTTTAGAAGTTAAATGAGTTAAAATGAGCTTTAAACAAGGCAATGGAAACTTGGCCGCCACAGGGTGATATTGCGTCTCAGAGAGGGTCTGCTGTTTATTGCCGTTAGGAGTTCCCAGATCTTGTGTCCCATGAGGACACTGGGTCAGGAGGACCAGGAGCTGGAAGACACTGCACTTAGATGGCTTCTACCTTGCCTGCCCTGACCCGCTGCTACTGTGCAACACCCCAAATCTTCCTGTGTGATCTCAGTGACATCCTTTTCATCCATGCTGGAATACCTGATGCCTGGATTCCTATGGTAACAGTGGGGAAATGTATAAATAAATACCCAGGAAAGAGAGAAAAGGATAGTTGCTCCATTGGGGACTTTTACCCAAGCAAAAACACGACAAAGATTTCAGTGGCTCACCTAGTGTCATATTCTGCTCCTATATAACATAGGTATAATATATCTGGACTGCATATCTGTTTAAAATGATGGCAGCTATCACTTCCAAAATGAAGTTTACTTTAAAGTATTGGTGGTCATATCAAATCCTATCACTATGTCAACACTGGCTTGCCAACTGTCATGAAATATTGAAAGCTAGTAAAAAAGAGAACCTATCAAAATTGGCTGTCAGTTAAGTCACTGGAGAAAAGAGAATGTGTGTCAGTAAAGACTTTAAGATAATTTAAGAGAAAGAAAAAGAGATTTTTTTCCCTTTAGTCTGGTTTAAGTTCCTGGGCTAAATGCATATTTTAATATGTAATTTGTATTTATAGGCTTTTTAATAGTTTGTACGATAGATTTGGCACAAACCATCCATTCAGCGTATCATCGTAAAGACAGGTGGGAAGCCAAAATTGCTTTAAGAACGTAATTTTCTGAGATGGAGGAGTATTTTAAATGTGGTGTCTGTATTTATTGTGCTTTTATTGTCTGAAGTTTTATTAAGAAAAAAGTTGAGAGAGAGAGTGAAAAACAAAATGCAAATTTCCCCCCTAGTAAATGGGGTTTGTTGTTGACGTTTGATTCTCTAGGCCAGGATCTTCTCTCCCGCTTCTGTAAGTAGATCAGTGAAACTCAATGGAAAGCACAGATGTAAAGGCAATGCAAATCTTTTCTATGTGCTGATCCTCCCTCCCACCACCTCTTCTTATAAAAGCCCCAAGAGTTTAAAGAAAAATCTGAATGCCGTACAGCAATATCGATATTTACTTTTGCATTCCTCTTTCCTTTCAAGATCTTAAAGTTCTTTCTGCGACAGTCTCCATTTTATGACAGGACAGATCTCACAGAGAGATCAAGGGCTTTTTTCAGACATGCCCCGAGGGTCTGGAAGCAAAATTTCTATGAAAAGTGCACTGGTCATTCGTTTCTTGTGCTGAGAAGCCGTTCTTTTCCTTCATGGGGAAATCTTTTATGGCAAAATTAGGCAGCAGCATTCTTAGAGTGGGGCATATTACAACAGCTTTAAGGATGCATTTAAAAAATTCAAGCCAGGTAAAATATGGAAGGCTACATTTCTACTAACAAACTGGCCTTGGGAAGAAGTTACACATTGCTGACTATGTACATGTGGCTAAATTCCCTTTTCCAAAACACGTCTGCATCCAGATTGCTTCCAGAGAACGGTTCTTGGACTATGCTGTTCCCTGGACGAGCCTGACCATTGTCTATGTGCAGGACAGTACACAGATAAATAAAAATACGTGTTACAGACAACACTGGGGCCCCAGTCCTGTGCTGTTCTGACCCAGTTTATTTCATTAATCAGGATGCAGCCAAAGAGACAGGTTGGGAATTAGGAGCACAAATTGGGGTCAGATGATTCGAATTTCATCTGCTCTGCTAAAATGTTAAGAGACCGACTGAGCACTGACCAGGCACCTCATGTATAAGTAGGCAGTGAAAAACTAGGAACTATTTTCAGCTGGTGAAGAATTTTTACCTTAACTACCAGAGGAAGACCCTGCTGGAAGGTGAAGATATATTGGGTGAAGAAGGAAAGTTCAGTGCTTGCGTGTAGCTGAAACTTCTCCATCGTGAGAAACACTGCAGTATGTAAGAAAAAGAGGACAGTGCCAGGCTTAGAGCAACTGTGGGTCCTCCGGTTCAGCTATGTTGTAATCTAGACATCTCAGATCAAAGCCAGACCTGCTGTAACTCCTTGGAGCTAGTACATGTTTGTTGCTCACACAGCAAAACAGAAAACTAGAGAACATGCTCAGAGGGATAAAGTAACTTATTCAAGGTCTAAACCCAAGTCAGTAGCAGAGTGAGAAAAATAATTCTGATCTCCTGTTTCGAGATGACCATGTTGCTTGCTGGCTTTATGCATAGCAGTAGCATGCTGTTAGAGGGACATCAAAATTCGGTGTGAAACAAAAGCTTCTGAAAGCACCATTTTTCTTTCCTTGTTCAGGCAAGGACCAAGCTGCTAAAACTTGGAAAGAAAAAGCTTAGAAATATACCCAAATCACGTTTTCAGAAATTCTCATACTTCCACTTATGCTACACAGAGGTTACAGGTACGTCTCCTGGAAAATCTGAAATTTGGCTTATAGTCACCCGATCAGTCTACTTGTGCATTAGAAACTGCAATATGCAGTTCTAGGCCAGTTCTACTCATTTTTTAGTACCTGTGCTTTGTTGGCTTACATCTAAATTAAAGGAACTTCACCTAGCTCTTCTTAACTTTTTGGATAGGATAAGAAATATGTGTCTCTTTTTTTTAGCCTGATCCTGCCTGGCTGTGTAACTGTGTATTTCTTGTGTATGTGCTGTCTTAGTTTTCAAAAAGCATTGTCTCTTTTGCGCTGATGGTGAAGCCATCTCGGAAGGTGAGCACACAGATAGTCTCAGGTGGAATATTCTTGAGTCTTTTTGTATACACACTTAAAAAATCTTTTCAAACTCAATCTACTTTCCTGTCAGTTGTAGCGTCCTCCCCCAGCTCCAATTCCCAACCTTAGCGTCCTATTTCCTCCCTGACTGACTGCGTGAGTCTTTTCCTTCTGCTGCTCTTGTTACTGTCGTCGTTGCCCATGTTATTTGGGGAAGTGTTCTGCAGCTCAGTTAAGCATCCTGAAGCCAAAGAAAAATGTGTTAGACAGTCACAATTGGGAGGGATTCAGTGGAGACATCTGCTGACCCTCCTGTTAGGTCAACAGCCCGTGGCGTTGACAGCCTGATAGTCCTAAAACTTAGAAAACTACGATACTGGAAAGCTGACAACTGCTGCCGCCAGAAATCTGAGGGTCACTTGTTGTGGCAAATGCACGCACAACTCCTGATCACTCAGGGTAAAAAGCTGAGCCTGGAAGGTACCGAACGCCTTCAACAGCTGCTACGTGAAATGCAAATTGAAAACGATCGGACTGCAGTTGGGCTGGGCCTGGATTTCTCTTCTGGGACCACATCTGCAGTGCTGCGTCCAGTGCCGGAATCCCCACCGCGAGAAAGACATTGCGAACTGCAGGGAGTTCAGCAGAGGGCTTCTCTTCCAGAGAAGATCTAACAGAAACCCTGGCCGCTGACGTATTTTATGCTTTTGTGCAAAGGTAAAAAGAAAAAAGATTTTGAAAGAGTTAATGGCTACAGATAGTGATCAGTTAGTGGAAGCCGTTAACAAATAAATATTCTACGGACAATGAAAGGAAACAATAATGTACCAATCTTAAGCAAAAATACAAAGTTTTTAACACTTTTTAAAGAACAGAAGTCTTTCAGGGCACTCAAAATAGCCTATGTTGATGAAGAAATAAGTTCATTGAAAACTTTTCTTTCCAAAATTGTCAAGGTAGGATTATGTTACTTTTTACATTTTAAAATGTTAACTGTGACTTATAATTCAGTTTTTCAGTCTCCAGAGAGAAACTATTTCAGTTCCATTTTTCCATCTGCCTCTAATCCATAATGGCAGAAATAATCTATAAATACTATGAGGTAGAAGAAAATTTTCCTTATCACAGTTTAGTTGGCTAGAAAGTGTTTGCAGGAGTCTCTGAAGCAGGCAGCACCAAAATCCTTTAGGGCGGTACTGTGTGAACCAGTAAAGCAAGAGAGGTGTACACCCACCCAGTAGACATGCCCTTCCCTACTGCCAAAAGGTGCAGTTACTCCTTGTTCCACTATCGATTGTAGCCATTTGTTCTCTTCTGAATCTGCAGCCTTAGAGTGAAATTTGTCAGGTTTATCCTCTGCCAGAAGGTCACATTCAAAGCCAGTTCAACTATTTTTGTGTACAAAATTCATATTATGTAAAAATACGTCATCCCTTTTAACCATCCTCTCTGCCTTCTTCCATCATTTATTCTTAGCCAAACTTTTTGATTTAATCTGCATGCATGGACAACTGAATAACTCTCGATTGAAGCTGGACATTTTTTTGTTTACATTTTATTGTCCTTTGTCCATTAAGCTAAGGACAATCTGATTTTATTTATGCTGCCTCTGAGATTTTCCTTTCCAGGTCTTGCTGAAATATACTTCTGATGCCTGCATGGCAATTGGGGTAGTTTAGATTTCAGAATGGACTGCTCCCAGCAGAGCCCCAAAAAACCCTCGGGGCCCAACTATTTGTAACATCTATCACTTGTTCATGAGGTGGCATATGCAGGACCTCAGCTCATCCATAGGACAGGTTACTTTGGAGTGGCTGAACAAAGACTGCAGATGTGTCTGCCTTTATTAGCAGATGCAAATGGGATCACTTTTACAGTTTGCAATGAAGTCTGTGTTACAGAACACCGCAGCACCTACTTTTTTTGGTATGGTTGGCATGACCATGTCCCCTTCCTGTGCAGGGACTTCAGGGCCTCTTTACGGCTGCCATTGGAAGTACTGTAAGACCCCATAGCAGCTGTTCCCTCTGGAGGGACAGGGAAAAAAAAATCCAGTTAAGTAGCATGTCAAGACTGTAGAGAGTATGTCAGACTTAAGAGACAGGCATTGGACTGGGAATGCTTCACAAAAAGCTCCTGTCTTTGTAGACTTCCAAGTATCTTTGGAGTCAGTCCAAGTGCTCACCCTAAGAACCAACAGTGCCTTGCTACAAGAACTTCATTAAAAAGGCAGGAGCGGAAAGTCTTCCCACATGGGACTCAGCAAGTCACGAAAAGGAAGAAGGACCTGCCTTCCTCAGGCTGCGCCACCTGAAGATCTGATGAAACGTGGCATGAAACATGGACTGAGGCTGCCGGAGCTTTCTTAGTGTTTTGTGTTTTGGATGAACAAAGCATGCTCAGTTGCCAGCCCATCAGCCTGTAAAAGTAGCTTATCTGGATGTTCAGGATCTGCAGGCGGTGTGTGTATGCGTACACGTATGCAGAGAAAGGCAGAAGGAGAATTCATGTTGGAATAGCTGAAATACTGATAGAAATCAGAAAGGTATTGTGTATAAGGGGTATTAAGTACACTGTCACTGGGAACTAAAGCAATCTCAGACCAAAAGGTCACTACTGTTTTTAAAGATGTTAAATACCTTCTAGCATGAGTGGTTGCTCCTACAGATGCTTCTTCTTTCGTATCTTTGCTGTAAAGGAAAATGATGCAGTAAAGAACGATTCTATCCTGCAGTAAGAAAAATAACTCTGCTGAAGAAAATAGGGCCATGCTTCCTTTCAGACTGCCTAATGGCATAAGATAATGTTCAAATTCAGATCAACGATCCTTGGTCTGAATCAGGCAGAAAAAGGCTTTTACCCTTGATGTCTCACCCTGTATGAGCGAGCAGACAAATCATTTACGTACTAGCCAGTGAAGTAGAGCTAACAGAGGGGCTCAGCGCTATTTTCAACCATCTCTGCTGTGAGCTACCACCTTCCAGTGGTGGTTTGCTGACTCTGAAAGAGCAGCACTGGGTCCTCACCCACTGATCCAAAGCTCTGATCTCTATGTAGTGCAATAGGGATGGCACCAACACCTTTTTTTTTGTGAACTGTTTTATATAAAACACTCATCCCCGTAAATATCTGGAGCATATGAAGTCACTGTGGTTACTCCCTTGACTATATAGTTTCAGGTAAACATAACAAAAAGAAAACCACTCCATATTGGACTCTTGCTAAGGAGTGTAGTACAGTCCCAGGACCTTTCCTTACTTGGAATCACTGCAGAACATCCTATGAGGATGTCCAATTCTCGACTTCACTTTTGAGGATTTCTTGGAAGCACAGGTATTTTCTTTGTGTTCTGCTTGTATATTAATAACAAAAAATCCATGTAGGAAGGTAGTGAGAATTAAGATTGTTAACTCCCAGATATTATAAAGAGAATGAAGTGAATACAGTGAGCTGCGTAGCTTAATTGTGTATCTTTCAGAGTGTTTGAAAAATATGGGTATAGCTTACTTGCTATACTTACTGCCTTTATTATCCAGTACAATTTGTAACCAGAAATATATGAGAGTCAATTAAGGTTTTGAAGAAAAGTTTTCTTTTCTTTTCCAAATGAAAGTGTCATATATCATGCAATATCAACTCCAGTGCTAGACTAGCAGAAATTTACTGCACCATGTCCCTGCAGTGAAAATTTGCAGCTAGATTAATGTTCCTTTAGCTGGCATTAAATCAATTTCATACATATGCTCGTATTTTCACCAGACTGACACTCTGCAATAGCTGATGTTTTGTAGGAGCAGTAAAGAAAAAAACGCAGCAGATTTTGTTCAAACTTCATGTATATATATATGCATATATATACAGCACACTTCATGCTTCACTTGCTGTGAAAAAATCTTGAGGTTTCAAAGTTAGCCAACTTGCTTCATATTTTTTCATGGCATATACATTGCTCATTATCAGTGCACCTTCACACAGTTGAGGAGCACCTAGGTTTACATACATTTAATCTAGATAGAATTGAAATATTCTTTTTTTTTTTCCCCCCCAGTTGATTGAAATTGTTCTTGTTATGCAGCTTACACTTCAGCAATTGACATATGGGGATGAAACTGTCACATGTCTTCCTACCTAATACTCACCACACCGTAGCTGAATTCTTCCTGGCTGGTTCTCAGTAGAGCAATGAGATAACAGCATTCTCCATGACAGGACATGCAAAGTGCCCAAGCAAGCTCTGCCTGTCTGCAGGAGTTTGTCCCCTGGGCTCACAAGACCTGGCTGATGAGGGCAAAGCAATCTCCTAGGCAGAACTCCAAAAAGGTCATTTTTCCTCAATGCTCCTTGTGAAGAAAGGATATTGAGGAGAACAGGAATCAGCTTACTCAGGCTGTCCTCACGTAGCAGCCACTGCAGCCACAAAGGCAATGACAGTATCTCACCTTCCTTCCCTGTTATTTATCTGACAATTACATTGAGCATGAGGAGTGCTTTGTGCAGTGGTGACATCACCATGACATCACTGGTGAACAAGTCACAGGAATTTTCTCTTCTCAGTTACCTTGTGGTAGGTAAAAACATAGCAGTTGCTTTGGTAGTCAGCAGCTATAGCTGCCCCTTGTGTTGAACTGGTGTCTTACCTACTGCTTGAGGTAAAAAAGCATTTATTTGTAGGCAACTCACTTAGGGAAGCTGATCTGAAAAAGGAGACCTCATTTTCTTCTCACTGTAGCAAAGGAGGAGTAAGTCTGATAGGTGGAGAAACCACTGCAAGTGAAAGGAGAATCAAGCCCAGGATCTGCAAATAGCTCTACTTTGACTTGCCGTTGAGGAATTTACTGGGATATAAGGATTTACAGGCATTCAAGTACAGGTATATTCTGTGCTGAGACATGGTTGTAGAGGTAACATAGCAAAGACAGCCTATTTATATGGATATCTCTCAATATGCCTAGGGAAAATTATTACTCCTTTTCCATCATTACTGAAGTGTAATGAGGGACCTGTGAAGGATCGTGAGGTCTCTTGGAGTGACAGTCAATGGCAAGTGCTGTTCTTTTGAAGGCCATCCTCAGGGTGCAAGTGAGCTGATCTAGCTATTTTATTGTATGATCTCCATCCTCTGGTATCTAAGCATGTCACAGGCTTCCCCAGCACTCAGTCAGATCAAAACCACTCATTGTATTTTACAGAGGGAACTGAAATATAGGGAAGACTACCAGGAAAATTCTTAATTGGCATTAATATGAGGTGATCAGCCACAACACTGAAGTGTTTTGACTTTCCTTATATATCCAAATTTTATGGCAGAAGGACTCTGGGGAAGCTAGAGTCTTTCTACACCGCACAAAAATTGGTGGATAACGTTTCCTTAGGATGCTGCTCGACACTGATGTGTTACTTGTGATGTCTTTCTGTGACTAACGAAGGTCGTACATAAAGTCTATCAAGCACTAACCTCGTTAACGAACTCGAGCTGCCTGAATGCTAGTTTTGCATCTAGTTTTCCATCTTTCTATGTCTTTTCAGCTATGTTGGTTAATGTCAGCTCAAACTCAGTCCCTGTGTTTCTAAGTGGCATCCAGAAACGATGTAATCTTCCTCTTTTTTTCCAAGGAGGGATTTGATTTAATTCTCTGCGAGGCTTCATATGTCTTTTGTCACTTATTTCTTAACCTTTTGTCCTGTCATGATGAGCACCTTTTGTCAGCAGAGTATACAGTTAACAATTTCCAGAAAGGGAGAAGTTTGGGTTTTTATCTGACATGTCAGGCAGCAAAATTATAAATTAATACCTGGGTCAAGAAGAAACTGACCCATTAAGCATTTGTTGTTGCAAATTGCATGAATGACTCACTTTCAGCTTTGGTCAGCAGTGTTGAGTGAAAAAGAGAGGCCTCTTGTATATTCATTCATTATGGAAGATTAAGATGAGAATCCACAGGGGCATTATGAGTATAGCTCCTTTTTAATACATACATCTTAGTGTTGGTTCCCCCCCCCCCCCCCAATTATTTTTTAATTTTCAATGCAAGGCAAACTATGCACTAGAAGAATCATAAATGAAAAGTTGACTGCGAAATTCCTCAAATATTTGACAGCCTTGAAAGGCAGCTGATTTTTAAATGTCTGCCAGCAGCGTGCGTGGAAGAGTCAGTGCATTCTCTCATATACCTCCACCTGCTTTATTGTTCTTAGGAAGGATTCTCACAGTTTCCGTGTAGGGGACTTTCTCTCTAAAGCTGCACAAGAATTTTATTTCATAAATTTCTGTTTCTGAATATGTGCAATGTGTTGTATCTATTGATTCTTCGCTCTGTTGTGCTTTGAGGTTTTATGATGCGAGAGTATAGGAATATAAATTTTGAGCATTACATTAATTTTAGGCTTTGTTCTTCAAGTGTTCAATTTTTTATTTTCTGTGCTACTTCCGGGGTTGGTTTTTTTATATATGCACACACATGCATACCCATACACATGCTTCGTCTATCATCTCAATTGCCTATCCTGCCTTTTTTATAAATCACTCTTTAAAATTTCTGACCATTCTCTGTGTCATATTTAATTTAATCCAATATTTATAACCATGGTAAAATTAACAATCACCCAGTGCTTTTCTGTGCATGGTTTGAAGCAGTTTTCATAAATAAGGATTTAATAAAAAACAGGTTTCATTTTTTACACTCTAATTAAAAATTAAGAGGAAAAAAATAAAAGAAGAGCAATAAAAATGGACCAAATTCTTCTCTCCGTTGCATGCGCTAACCTGATTGGATTCACTGGATTTACTCTAATTTAAAATGCGCATAAGGGGGAAAAGCAGAACTTGGAATAACCGTTTACGAAACGGTGCGCTAGCAGCAGTAGCAGGGTAGTAATTAGAGAGTGCCTCCAGCGCACTTTTTCGAAGGATCTCATATACCTTTGCTCACTCTCCGAGAGTGCTACCTGAGAATTCGTTAAACACAAAGCTTAGAGTTTAGCAAGGCAGCCAACAGCTAAGCAGAGACCAGGGAAATGTTTGTCACTGTTGAAGTACCGGAGCTCAGTTGACCAACAGCAGTGGGTTGTGGTGTCTTGGCCGCGGCGATCACCCATCCTTTGCTGTAGCATCGGGGTCCTCGTTACGCACTTCGCTACCACTGCCCTACACCGTTGTGTGGCCTGTATCGGGGCCTGGGGAAATTTAACCCAACATGGACTTCTCACCCACAAGGAGCTCATTCTCACCCTCTGGAGACGTGTGATTGAAATGGCGTGGTGCAGACTGGGGACTTTCCACTGTCAAAGCTCAAACCCTAGTTCTTGGTCAGAAGGACTTCTCATAATCAAGGTAGAAAATGCAAAGAACTGGAGCAATCGATTGGAGTGGGGAAATCCTGACCTTCACTGTGGGAAAGGCTCTGAAAAGGGTCACTGAGCCATCCCCACCTTTTCTTCTTCACTGACTCTTGCCTTAGATGAGGTGGGAGGCTGGGTGGGGCACAGACACCACCGCATGCTTCCCACAAGTAAATTTTGTTCCCCAGATGGGTCACTGCGGTATCTTATTCCCTTTGACAAAACACAAACCAAAAATAACTCCTTTCCTCTAGAACAAAATAAATTTTGTGCGATTTTCAGAGAAGCAGCCTGTCCCTGTGGCATTCAATTGCAAAGCTCCAACTGACTTTTCTGCAACCAAGTTTCACCCCTGAGTTTCTAAAAAGATTGAATCGGGGTGCAGGCTTGAAAGCACGTTCCTCTGCATGGACTTTGCCTCCGTCTGTTGGGTACACAAGGGGACACGCCATGCTACTGTCACACAACCCACTGACAGCGTGGTGGAAACCTACGGGCCCTCACAAGACTTTCCTTTTTTTTTTTCAAACTTTCAGGCTACTTGGTGCAGCGGGACACTTAATTCCAAATGAGAACAGGGGAGAACACCAGGTTTTTTGGTACGCGTGGCAGTAGAAGTGAGCGGTACGTCAGGGCTGTTTCCGCCTGCGGCGTGGCACGGAGGGTAGCGGCAGTCTGTCTGTACGGCGTGACGCAGAGTGCTGCTGGGGGGGGGCAATTTAGGTGCGATTAAGCGAGCTTAAGTTGCCACGGATCTGGGCTGCAAAATTCCTGCTGTATTTTTCCAGCACACTGTTGCATGATGACTTTCCATTCTTGATAAAATGGTGTCTCTGATAACTGACAAAAACAGAGGGCACGTGGGGGTTTGAGAAGGCAGATGCCTCTGTAGGTGCCAAATCTTCTCTCTGCATTGTTATTGTGGGGCAATCAGGGGTAAACGTGGGTAATAACACCTGAGAGGTGTTCAAGATTGTTTATAAATACATAAACCTTTCCTTTTCCGGGAAAACAAAAAAAGCATAATAAAAAAAAAAAAACGCAAACACCAAATTTATTTTCATCCTGAAACTTGTTTGGTGTTCAGTGATTTTGGGTGACTTTGAGAAAACCAAGCTTCACTGCTTCTCTGGAAGGAACAGATGAGTTCTTCCCTCTGGAAGGGAAACACTTTTGATCTGCTAAATGCTTAAAAGTGAAAGTTTTTGTCCTAAGGGAGAGAAGGAACTCTCTTATAAACTAAAACATTCTCATTTGGATTATTAAATAGTTTCTCAGTGGAAAAGGATAAAATTAGAAACAGTATTTTTAGTGTGAAGATTGGGGGGGGGGGTTATGAAACTGCTTTTTTTTTGAACAATGAAAAAGGCTTGACAGTTTTTTAGTAGATCTTGTAAAATCATTCATGCTCAGTCCTCAAAGGGCCTTGCAAATATTACCTGGGTGTCGAAATGCTGCGTCTGAGGGAGGCAGGCAGTATTCCGACTGGTGGAACGGGGAATCGCACGGCTCGGAGTGACTGGCAACCTAGAGGTTATGTGTTGGCTCCAATACCATTAAGGCTGTGAGGCTAAACCACTTCTGCAAACGGGATTAAAGTCGCTTATTCTCTTAATGCTTTTGCAAATGGTGCTGGTAATTTTACAAGACAGCTTGTCTCCAGTTAAGAACTGGAGACAGCCGGAAACGGGATGCAACGGTAAGATTTTTCCTCAGTTAATTATTGTTAAAACAGAGGATTCTAATAAGGAAGTCAGAGTACAACCCTCCAACGAGCACATGCTTTATGTACCTACATATACTGACATTTATTATTTTCTGTTGCAAGCAAGTAACAATAATCCTGTGTCTGACTTCAGAGTGTATGACTTTGCAAATATGTCTGTATCAATGCACAGATATCAATGTGCATCAATGAGCAATGCACAGCTGGCTAGCGTTTCTTTGCGTCTAGCTGTATTTCTGCAGAGCTAATCTCATCTCCTGTCCAATATAAAGCTGTCAGATTGTCTGTTACGCTAGCAGACCATTTATATTTCCGCTTGCGTGTGGTTAAATCGTGGTTTGCGAGCAGCTCTTTAAGTCTAACTCGTTCGCTTGCGTGCGCGTATGTCTGTCTCGGTCTTTCTTTAGTTCTTTGGATTAACCAATACTGTGTTGGGAACCGCCCAAGAAAATCTGGATGCTCAGCATCAGAACTCTTCCATCACTAAACTGTTTCCTCTCAGGCATATGCAGACTCTGAGAGGTTAAGAGAGAAAGTTTCTTGTTTGTTATAGCCTCGGCGCAGTACACCTTATGCTGACTCTGGAAGAGTTTTTAATAAAGCCCTGTGGGATTAGGAAAGGGGGCTAAAAAACTAGTCTGATTATTTCAGAATCGATTAAATGTGCTGTAATCCTCATTCTCTGATGACAGACTTTTAATAGAAATGTTTCCCTGCACTGCAGTTTAAAACAAAGTTCAAGAGCTTTTAGTAAGAGAGGCCACAAAATTACAGTCTTTTTCTGACTCCTAAACAACATAAAAAAGTATGATATGAGGGAAAAAAGTACATATTATCAAACTCATTATTCTGGCACTTTTATCACAGTATAAACAACTGCTCAGGTTTCTGAATATTCACTGATGTGTGTTTGTCTCCTTTTTTTTTGCATTCTTCAATTTAGGTCAGCCTTTCAAAGCAGAGTTAGTCATTCTTCTCAGAGGCAGAGCACTGTTTAACTTGCTTTTCCACAAGGAGCTCGAGGTGTTTCATTGTTGTCTGGAATGTGACAGTACAACCCTCCTCTAACAAAAAATGAATTTTCTTCTAGAACAACCCCCACATTCTAAGGATCTAAACAGAAAGAAAAAAACAAAGAAAAAAGGAAAAATTCGAACTATAAAGTATATGCCAGTGAAGGGGGTTTCAAGCCTGTGCAAGTTTTTCCTTCTTCTCAACGAAATATTTATGTAAAAAGAAACCTCCCATACACATTAGTATGTGTGTTGAGTGTAGACTTAGTGACCCTTCTGCAGAGGTGAGGTGGCAGCAGATATCTCAGACTGGAGGTGCAGCCAATTTCATCCAGCAAGTGGAAACATGGCAGACCTTTAAATGTGGATTCCCCCACCTGTAAAAGAATATCTCTTTTTGCTTATTAGATTATTTTAATACACACCAAATCCTAATCCTGCTGAAGCCTACTGAAGTTTTTCCATTAATCCCACTGGCAGTGAATGGATCTTAAGTGTTGCTTAAAGAGTAGCTTGTGGAAAAAAAATATTTTTTTAATTTTTTTTTTCCTTCTTTTCTGTATGAATTGGCTCAGATTTGCCCTTACTGAGACAGTAGCGATGATGAGCCACAGGAGAGTAGGTCTCTGAAAGATACAGACCCTTCTATGGGTCTAAACCACAACAATTATAAAGATAAGCATAGCTGCAGTTTGCTCCACTGATAGAATGGATGATAATATGTCATTTATTGATTTTTTTAGTCCAGCAAATGGCCCTGAGCCCACTGGCTCAGCCCGAGCATCCCTGTGCTCATCCTCTTAACAAGAAAATGCTGGGACACAAAGAGTTGGGTTGCTTTTTCCTCCATGGACAGCTCTGTCTTATTACAGCTAAATTTGGAAAGCTTCAGCCCTGACAACAGCAGATGAAACCTGTTGGTCCTTGTGTGATCTATCTTCCCCATAATCATGTGTGTGTGTGTCTTTCCTATTAGCTGTAACAAGGGTTATGTATTGGGAGCAGATGCTATTTAACCAATAACTGTCTCATACTATTACGTCTGGATTTATTTAAATGCTCTTGTCTCCCCATACCATGGAAGCATTAGAGTGCAGATTTCCACAACAAACCATTGAGAAAATACTCAGTGCTGCTGATCATCATAATGCAAGGATGTGTTTCAGATCCATAAGGCAAACTTTTTTTCTGAAGCTGACTTCACTGGTGTCAAATAAAGCTTTGAGCTGCAAAAGATGAGTGTTCCACTTGCAACAAATCTGCAGCTGAGAATCATCTTGGATATGAGAACTCAACATCAGACGTGCACTGGGGTGGCTTGCGCATGGGTGGGTTTTTGACTGGTGTTAATAAAAAGGCAAAGGTTGGAGAAAGAAAATAAATACTCATGACATTTACTCTTGGGGTGAAAGTGCAATTTGGTGTGAGCTGGGTTCTCTTGCTTCTCCATTAGTGATCAGTGCCCTGAATTACAACAAAACTCACTTTCCAGCTCAGGTCAGTCAGGGCAACAGGTTAGAAAAACTTCTGTGATAACTCAAGGAAAAGTAATGGGAAATGCTGTGTGCCATAAAAAAGGCAACGAAAGAGACAAAGAAGGGAGAGTGTGGGAGAAAACCAATATGAAAACACATTTACTGTGCAAGAGTAGCCCAGCACAGGGACCTGAATTGAGTCAGGGGAAGGTGGGGATGTGGTGGGTTGACCTTAGCTGGATGCCGGGTGTCACCAGGCTTCTCTATCGCTCCCCTCCTCAGCAGGACAGGGAGAAAATAAGATGGAAAAAACCCACGTGAGTCAAGATAAAGGCAGTTTAATAAAGCAAAAGCAAAGGCCGTGCACGGAAGCAAAGGAAAACAAAAGATTTATTCTCTACTTCCCATCAGCAGGCAATGTCCAGCCACTTTCCAGGAAGCAGGGCTTCAGTATGTGTAGCGGTTGCTCCAGAAAACCAATGTTGTAAAAACAAATCATCCTCCCTGCGCCCCTTTCTCTTAGCTTTTGTCGCTAAACTGACATCTATGGTGTGGAGTATGGTATGCTATATGGTATGGAATATCCCTTTGGTCAGTTTGGGTCAGCTGTCCTGGCTATGTGCCCTCCCAAGATCTTGCCCACCCCCAGCCTATTGGTGAGGGCAGAATGTTGGCGAGATGGCCTTGATGCTGTGCGAGCACTGCTCAGCAGCAGCCGAAATGCTGGTGTGTGATCAACGCCGTTCTAGCTACCAGTACAAAGCGCAGCACCATGAGGGCTGCCATGGGGAAAATTAACTCCATATCAGCCAGACCCAATACAGGGTATTTTCTTATCACACACATTTTTCATCTCAGTCCACATCTCTCCCTACACGCAATGGCAAATGGATAGGCTTCTGTCTACATGGTACGGGATTTCACATTTCTCCTTGAGCAATGACTGCACATCTAGAAACTCAGGATAGCCCTAGGATGTCTCTTTTGGAGATTCATGCCTTCTCTTCTTGAGCCTGTGAACCTAATTCTTGATCTGCTGCAGGAAGAAGGAGCTAGATCTTTTTAAAAGCTACTTCTGAATAATTAAAATCTCTTCTCTTATGCAACATGAAGTCTCATGATGCAGAACAGTCTTCTGGTCAGATTTAGCCCAGGGTATACAGTGTCCTCAGACTCACTTTGCAAAACGCCTTTGTTGCTCGTTCTCCACTCTCTGGTTGGGAGGTTTCAGGCAACGTTAGCTAACGCGGAATGGAGAGCTGTCTTGTCTTTCTTCACCACTGAATCCTGGGATTTCTCCCTACTCTAGGGGGCAAACGGATAAAGAGATAAAAACTGCAACCTCCAAAATGCCCCGTTTTGTGTATTTATCTGAATATACAAAACTCTGACTTTTTCACTAGGCAGAAAAACTGGACACTGAACTGTAATGGCCACATTCTCTAATCAGAAGGCACTCAGAAATCCATGTCTTTGTTTCCACAAAAGTAACAGCACAGTTATATGGATACATTCACGTACTGCTTGGGAGCACCTCTGTGCTGTGTGAGTGTGAGCACTTAGAGGACTGTGCTCCTTAGATGACTTGGGACAGCACAGTTAGGATTTACTAGTGTCTACCCAATGCTCATGAGTCAAATATGATCCTCTTGTTTCATAGCCAGAACCCTTTTTTCTCTCTAAGGTGACCAGGAGTCAGCTTTGAAGGAAACCCCACTCTACATGAATCTATAAGAAAATATATTAAAACATGTGCTCAGCCTCTGGCTTTATGGAAATTCAAGTTAATACAGTGACTGTTGTCAGTAAAAATTCATATTTATCCATGCAGTTCCTTAATGTGGGTGTAAATGTGTGTCTGAGTTAGAGCTATACATTTTTAAGCAGCTAGTTTTAATCATGTGGATGACTTCTTGCATAAAACATTTTTTTCCTGAATATATATGTGCTGTGGAGGGTAAGCACATGTCAGCGGTTAAATCTAGTGAACACTTCAGAGCAGCAGAAGAAATGACCTTACTGGCTGGGTCATCAGCTGAGCGAAGGAATGTTGCTCTGATGTTTCTCCCTGGTGTTTCAACCTTACAGGGCCATTTTTTTGCAGCGCAGATGTCTGACCAGCCCTCCAAAGGCCAAAGTGAGTGATTCCACAGGGAAGCAAGTCAGGCATTCAAGAAATGAAGAGTTGTTGAATTCACAATGCTTCTGTCTGCTTTTCTAACCCAAACTCAGATTTAACAGATGGGTTCTGAGGTCTGTTTCATGACCTGCCATCCTGTCACTGAGATCGGAAATCCCCACTGCAATTACTAGCAAGTTCCTTTGTCCTCAGCTGTTACGAATGTTGACTCCCTGGGTAGGACATGGTAGCCAAGAAACTGAGTGAGGCTGACATTGTGGCACTGAGTTAACAGGATGGACCCAAAGTATTATTCTTTATTTTGGGGAAGAATTTTTTTTTTTTTTTAGATTCTCCTTCCTGGTCCTCCCCAACCCTAAACAATTAGTGCAGTAACAATATACTCAAAGGCTAACATTCTACCACATGGGGAGAGACCGATTATAAGCAAAAAAAAAAAAAGAGGAAAAATGGAGGAGGTAGATCTTCTTCGCCACGAACCCGTCAGTAAACTGTGCAAAATGCAGGATGCTGCAAGCCCCAGAAAGATTCCAGCAGCAGCTCTAAAGCCGAGTGGCTCTACCTCCACTTCTGCAGTTGCAGTCTTTGCTTCAGTTACATTATTCCTCCTCAGCCTGACTGTTTTTCTGTATTTCCTCTGTCTATTTTCTGAAGAGGCAATTGTTGTGAATGGTGGAGAAGGTTGAGTGCCTAACTGAAACAAAGGAAAATTAGTTTTTAAGGAGAGTAAATTGGATAGAATAGGACCCGTAAGGATAACAAGCTGGCGATAATTCAGTGTAGTCTTCCTGTTCTGCTCCTGTTTATTAAATATTCTCATTGACTTTTTGCTTCTCAGTACTCTATGTGCCGTAGTGTACTAAATTACAGTAACTGAATATTCTGTCTACATACGCTGACTGGTCATTTGAGAGATGAGTGTACTTAAGACAGAAGTGCTTTCCTTTAGTCCTTGCATCTCTGAAATGCCTATTATAAAATGTACATCTGTGAGAAGGCACTTCTTCCCCCCAAATGAGATTTAAAGCTGAAACAGCTACAGAGCTAAGTAAAATAATAAACCTTAAGGGGGAACCTTCTTTTTGACTCACAGTTTTCCTTCCTAGCCACAGTGAGCATTGTGAGTAGGGATTAATGCCAGTGCCTCCATACACGTACCCTCCCTCCAATAAAAGAAATACTACCACACAAATATTCCAGAAAGCTCAGCTTCCCATTCTTGTGATCTAAAAATGGTAACGGACTTTCTTGGGGTTTATAAATTTTGGTCTCTCTTGCTTGTGGAACAAGACACTCTGAATGTCAGCCTCTTTTGGCAATGAAGGGCAAATTATACTGGGCCAGGGAATGCTCTTAAGCACGAGCATACATTTATCCATAACATTTAACTGTTATTACTCTCTCTAGAACAGCTTTGACGGGTACATCTAAAAATCTTTTGGACGATGCCTGGATGTGGCATGGGGAATAGCACAAACCAGTCACTGCTCTCAACAGGCAACGCAGATAAGGTCATCCTGTTCTTGAGTCAGAAGTCTTGCTCCATGGATTTACACCATGGTTTGGTGGCCAGATAACAGGTCTTGGCCAATTTTCTTTACTACTGCAGAACAGATTAAATGTTCCAACTTCCTCCCCTTTTCAGAAGAAAGGGAGAGGGGGAAATGCCACTTCTCTCCCTTCCCAAGTATTGGGCTGCACAATCCTATTCGTATTAATGCTTTTCTCTTGGCTAAAAAAAAGCTTTAAAAATGTATTTTAATTTTTGCTGTACAGTGGCAGAATTTCATTGCCTTTCCACCCAGTATACCCTGTTCCTGCGAGACTGGGCATTTGCCAGGAGGCTTTGAGGCTCCTTCTCCTGATGAAAAAATTGAAAACAAATCCCTTAAGGGCCAGGCAGCTATGTGACCATTAGGAGATTTTACAACAGTGTGGTATTTCCTTGAGCTCTATTTTTTTTTTAAAGTGTCATTCTTATTGAACATGTTAGTTATGCTCTGAGAACACTTTTCACAAGAAGCTCCCAGAGGAGAAAAATGAGGGTAGAAATGCCTAATTCCCAAATCCCAGTGAAGCCTGTTTGTTAACCAGATGTTGAACTGCTCGAGAAACTATGCAGAAAAAAGGAAGTGCTTCTCCATTTGCTCAGAGATAGAACTTGCAGGCTCGTGCGATATTTGGGACTGAAAATGGTCACATTTGTGAACTTTAAGTGTCTCCAAATATGGATGGAATAAAGGAACACGTTTAAAATTATAATGTATAAATATAAATTCTATCTCGTTGCCCTCATATTATAGGACTGCTTTCATTTCCTGTATTAGTGATTGGGATTTGTCCTTGCTTCAAGACCATTCCTTGTATTCCATTTGCTGAACTAAACAGAAGTGCTCCGTCTTGCTTAGCTGTCTCTGCAGCAGAGGCTAAACCTGCATCCAGAAGGGAATTCAACATCTACAAATTCAACATGCATTGAGTAATTTGGAGGCAGCAAACAGCAGCTGTTCAGAAAACATTCAGCTTGCTGTCATTGATCTCTCTTTTCCATTCGGAGTACCAATCTTTTAAACCAAATACAACACTCTCCCATTGAACTGGGCCCCAGGGCCCCACACCTCTCACAAAAGCTAGGAGAATTTCTTTTGCCTTAGAAAATCATAAAGCATATATAGTCTTTTATTGGGGAGGAAGATACTTTTTCCAGTAGTTGGTTTGTTATCTGTTTTCACCACTTTATATAAAACTGCATGCAGGTATGAGATAAGTGTATATATCTAATTCCTGTAAGATGCTCTGCCTAGCCAAGTACCTGAGCTCTGGTACCTCAACTTAGAGAAATGATTGGGAGTAGAAAAAGTATTTCTATTCCCTCTCTATACATAAAAGTTTTAGGTTTTATACAACTGGGATTCTTTAAAACAATTAAAGCTGTGTAAGTGTTTTGCTTTATTTTTCCCATGTGCAAACGTATTTAATTTGTTTGGTATATTTAAGGCAACAGGCTTGGGATTTTTCTCAGCCTTCTCAGTTTAAGGCGTCCCTCAGCTCCACACTGTAGTCTTCAGAAAAACAATAGATGCTAGCTCCCTTGTTTGCTTGAGAAGAGTCACTGCGAATTATGAACCAAACCTGTCAGGCTCAGATCTTTCTCAGGGTGGAAGTCACACCATGTAATTAAGGTGTTTGTTATAGCACTCTTTCATGGGAAAAAAAAGGAAATTAAGGGAACAGAAGTCATCCAGGTGACAATAATCATTTAGGCACAGCGAATTTCTTCCCTAGGATATGTAGGTACCTTGTTGAGTTTTGATTTTCCTTTCAAAACCCAAATATCTTGAAAAAAAATCTAAAGAATATGGTTCTGACCACATAGTTGATCTTGGTCAAATTGGACTAGATGACCTCCATAGGTCACTTTCCTGAATTATGCTATGTTCCTATCATCCCAGCATAAATGGTCACTGACTGAGGCTTGCAGCCTACCCATGAGATGCACAAGTGACACCAGTAAGGGATTCCATTGGGTTTTCACATCTCATGATCTTTCTGGAGACAAGTGAAAATTTGATAAGACAATTGATTTTGCCAAACCCCCCAATGTCTATTATTCTTGTTATACCATGTTGACTTCACTGAGGTGTTTCAGCTTCCTGTGTTTATACCCCAAAATGATTCAAAGCAGAAGTTCTACAGAGATGCCAGCAGCTGAAACAGAAAGAGGTAAGGACTAGTAAAATTCTCTTCAGCAACAGAAGAGGATGGTGAAGCAAAAATAACTTTTTATTTCTTTTATTACCACCACAACTGTTTCCTTGTCTTATGTTCATTGCTAAAATTGAAAACTCCAGAGTGCCAGGTCCATAGCACAGGGAATAACTGGAAAGACTTCCATTGACTTCAGTATATTCTTGACTTTAGCACATCTTTACAGGAGGAAGAAAGCACATATGCTGGCAGGAATGTATCCCATCACCAAGTCTGCTAATGGTACGTTAAGTGCAACACTGTGCAGGCCAGCTGACCTCTCTGCCTCCTTGTCCCCCCTGCCAAGGGCAGAAGCCATACCAAGCAAGGCATAACAAAGGCACAGGAGGTTAAATATTTGTCTGCAGCATGTAGACTCTGAGAGGACCCACGGCCAAAGGGTAGAGTGTACTGAAGAGTGATCTGCTTATTAGATCATGTTTTCAGTGTCAGCAGCTTGTCTGACCAGGGCCTCTAAGCTTCTGTTTGTTTTCCTACACCTCTTCTCTACATATCTCCCTGTGAGGAAGGCAGGTTGATCTTACTGTCATGGTCTGAGTCTTATTGTTGAACCTTCTTACATGTTGGCAGCAGAAAGAAAGGCAAAGGGCTAAGAACAATTTTGTTATGGAAGCCAGTCAGCTCTTCTATTTGTGCTAGAGAGAGACAGAAACAACTATTACGGGACTCCTCAACAGGGTTTGTTATCTTAGACATGGCCGCTCAGAGCAAACATATCTGCCTGTTGTATGACTTGCAGATATCATGGGGAACCCACCTCCAAGTCTTCTAGGGTTATATAACTAAGCATTGCTCTCAGTGTAAGGACCAGGGTGAAAACATAGCCTTTCCTGTTCTTGTTATGTATTACTCACGTGGTGAGGGTGGGTTTCAGGGAGCTTCAAAAAACCCTCTCTGTCCATGCCTTTGCTTAATTAATAAACTGAACGCAGTCATAGATGAAGTAGCGAGAGCTAAGGAAGCACTTCTGCATACTGTAAAACCCTGACACAAGTCAGCAGGAGTACAGATATCTGCACAGCAGAAGTTCTGCCAAGACTGAGAGCATTTGGACTTAGATCTCTAGGAAATAAAGCTTTGTCTCATAACCGCGTCTCTGTTTCCTCGACTTCAAGCTGTGAGTTACTTCCTAATCAAGATGCGGTAACTTAAGCAGTTATCATGTGGGTGGAAAAGATCCTCTCTTGAATTTCTGCTTCTTTAACATCTCTTCTGTGAAAGCAAGTAACACCAAGTATTATATTACAATGTCATTATTAATATGGTGATACTGATGTAATCACTGATGTGATTAGGGTGCACTGTGCACCAAAGAAAGACTCTTCTTAGTCAGACTACAGCCTGTTAGAGCAGTAATCTGTTGCTGACAGCTGGTGAAGGAAAGAAGACAAGAAAAGGCAAGAGTGACATTTCTCCTGGTACATCTTCCTAAATCCAAGAAACCAGCATCTTGGATACTTCTCTATCTCAGCACTGGATCTGTATATTTATGTTTAATAGCTGTTGATGGACTTTGTTTCCTAGAATCTGTCAAATCATGTTTTGGCATTTCTGAAATCATGTTTCAATGAGTTCCACTATGTCCTTGGGCATTATATGAAAATATAAATCCTTTTGACGTTTGCCAAATACCTGCCTCATAATTTCACTCGTGTCCCTACTCCCCCTTATTCTTAGGTTGTGAGAAATAATGCATGATCATTGCCTATTTCCTTTCTCCAGGATTTTCAGAACTTATGTATTCTGCTATCGTATCTCCTCCCATCTTCTCTTTTCCAGACAAACACATCTTCTGTTTAATATCTGTTTATATATAAGATGGTCCATCTCTTCAATAATTTTTTTTTCCATTTTTGTATTTCTTCCAGTTCTAGTACAACCTTTTTCTGAGGTAAGGATGAGAATTGCATGCAGTATATAAGATAAAGGAGTGCTAGGGTTTTATAGATTAGCATGACGAGGCTTTGTTTTTTTCTCTGCCTTTTCCTGTAACTCCTGTTTCACTTGCCTTTCTGTCTGCTCTTGAGCACTGAGATTTTCAAGAAATGAGTCTGTGTTTATAAGGGATCTGTGTTCAACCTGATTCTATCAAAACACAGTATTTTTTGCAATCTACATGCAGAAATAAAAGGGCGTCTCTCATAAGGTTTTTGTATAAAGGCATGTGTAGGGGTAGACAGTAGTAACAGAATACAGACTGAAGGGTGGGTTACGAAGTCTTACAAGATAGACTCCTTCTTGGACTTGAGAAGAGGTTTCTAGTTGAGAGGCCTCAGGGTTCTCATTGAGTGGGGTTCCACAGTGAATCTTACGTTCCTCAGGTGTGGACATCTCTAAGAAAAACCCAATTTTGAGAGACGTGTAGCATGGCTAAGACAGAACCTCCTACTAAGCTCTTTTACATATGGCTGCAGCAGGAAGATACTGCACTGCTATCTCAGTTGTACATTGGAAGCCAAAAGCAGTTTAACGAATAAATAAAATTTTAAAAAGGGGAAAAAATAAACAATCCACCAAAAACAACAACCCAGGACTTTTCTTTCAAATGGTGTGTTTCAAAAGCTGTTTACCTGCAGGTTATGGCTAATCTTGGAGTGGAGCTCATGGCACCTGTTCAAGACACCAGGACAGAAGCTGTCGTTCAGAGAGGGATGAAGCTGTCCTTTATCAATAACTCCTGTGCATTCAGTATAAACAAGCTTCTTCCATCTGTGCAGCATCCTGTCGTTGCCTGCACAACACTGAAAGGAAGATCCTACGCCCCGCTTATTTCCTGCTCCTGACATATGAAGCTCCAAGAGATTGAAGGCAGCACATGGTTGAAAAGAAAGAGAAGAGGTGAGGTAATGGCCAAGCAGAACACAACTCTCCCATTTTGCTGACTTCTCCAGGGATGGCGGAATAGATAGACCTGAAGGTGACTCTCCCGAAAGCCATGATGCTGTGAATTTTAGGTATTATATTTTACTCTGGTTATATTACCAGGGGAAGGAATGGCAGGTTTCTTTTGTTTCCATATTGATGACCAAAAGCAACATACCCATTTTACAAGTAGTGGATGGGAGATGCCAAGATGGGGAAAGCCAGCTTTGTGCCTTTTGTGAACATGCAAGCTGAGCATTCCAGCTTGGAGTGAGAAAGGGAAAGACAGAAAACTGGTATTTGTGGATTTGAATGAACTAGCCATAAATTAGTAACAAGAACCACAATAAAAGAAAACTCTGCATTACAGCAAGAGTGAGGAACAGCCCTGTCTTATTCCTAGCTCGTACTGAAGATAAGCTATTATAAAGATGTAGTTACTGCTTTTTGCCTTGCACTCTGAAGCACTTGTTTTTTGATGTTCTGACAAGATTGAGGTAAAGCCTGATTTCCCCAACGTGTTGTACTGGCACCATTAGACGTTGTGATGAAACATTGCTATGTTTTTCACAAAAGAAGAAAAAAAGTTCTCCATGGCCCAGCATTTGGATCCATACCCATGTAGGTAGGCCCTCTGCCACATCATCTGAAGAAGAGAAAGGCATCTCGGACACACACATTGCAGGCTATCACTCACTCAATTCCTCGTTCTTTCTTTTGCAGAAAAAAAAAGCAAATCCATTTCTGAAGATCTAGGAGAGACTTTTCTTCATGCAAGTGGTGGTGAAAAAATATTCCCATGAAAAGTCAGCCTTTCCAACCCTCACCTCCAAATAACCTTCAACTCCCACAGCCTCACTGGTGAGCAGAGGTTGTCCAGCCCCTCACACGACCGAAGGCAACGTACCTAATGGGTGCAGCAAAGCTTGGCACAGAAGAGTGAGGGCAGTAAATGGCAGTAAGCAAAGGGCAGTAAACACCAGCCTTTCCTACTCCAGTGCCTGCTGAGAAGATGAGCAGTTCACCGCACTGCTATTCAGGAGCACCAGCAACAATAAACTGTTTTTGCCAGTTCCTCATTCCCCAGACCCAGAGCTAATTATGTACATCATATCCAGAGGAAAGCCGTGTTTTAGAGTTATGTCTAGTGTCTGGCTAGTGCCTAGTTAATGGGGAGAGACATATACGCTGAAGTCCCTGTGTAATAATTCCTCACCACATCAGAAAAGCATCCAAACTAAGAGGAGTATTTGAACTGGGGTCTAGTACTCTTTTGGAAGTTTTGAATTTTAAAAATAGCACCTCTTCTTCTCTTTCCTGAGAAACAACTGGCATATGTATGTAACCAGCTGCAGCCTCAAGGCTGTGGCTCCACAGCTAGCCCACCTCCAGTTGTGGCCCCAATAGGAGGTAACTGCCTGATGAAGCCTGAGGATGATTGAAGCCTAAAAGCACTTAAGATTCAGGGAAGAGAGAGATTTAAGAGACCTCTCCTCAGAAATTCCTACTCCTACCACAGCTGGGAGGGTAGCTTTGTGAAATCAGTTTTTAATCTCTCCCCAGTCATATTACAGGAAGATCCGGTGCTTATTTTAGGGTGGCAATTTGTCTGAGAGCCTACTAAGACTTAGGTGTTGAGCAGCTGCCCTTCTTGCCTTCCTCTGAATGTCTTTTACAGCGTTTCCCTATTTTAGGGTCACAGCAACTGATGATCTTTGATTATCTATGTCTGCAACACCTCATTTTACAGATAAAGAATTGACAACCGGAGCCTCTAAAGACTGAAGAGCCTAGTGGTCCAGCAGAAGCATCTGGTGAAAGAAAATATCGAGCCAACAGTTCCCCTTTTTCCCTGCTTCCTGTGGCATCCCATCTTAATAGCCCATGGCATTGTCCCCTTCTTTTTAAACATGAAGAAATTTTTTGGCGTGGCAGAAAGTTAAATTCTGGTCTCTTCAAGCAACATATGACTCATGCAGCTGATTGTCCACTTGTTGGCCTCAGTACAAGTGTATATCTTGATGGCAGTAAAGTTATATGTGGTAATGTGGTCACAAGTTACTGAAGTCAGGCCCACAGTCTTTTAAATCTTCTCATTGGATAAATAAGAACAGCAACAACAAAACCCCCACTTTTTTAAATGTTGTCTCATAATAAAAGTAACACCCACTGGAAGTGTCAGTTCTGATTGAGGAATTCACTTTTGGGTCCTACATGGCACCAGGTAAGCCCTATTGAAGAAATCGGTACTATTGCCAACAAAATGTAGAACACAGGGAGAATATGGTTAATAGTAATATTAACAATAATAGTAACAACAGCAACAATATTAATAGCATCTTCAGTTTTAGCAAGGGACAAATAAACCTCAAGTTGACACAGAATTTAGGGCAAAGGAAATTCTACCCTATATTTTGTTGATGGTAGTATATCGCTGTAGGAGGTGCTAAATCTGGCCTTAAAGTGTCTGAAAATATAGAAAAGAACATGCATCAGAATCTGCCCTCGTTAAAAACCATGTTACTTCTCTGACTTCAGCAAAAGCAGACTACTGGTTTCTAAAAGCAGATTTTAGCCTCACAGATGACTCTGATCATATACTTATACAGTGCTATAAATTGCTAATAGGCTTGTGGATTCTGTGAAGCAGGAAGGAATTGGTTGGAAAAGTGCTGTTTTCAAAAGAGCTTTTGAAGAAGGAAAGAATGGAACATAATCAGGATTCTTACAGAAATCCAAGGTCACAGGCTGGGAGCTGAACTTTGGAGGAGGGGATCAGAAAAGAAGGAAAAGTTAGAAGGCTGAGAAGTTGTGACGGGCAGAGGAGGGGTTAAAATGATGGTGGAAATGAAAAGGATGTCACAAAATGTTAATCATGTGGCAGGGACTTCAGATATCCCTTGCTCTACGTCCAAGCCACTTTGCCTGTGATCCCCTTCACGATAATTAGCTGGGACCATCTCTCTGTGTTTGTACAGACTCCAGCACAATAGGGACCTGCTCTCTGTTTTCTTATAACTCCAGGCATCATCATCACACAACTAATTAACAACAGTAATAAATGATACTGTATTGCCTCTTAACCCTCTGCATTTATTTTTCTGTGGGTTGCATTAAAAAGAACAAAAATTTTTAAAAAAGAAAGATTAATAATCCTCAGTCAGAGTGCAACTCCAGAGAGATGACACCATCTGGATGATTAGTACTTGTTTCATTTGCACGTTGAACTCAGTACTCTTCCGGCACTAATTATTACATACCCTTTCCTTATACCATGACTTCTGGGGCTCTGTGTGTGATATAAATAGCAGACTAATGACATGCTGCATGTTGCTCAGGAGACCTCATGTTAGTTTACAGCATTTCTCTGATTATTACTTTTTTAATAGAGAGAAGATAAAATACTGATCTCACAAGCGAGACATGAGAGCCTTAATTTGTTCACATTTTCCTGAGAGCCAGTGCATGATGAAATATTTATATGTTCCTCTCTGACTGCGGCACTTTGAATGTGCTGGGTTGTTTATTGTTGTAGTTAAGAACTGAAGGGGAAAGAGGTGCTGGAGCATTCAGTAGCAGGATATCCACGTCAAGTGTAAAAGTAAAACGGGTGTAACCAAAGTCAGCGTAACTACAGATGCTGCTAAGCATCTACTACATGTAGTACATCCTGTACAGGTAGAGAATTTAGTAACTTGTCAACTGGTGGAACATTTCTAGGGAAAGTCACAGAGTCAAACACTGTTCCTAATGTCTGACAGGCAAGGCAAGCGTGACGTCATTAAAATGGCATGTAATGCCAACTAAAATGCTGAGGTTTGTCATCTTACGAGGGTGTAACACAAACTGTCTGGAATGGCCAACAGAGGAAACAAAGCCACAGACTGACACAGAACTCTTGGAGAGAGGGATGCTATCTGAAATATGGACGCTGCTGATGAGATGCCCATCCTTGATTACTCTAAATGTGACCTGGTGACACGTTATCCTCCTGAGGTTTCACCCTGGCATGTTCCTTTCGAGCTGTAAATTTACAATGTACAAAAATCAGCAACTGATGATAAGCACAGTGAGGCTTGGTGTGGCATTTCCACTGTCGTGATGACATGTTGGTGGGTGAACTCATCCCCCTAAGGGGTGAGTTAGTAAGTGTTGATTGTTATTCACTCCATGTTTGTACTGGGACTAGGAAAGACTTCTTTCTCCCTGTACAAAGTGTGGGTTTAGTAAATTTTTTAAGAACAGTGTCATAGCATGTAAACAAGTGTATATTCTAGCTTAAAGACCAGACTGATAATCAGAGGAAGACTGAAGACCATTTCTGTTGACAATCCTTTGCTGTAATGTACTTGCTTGGCTGTTGTCTGCCCAACTCAGCCATCACACTCTGCTCAGATCCCCGCTCAGCGTCACTCTGCCATGTGTCTGCAACTCTCCACAAATATAAATTTGAACCATGGAGAACTCTGCAGCAGCAATCTTGAAAATCTCTGTTCCTGATTTACAGACAGAAACTTCCAGTCCATCCTTGCTTTGCTATTGCTCACAAGTAGTGGGGCAACCTTGGAAGAAGAAACTGGTAGTCTGTAGGATGACTGCCAGCAGAGATCTACAAGAGAACCTGAAATACACCTTAACATTGTGCTCAGGAGACATAGACAGAACAGAATAGGTGTTAAGGAATAAAAGAAAAAGGCAGTTTCCAGATTTTGAACTGCTAAATATTCAAGCAGGATTTTCATTGTCAGTCTTTCCTGATTTATCAGTCTTCAAATTATCCAAACTCTATCCTGAAAAAGAAAGCCTACTGAAAGGAGGTTTGGTTTTCTTATCGGTCTTTTGTAGTTCACAGCCCCTCAGAAGCCTACAGCCCAATTTAAAAATATAGTATTGAATATATGCCATTAGAGACATTCTAGGTTTGGGTTAAGTTGGGGTAGGAATTTAGGGAGTCCACGGGGACTGAAAATACTCTGTTAGAGCAAGTAAAGGTGATATGTTCCTCTTTCCCATCCACTGTGCTCTCTCCCCACTGACCTTGCTCTGTCACCTAGCCCAGAAAATGAAAGGGCTATTACCCGTTTCTACACTTCTTGGGGTTTCCAGTCCTTTATCACCACTAAAGCCTTCACATCGACAAAGTCCAAGGACCAAGAGTGAGGCAAGGAGAGGGAAGGCTCCTTACAACCTTCTCTTATGTTCTTGCACACCCATGCAGTGCTAGCTGTAATTTTGGCCCTCTGTGATTCATAAACTATCTAATTCTCTTTTTAAAACTCTCTCTTAAATCAAAGAATTTTGTTTCATTGCCTCCTGCTGCATGAAGGTCAAAGCCTAGTGGTGCATACTTCACTGATTCTTTATAACAGTGACCTCTTCAAGATCAGTTTCATTTGCCTTGTGTCGATGGTTTTCCACTCCCGTCTTCATACAATTACAGGAAGGTGACATGAACAACCCCTCTTCACCTATGAGAATGTCTGAAACTGTCTCTGGATGCCTGCAACTAATTAAGATTTGAGCTTGCTGTTCATGTAAAAGGCTTTCTCAGTATTTTGTTTTTCTTTTTTTTTCCCTCCCCTAAAGAAACCTTAGGTCTGTGGCTTAGATTCTAGAGCTGGGCATGGAAAAAATTAGTGCATTAAAAAAGTTGACTATATCAGATACAATGAATCTGAGAGTAAATGCTTCCATTTCTTTTTCACAAATTAGTTTATCCTCTAACAAAAGGCAAACAAAGAATAAAAACAACAAAGAAAATCTAATATTAGAAAGGAACTGAAATAAGTCTTTTAAAAAAAGGAAAATTGTATGGGCTAATACCTACACAGTGCACTCAGGGGAAAAATGCAAGTAATTATAATATTATCTCTCTATTCAGAATACTGGATTTTATGGATTTCACAATGCATGTAAAAAGCCACATGTTCCATTATATTTACAATGCTCCACTTTTATTGCATACAGTGAAAAAATAAGATGCAAAATTAAATGGAAAGTTCTCTGGCCCAGTTTTATTTGACTTTGTCTGATTTGCTATTGTAAGTAGCCAAAAATGTCCCGGGGAGAATTCCAAAAGTAAATGTGTGCTGGTAAAAATGCTACAATTTTCATCTTAAAGAAGTGACATATCAAAATGTAAGGGACTGTAATGAATAATACTAAGAAGTGACATTGTAATTTGAGCTGACTGACCACAAACACTCAGGTTTGATCTTCTTGTATTAGGCAAATTCTAAGGCCATAGTTGAGCATGGCCTGGTTCACATATACTTTTCCAACACCTACAGTTGCAGCAATCTCAATGGGCAATACAGGTAACCTGGTGGTCAGAACAGTGATGTAACTGCCGAAATACAGATGGAGAGTATATCATATACATGGTCAGGTGCAGGCAGATCCTGCCCAAGGTCTCAACAGGAAAAGCCTGTATGAAAAAGCTGGTAGTCCAGTGCTGTGTCCAGCTAATACTTCTTTTTCTTCCCTCAACAGCTCAAAGGACAATTGCAAAGAACTTGGATTCGGGGCTTTTGAGTCATATAGAGATGGCTTGTGTCTGACCATCATGAAGTATAGGCATCCATGCTAGTATTTGTGCTCAGGACACAAATGCCATTAGATGCTTTCCTGTAAGTGTTAAAGGTCAAGAACATTGGTCTTCCCTCAACTTGCTGCTTCTCTTACTGTACATGTCAACATACCGTTTTAAACCAGTTTGCTGTGAATTTGTTCACAGGCTGCGAACACCCCAAGGAAGAATACGTTTGTACACAGAAAAAGACCTTCCCTGAGGTTAAGGTGGAGCAGCACTACTTGGGGAAGATGTGGGCTTTCCTAGAACAAAGAAATAGTGTTTTCCCTGCCCTGGGACTAGTTTGGTCTTGCTGGAGGATATGGCAAAACTTCCATTGATTTAAATGAGTCAGTATTAATGTCTTGGGGGAAAAAAAAAAGATGCTGCTCTTATTTGTAGGTTTTTGTCTGTGCCTGTATTTCAAATAATATTCAAATCCAGGTACTATGTCGTGACATAACATATATTATCATGCATACTGTAATAAATATATTATAATGCATACTCAACATTACAATTACATAAAATCATAATAATATAATACATATGATATAATACAATAAAAACATAATGCATATAAAGGATTACAAGACATCGCAATATATATTGGAACACATGTAACACAATCCCATGGCAGACTTCATAATTTCAAAATACCTCTTTTCTGATTGCCATTATGATCAGGAACTGATGGTAGTGTAGGGTGAAAGCTAAGGGATGAGAATGTTGTTACTAAAATGTATTAAATTTTAGCATCAGAAAATTCAAATATCATAGCCAAATATCAGGAAAGCGCCCCAAAATATCTTTAGAGGAACGCAAAACAGGAAATCTCCCTTTTTCCCTGACTTGCTGATACCATCTGCCTGAAAGTCTTTGGCAGGAGAACAGCCTCTGAAGGGAAGTGCTGGGACAATGAAGAGTAGACTGGACAAAATCCAAGAACAATTCTGTATTGAAAAAGTGATAGACCAGGACATTTAAAAGGCCTTTTCGGTCTCTGACTGTGTGGTAGTTAGTGGCTTTGGATCTGATCTGTACAGCTTAATATTTAATACTGAAATATTTTGAAAAGTGTCATAGAAACAGGATTGCCTTTCTATCTTACTGCTCAAAACAGGGTGGCAAAATCGCTAACTCGGCGTACTGATGCATTTGCAGGATCTTGTTCTCTTTCTTTACAGTAAGTAAGATCCCTGCCGCTGAGTGGGGAGGAGCAGCAGCCCCGCTAGCTGTGCTTCTGCCTATATTTGAAGCCCAGCCTGAGCCAGGCAGAGCTCTTTTGCCCCATGATGCCCCTGACTATTAATATTACCTAATGATGAAAGAAGCTTGCAGGGGAGTGGAAACCTTCAGAAGAAGAATAATTACAGATTTGGTAGGAGGAAGAGAGAGGAAATGAAGGGTCTGATGGCAGGGAATTCATGTAAACAAGACAATACAAATTCACATTATATGCAAAGTGGGACATTGCACTGTACCTAGAGTATCTCCAGTTTTCTCAGCTTACTGCCTTGACAGCTGTGAGTGAGAAAGAAGGAGCATGGCCAGTCGAGGGTGTTAGCTGATGTGAACATCCAGTCCTGGGCAGGATCTGCTTGCACACACAAGACTTGGCTCCAGATAATGCTGTCACTTTTCAATCATGTGTCATGTTTCCGTTAATCTTGCAAACAGCCAGTATCAAGATACCCAGCTTCCTTCCCTCCAATATTTTATACATAGGCTTCTTAAGCACGCTGTAAATGCAGGAAAGAAGAGCAAAGAAACTCTTAAAATCAGCAGCAAGTATATTTTCTTTCTGAAGGTGCAGACAAATCATTTCCTATATTTTATAGGAATTAACTACAAGTGGTCACCAATCTTGACATTTTCTTGAAAAATATGACATGTTGAGTATGCAGCAAGAATCTGTGCTGGAGGGCAACTTTGTTCATTTCTATCTGCAAGGACTGGGCGGCACAGGGAAGGTCCCCCTTCCACTTTCAGCCATGGTTATGCCATCCAGTCCAAGAGACGGGAGCAGAGAACAGGTTTGTGAGTGGCAGGGATTTCTCTTATTGTTCCACAATTGATTGATTGGTGCCAGTGATCAGCGCCAGCAAGTGCTAGCTGACTCGCAGCAACCTACACACTTAGATAAGCCCAGCAAACCTTCAATACAATGCACAATCTTTTCTAAAGGTATTAACATATTTGGAAGCGCTTTCTTTGTTTGTTTTGTTTTTCTCCTCCATACTATTTAAATCCCTTCACCGTTCACAGAAAACGCTGTCTCTGAAAATTATGATTGACTCCTTTATTTGCTGAAGATATTATTAGTTACAAGCTTTCTTAAACAGTGAAAATGTGTTTAAGAGGTGATCAAGATTTAGTGGCTTTTGGGTACCTCACATTTTTTTTAGCTTCAGTGCTGAGACTGCTAACAAAAATGAGAGCTAGAGAAACCAGCAACAGGATTTCTTTGACTTGGGTAAGAATTTTGCAGAGTGCATCAATGTTGACCAAATTTCTGCAGTCAGCTGTGCACGTTTGTTACTGAATTCAGTGGGAGCTGGGCTAAGTAAAGGCAAAGCACCACGGTAACTCCCACTCGCAAAGCAATCAAGCTGTTACTGAATCTGACATGAAAGACTCTGTTGGGAGTAGCCAGGCAGGGACCACATGTACCACATCCAGCAGCTCGTTCCGTGTAGCTCAGTAAACAACCCTCAGCTGGTAACAGATGCTCTTTCAGTCTCTTGAGGTGGCATTTTAAGACACTCTAGCCTGATGCTTTTCAAGATGTTTTCTCTTAATCAATAGTACCTGCCCATTCCAAAAAATGGGGTTTTTGGAACAGGAGCCTGTTCTGTTTTCACAGTAAAAACAAATGTACAATAACGTAGTGAGCTGCTTACATCCCAGGTGAATGCTGAGAACACAATGAGATCTAAGGATCCAGTACCAAGCAGAGAAGGCTTAATCGAAAATTAGTCAGGAGGGTGTCCTGACCCAAGCAACATAAAGAGGAAACTGACATTAAAAGGTGCTAAGAGGATAATTGTCCACGGTGATCAATGCTGGTGAATGTAGCTATCCTAATTTCATTGCCTTTTGAATTATTTTCAGAACATTGTATTCAGAACAGAGAACTCTGCAGTTCTCCCCTTTGTCCTCTCTTCCTGCTGCTTTCATCTTTTTGATGTGTGTACGACTGGCAAAAGAAGGAGAAGGGTTGAGAATAGCTAATGCTGAGCACTAGAAAATATCTGGGCAGGAAAAAGACTTTTCAGATCTGAAGCTGTCCAGATGCTTTCAGTGCAGTATTTACCACAGCTGTCTTTTCCCTTGAGAATGCTAGAAAACTATACCAGGAGTTGCAGTCCTTCTTCAAAACACTTGGGAATATCTCTTTTGTCTCTGGATGCTTCAATTTTCACTCTGATATTTCAACATATATGGTAGTCCACAGCTCCAAACTCTAGGAAGAAAATATTTTTTCCGGATAAATACACACCAGGCACTGGTGTTTCTTATTTTGTATTAGAGAAAGGAAAAGAGATTCTCAAAAGAAGAGATGGGCAAAATTCTACACATCATTGATTTTGACATTTCATTTTCCCAACATTTTTGGTTTGGTGGTGCTTGCTGACCTCTGAGTGCTACTACCTGATCTAATTTCTTCCTAAGAATAACTGATAATAGCAGAGGCCTAACAGGAAACATAAAAAAGCCCAAAACCCCCAAAATCCTTGACATCCAACTGCTGAACAATAGATTGAGCTAATCATTTAAAGGGACTAATTTTAAAGAGACTACATATTAAAGAGAAATTAAAAGGTTCATTATGTGTCAGTAAGGAATATTAAGCATCTGTGACCCAGAAGAAGAAAAAGAGAGATTGAATTTGACGACTGAGTGAAAACCCTTGGAATAAAAACAATTAGGGCATTAATATAAAAGGATTCAACATTTTTTAATGTAATTGAACTTTGAAGACCTATGAATCTACTTTCCTTTTTTTTTTTTTTTTTTTAAAGATTGCAAAGCATCTCTAAGAGCCCATTTGGGAACATGACAATTTAGAAAATAGAAAATGCATTCCTTAGCCTGACTTTAGTGCAATTGCAGCCTCCCAGCATTACCCATGAGATGACACTTCAGTGTTCCTGTATCTCTGTTTCCCAAACTCAGACAGTTACATCCTTAGATATGTCTAGGAACCCTGGGTGTTTGTGCATGATTCTGCTGTCTGCTTCACTCCTTCCCACCCCCAAATTGGATCAGGTCCATCATCCTTAAAGGCAAGGGATAGAACATGAATCATCCGTTGTACTAACTTTGAGAAAACCATTAAGTGCTCTAGTTTCAGATGCAGCTTTTAATATATCCAGCAGATCATCCTCAGCAGCCTGATGTAATGGTTTCCATGAACAATAAGTGTGCTAACGAAACCGTAGATAATGAATAACAAGATCCTAATAGGGTGTTACAGTAATAGAGGCTTTGGGCGGGGAGTGTCAATCCTGGTGACACCGGTTTATAATGCTTCATTGATTCAAAAGTAGCCAAGCATAAGGTGGGATACAAGTCCTTGACGTCTCTTCTGAAAGTTTCTTAGTGCACTTAAATGTTAACTTATAACTTAGTACCATTTGTTCATCAAAAGAACCGGGTTAAATTTCTTATTGGAGACTTACTGGGAAAAAAAAAATTATTTTCAGCCCCAGTCATTATCCCAAGATGTGGGCAATATTTTTCCTCTAGAAAGTAGTCATGGCTTGGAAATGAACAGGACTTACTGTAGTGGAAAAGGACTGCAAAGGCAGAAGGGCAAATTAATACTTAAGAAATACCATGAGAGACTACTATTGTTGTGGGATCCCAGCAGCAGTTAAGGACTCATTTCTTTTCTTTTGTTGATGGGTATCTGCTGAAGGGGCAGAGCAGCCTCCACTATTTCCCCTTGAGCATTCCTATTCACAGGCTTGTAATTATGCAGATTCATTCAAGCTAATTACAAATAGAAGGTCCTATGTCTTTGTTAACATTTTCTTTTAGTCCACCTTCTATACAGTTTTTGTCTTACCCGTGTTTCACCTTGACCCTTTCTTTCAAGGTGCTAGCTCCTCTTGACACAGAGACAAGTGTCCATCTTGCCTTTTAATATTCCAGGTATACCTGCTCTGCATCGTACGGAGTACTGCGCAGGAGACAGCTGAGCGACCTTTGCATGAGCTCACTTGTATGTTTGGGACAGCATAGTATAATGCACTGCATAACACACAGGAACCCCCACCCCTCTTTCACAAATCCTACTTGCTACATACTTTTTTTGTCAGTTAAATCTCCAATTAATTTAGTTAGGCTTAACCACCTTCCATTGTCTGTCTTTCTGTGTGTAAGACACCAACCTTCTCACGTCTTCTGGCCATGTGTACAATGGGACAAATTCTGCCTCTGACACTGTTTCCATTTTATATAACAAGGTTGGAGTCTGTAGGGCTTAGTGAAAATTTAGGCTTAGCAACGATGCCTGGTGGGACAGGTTGTAGCAGTAGTGAAATTATTGTGTTGTGAAGAATTAAGGCTTACTGGGCATCCACAGGTTTGTGAGCAATTTTGGATAGCCTGTGAGGACATCTAGGGGAACAGTCAAAGAACTGATGTCTGTTCTGGACTAAACAGCTTGTCTAGAAGGTTCTGTTACACAGTCCAAACTAGAAACTGTTAATAAGACTGTTAATTAAGGTTAGGTAGTTTCTGCTCTGAGGTGTGAAGGTGTTAAAGGTCTTTACCCTGAAGGAGAAAAAAAATAGCCAGTCATTCTTTAAACTTCTCAGTGACCAAGAAGTTTCTGAATTGACACGTCTATGTTCTACCAGGAAGAGGAAGTAAGGTGGTTACCCCACTATGTCTTATTTTAAACTTAGGATAACGTTATATGGATGTTGGCAGTATGTCAATATTTAGGAAATGTTGCTATGAATAAATGCAGAGCATTAGACTGCAGCAGGGTCTGCTGGAGGAATTGCTGGAAACATTGCATCTTGAGACCATATCTTGTAAACCACACTAGACATAGCCTTCCATAATATATTAAAAAGACAGATGTAGTAATGAGGGAGAAGAAAATATGGTTTGGTGAGATCTTTAGCTTAATTTCTGAGCAATAAAAATGAGAACATTGTTCTAATGTAAGAGCTAAAAGAACAGGAACCAGATCAGACTGTGAGGCAATGTTCCCCCCTTTAAAAAAAAAAAAAAAAGGAAAAAGAAGAAAAGATAATTAATTTCCTTCCAGGAAAATCACAAATTGTTTCAGTACATTCAATATGAATAATTCACAAACAACCTTATTCACATAAGTGAGAGGTTTCATATTGTGCAGTCCTATTCATATAAGCAACAGAGACAGTTTAGCCAAAAGTAATTAGCTAAGGGTGCTTTGGAAGCCTATATCAGTGCCAAAGCATAAATCTGAATCACTTGAATCCTGATGTAGTTCCTTACGTTCAGGAAATTTATATCCTCTTTGTTTGAAGCTGATCCCTCTGTTAAATTGCAGCGGTCAAATGTAATGCTTTTTTCCCCAAGAAAAAGAGAAGGAAATATTTAACAGTGGTAGAAATTCTCACATCTATTTTATATATCTGATGAATATAAATGATTTTACAGGACTGAAATCTCTGATGATTGACTGAATTTCAAAATAAGATTTTTTAGATTCCCTGTGAGAACTTTTGCTTGCATTCAGATAACAGAAAATAGATTTTAGTAGGATAACTTAGGAACTCAAAGACAATGCATAAGTGTTTTGGTATCTTAAAACCTGATGGAACAACTGTTCCAAAGGGAACTCATGTTATTTGTGAGTCTCACCATTCCTTCTCTTTCCACATCTTTGGGATCATACATAATATGTTTTCAGGAAAAAGAAACCGACCAACAAAACCCCCAGGAATTTAGGAATGAAAGAAATGAACCCACAAAGAATATAAAAGCAGAAATGCTAGTGATATGTTGACTCACAAGATTCACAACAGGCTTGTGGGGAAAGTAATATAGAATTTGATGTTCGTACTAAATTATATAATATTTTACTGTGGTTTTAACATGAATATCTATGCTGTCACGCTTAATTGAAATAAACTCAACGGATAAAAAAGTGTTATATCAATGAAAAGGGTTATTTTTTTATACATCATTGTGGGAAGAGTTAATTTTAGATAAGGGTATGAACTTCTTGCATGTTGGTGGAACTGATTTTACTTACTATAAACAGTATATCTAAAAGAAAAAATATTATCTGAATTGTCAAAGAAATAAGAATTGTTTTTTTCACATTTTGTATAGGTAGGTGAAAATCCACACACCTTCTAGCCATTTGCTGCTATGTGAATTCAGTATCTCCATGATCCAGACAACTTACATAACTTCTCTTAAACTGCAGCAATGAAATCATTCATAATGACAAAGAAGGGAACTGACCCAGTTTACCCGAAATGAGATTCCCCTTCTTCCTCCCAGCAACAGCTGACACCAGCAAGTTTCACTTCAAACTGGGGTTAAAGCAGTTTTTTTAAAACAGAAGAACAAACTTACAGAAATAACCATTGCAAATGGGAGACAGGCATTTGTAAGCAAATGGCAAGCTTGCTTTTTTAAAGCTGATGTTCTGAAGCTGATTGCGCTCCTTGGTTATTTATATCTAAATGCCTCCACGCTTTAATGGTGTCCATCTATATTTCAGGTGGCCTGGATACACAACACTGGTGTTCCGCGGCGGCTCCACATGCGTTGTAATTGAATTACCAGAACAAAATACAGGCAGGAGCTGTGACTTCTGCTGTTACGCAGCTATTTCAGCCTAATAAGGTCAGCGGAGATTAATTGTGAAATCAGGGCCGGTTCCATTTGAAGACGAATACACCCCAGATGACAAGAATAAAGCGCTGTCTCGTATCGGTTTTCAGACACGGCTGTTTTACCCTCGTGAACCCTTCGTGTTCCACGCAAGCGAAACCAAAGCAGAGACGTGTCGTCCCGCGAGGCGCTGGCTGGCGCGGAGCGGGCAGCGGAGTCGGAAATGGCGATTTCCCAGTCTCTCGCGCTGACCGGCAGGTTGTAAGAGCTCGGGGGGAAACCGTTTATCATTTTCGGGAGAAATGTTTCGCTCTTTCACCTCAGATTAGAAAAAGCATCTTTGGCAATCCTGCGTATGTTCTGGGGAGGAAGGAACTAGGAGCCTGTGATCTGGTTGGCCCACGGTGAAAATATTCACTAACAGGGAAATCGTTAGGCTGGGACGGCGTATCGAGTTCTCCTTCAGCTGCGGAGATCACACAGGACCTAATCATCAGCATATCGGATACCAGAAAGTAGGTTTTCTCTCACTGGGAATTTTACCCTGAACACAAAATACCTTTTCTGATTAAAATCCCGTTGACACATTTTGTCATGGAGCGGTTTGGTTAGGACAGAGTAGCGTATTCTAAGGAGAACAATTTCATTAAAAAGACTTAGCCAGATCTCTGCGTCTCTGACAATAATCAGAGCTGTAATCTTGCCACCTCTCCAAAATTAGCTCCACAACAGGCAGATGTGGGATCATCTGTTTCCTCCATCCCCTGCTGTGTCCTCTTTCTAAAAAGTTACTGTTTGGGATATAATACAGTAGTCCCTCACCGCCAGTCCTGCATTCAGGACATCATTCAATTTGAATGACTTACAGCATTTGAATTTGTGTCCACAGTCTAGAAAATACAAGGATCACTTTCATGCCCTCTGCTCTCCTAGAAATACCCTTCCTAAGGTAGCTGCAAAGAGAATATCTGGTGTATGCAGAGTTTCTGCAGATAGCTGCCTTTCTGTGCCCAGTCTGCTCTCCCAATTTACAATATTCTCTTTCACTCCCACAGGTTTTACTTGATCATTTTGTTTTCCTGTTATTCCAACTCAAAAATATATATGTTTTCTTAAGTAACATAAATTGCCTTAATGATCATCTTGTTTGAGAACAAATACCAGCCTATGACTTACTCAGAGGTAACCGAGTTGTGGATTTACTTTATTTATTTTTTTAATTAGGGTGGTAGGAGGTTGTTTCACTGGCAGATACAATCTGTAACTTTTTTTTCTACACTTATTATCTTGATGGCCATATGCATGGCTCTAATGTGTGCATGGTATATACATCCATTCTGATAAATGAATAGGCATTACAGCCTGAAATGGGGCATCTCACAATCTGAATGACATTCTGATGTCAAAGAGGGGAAAAAAAAATTAACCTGTGGGATAATTTCTTATTTTAAAAATGTAGTTTATTTCAATTGTGTCACATTTTTAACTTTAGTAAAATTTCTACTGGCTACTGAGGGAGATATGTGAAGAGGGAATAATACATGTTTGTGCTCTCTTTTGTAGGAAATTTTGTGAAAGCTTGATCACATGGCAACCTGTTGGGTATAAAAAGCTTTATAAGGGCTAAGAGAGAAGTCCATGTTTCTGTAGCTTGTAAGTGCAGGTGACACACCTCTCAACTGGCAGGTCTGGGAGTCCCCGAGCTCTATAATGAATAATGTGTGACATGAATTGCCACTAAGATATAGTGGAAAAGTGCTGAGACCACAACATGATGGAGTCTCCTGCTGGTGCAGCTCACCCTCAAGCTAACCTTGGGGAAATGCTTTGAAATGGTAGATGAATAACAAGGAAGTTCTTTCTATGTCAGTGGTGTGTCAGACACTGACTTAGCAACATTTAGAGTTGTTTCTTTGCTCAAACTTTTATATGCCACTAAGAGAGGACTACTGAGGAAAAGGGCACCTTCAAATGGTCATTGTCCTTTTTCAGCTTTATTTTTCCAAGGGGAGGGCAATCACTATTTTTCCTCGAACCTCAGGCTCTAAAAACAACACTCTGTCATAATGACCTTGAAAAAAATTGACTTGTTGACATGAATTGCTGGATGATTGTCATCTAAGGCTCAAAAATCAGTTCTCAATTTCCCATGGTGTTGTGGAAAGATATTGACAAAAGGTGAAAAGAAATAATGATAGAAAAAAGAAAAGATGAGCTTCAAGGTTTTTCAGAATATTTTACATTTACCATTCCATGGATGTTACAATTTTCAGAATAAACATCTTAGGACAGTATCAGGTAATACAAAATACTTTTGCAGATTTTTTATGTTAGTTTTTAGAAGTAATGCTATAAATTCTGGCAATTAATATCCAAGAAGAGAAGACTAAACCCCATGACTTTAAACAGCTTTAATAATGTCATGAAATATGTGTTCCCTATTTCTTGTATATCTAGGATGCCTATAAGGAAACTTTTCCTTTCAGGGAAGCATAAGATCAGGTTCCTACATTTATTAAGTGATTGTTGAAATTGGCTTAAATAGTATAGGAAGACCTGAATACAGCTGTTGACACTTCGTCTTGCCGTATTACTAACCAAAATGCAACTATGGTTCCTTAAGCATCTGCTGTTATCCCAAATCCTTCAAGCTTGGAAACCTAACAAGGGAATAGAATATGCATTAAAAGGGCTGACAGACATAAATTCTCATGCAAAAATTAAGGTAGGCAGATAGGGATTCTACATCCCAACTTTTTCTTGTCTCTCTCATTTTGATGAAGGCCGATTTAATTTAAATTATCTGGATGGAGACAAAGGTGTGGGAAATTGGTGCAAGAACTTATTTTAATATATTCATAAACCCAAGAAAATCTAACTTCCAAATTTAAGCTGTTCTATGGACTGTGAGCTTTTCTGAAGTCAAGTCTGACTAATTTTTTTTTACTCTATATTGAACAGGATTTGTTAGTACTATGACTCCTTCTCTCCCAGTGAAAAACATGTGCTTTTTATGTTCACATGCACACTTCGTCCCCTTCTGCTTACGCAGTGGACTACTGACAGGATAATCCTTTGATGATAAGGTCGCACGCCGGGCTTTCTCCGTCCCTTCTGCCTCCAAGGGCCAGCGTAAACAAATTGAGATGCTTTACACAACCTGTGTTTATGGACTCCATTGCAAGAAATAAGGAAGAGGTCAGGCAATGGCAATGCCTCCCTTCATTTTCTCGAGTCCTTTGTCCACACTTTTGTTCATCTTCCCCACTTCCTTGCCCCTGTGGCACATCTCCGCCTCGTTGCTTGGTAACCTCCAGCCACTGCTGCGCCTGCCGCCATCAGATGCTCCCTGCTCCCCTTCCACTTGCCCAAAACACTGAGACGGTCTAAAATTGGGTGAGATTTTCCTCTCTGTGCTTCTGACAGACAAATCAAATTCTGAGTAAATATTGAGAGCTCTGGTAGAGGGAAAATTCTCAATTAAGAAAAAGCAACAGAGGAAGCTGCAGATTTAGAAACAGCTGATTAACAGCACGGGGCTACTGTATGTCAATTATTTCAGATAGTTGAGGAAAATCCAGTTGGGGGGGGGGGCGGGTAAAAAGAAAATAAAAAGACAATAAAATAAAGATTGAGAGTAAAAGAAACTGTTTATTACTTGCATAACACCGGTGACTAAAGATCCAGCTGGGTATGAAGCCCTAATAAGTCAGCTATTACACAACGAAAATAAAGCAAATCTTACACTGGAGAGGCAGCAGCCTATAAAGATTTGCTGAATGTTTTAAGCATCAGGATGTCACCTTGCCACAGGACACTACATCTCCCCTTCCTTTTCTCAGAATAAATTGGCAGCTTTTGGTGCATTTTATGCTTGCTGTTAGTATTCCTGTTATTATAGAAAATTATAGATGAGTGTATTTCTTTCGAGGACAGCTTTTAAATCACATATTTAACGGGAAAATGGCAGGATTGAGACACCTGCAGGTGGAAGTGAGATTTTAAGTATCTGAGGAATTTGAGTGTTGAAACTGGACAATTTAACAGCGAGGGGTGCTTCCAGATATTAATCAGACCCAGGCCGGAGAAAGCATGGTTTTATACTGAGCTGTGTCCTGCGGTGGGGACGTTGGAAGCAGCTACATCCAGCATGGGGCAGCCCCTGGCCTCTCCCCACACAGCCCACCTCTGCAGAGCCCATGTGCCAGCACCTGGGCATGGACACCAGAGACGTTGACCTGCAGAAGGGTCAATACTGAAGGCAGAGCAGGTTACACAAGGATGTTTCACATAGCATTAGACACCTGTATCTCAGCAGCTAAACTGCGCCTCTACAATTGGATCTATTTTCCCCGTAAGACAACTGAATTTTAGTGCTGCTGCACATAATTCTGCATACTCCGTCTAGGACTGCACACTCTCATTATAGTCAATGGAGACCCAGCAAATGGAGCCCATCTTTCATCTGACCAGGCAGTAGGTAGTTATTGTGGACAAGTTCAACTGCATTCTGGGCTTTGTTGGCTATATTGACTACAGGCGTCATTCAGTAGGCCAGGTGTGTGCCCAGGAACATCTCACAAGCTTTAAGCTATCCTCCCTCATCTCCAGCTCTGTCTTTACACAAGTCTGGACCTCTTGCACACAGTTTGTCACAGTTTCTAACCTCATGGAGATGCCTTGAATAATCTACCGGCTTTTGGATGGTACCACTTATGTAGGTTTGAACCTAGGTTGGTGTCTAATGGGAGCTTGGACATCTAGCACACAAGTAGATATTTGCATACAGAAGCCTAAGTTTAGCTGAATCAATCTGGAAAAGAGTTGCACTCTCATTTTTCACCTGCTTCTTAGGGATTTTTTTTCTCAGAACCTGCGTCCCGTAAATTGCGTTTGTACAGTGAAATTATAGGAACACTTGAAATCTTACAGTCCAACTCAGAGAGTAAGGAGGCAAGCTTCAGGATTTCTGGGGCATAAAATTGGTAGACTTTCAAATTAATTTAGAAATAAAGAAAGGGGAGAATGACTGATGTCCAGTAATGAGAATGGAATCTCTGTAGTGGGATGGATCTGGAGAGATATATATATATCTCATATACCTTCTTTTAAGTCCAAACCAAAACCAAACCTACATTCCTTTTATATTCAACAGATCTTACAGTTTGCTCCCAGCAAGTTCACGCTGCTGCTTAGTCATCTCAGAAGTAAGATGTAGAGAAGCTGATGAGAGCTCTGTGGGACTGCCTCTGAGTAAAAGACCAAGTCATCTGTATTCCCTTCCTTGGTCAGTAAGGAGTTGTACATTCATTGCCCTCATAATTTTCTTACACTTCATAGACTGTTTTTAGGATAATTTATCCTTTTTTTTTTTTTACTGTGCCCTCATTCTTCCTTTATTTTGTGAAAAACACACACATTGAAACACAAAAGGTGGACATGACCTTTATTTTTCATTAAATAATAATAAAATAAAAAACATAAGGGAGAGGGGAAAGAAAAAGGACAAACAATATTCTTTTTGTAGTCTTTTGATTAAAAGTGTTGACAGCTACTTCACCTGAGGAAAGTTGTATTTTACAGAGCACCTGTCTAAGCACCATATGTTTATAGGCTTTCTCCATCTAAGTTTCTGTATTTTTCTAAAAAAGAAGCTTTGATTGTTTCAAACTGTTCCTGTACCTAATGACACTAATTCTAGTTGGCACCGTGTGAATATCATTAAAGGTGAGGAAGGACCAAAAGATGTAAGAGTATAAAAACAATCCCTTTACTTTCAGAGAACTTAAGTGATTCATATCTCATCAATTATTCCTCTGTGGGATTTTTGGCCTGAGTAGAAAAGATCTCCTTTTTGGAACATATGGGTGAGTCAAACTGCAATAGGAAGAAAGCACGTGTCGCAGTAATTTAGTTTCAATTGCTCATTTATATCAATAAAACTTACTGTAAACAACGCAGTTGGTTGGGTTTTTTTTTAGTAATGCACCAGAATAGCTGTTGATGTCTGCATTAATATACAACGGGGTCTGTCTGAGACATCTCATTTATGCCTTTATGATTTTGCAAGGAACAATGCAAGTCTTATTATATTCTTCTGCATTAACTTAACTGAGAAAAACAAAATCCCAACATCTTCCTTCCCCAACAAAATCTGATGTGTAAGGATAAAGCCACTCTGCAGACTGCAATGGGATAAGAATAAACTGCAGCACATGTCACCCTCCCAAATATCCTGCCGTATTTAACAACTTCCATACTGACAAAAACAAGCATTAATATGGGCTGACAACCTGATGGGAAAGAAATTGTATAGCTGCAAATGACATCATGGGTATCTCTGTTCTCTGCATCTCTTTATCTCTCTTCAGATAAAGTCTTTAATCTGAAGTCTTTTCCTATTATTTGTATAACAAAAATCTATTCTACTTAACCAAATTAGTTCTACAGTAAAATCCTGAACAATAAAACTCAATATTTCTCTTCCTCTAATGGGAGTTGTACTTGGCTGAAAAATGAAAAGAAAAAGTAAACTTGTGATATTTCTGGAAGATATTTGCAAACCAAGGAAGAGTTAATAGTTTTCTTCTGTATGCACTGAGAATAGGATAAATTAATTAATCATGGTTTAAAAGACCAGCCTTGTTGCTTCTAAAGTCAGCAACAAAATTCCCCAAGGATAAAAAGTCACTGTACCAGTTCAGAAAACTATCCATTTAGTTCTCCATCTTTTTCTCAACTGCAGCTGAAAATGCATGCACAGGAACACGTATGAGCAGAACAAGCAATTATGGTGCTTCCATCCTACGCCTCTGTTTCGCCTATTCAGTAATCCCTAACGGATCCTTGCCCTATTTCTCCAACCACCCTTTAAACCAGTGAAGCTGTCTTGCATCCATTGAGATCCTTTCTCAAGGAGTTTCACAAATCTACAACCTATTGTGTGAAGAACCAAATCTTCCTTTGTTCCTTTTGACCTGGGCTCTTACTAGCTTCATCTGATTGCCTCTAGTTCTTGTACTGAAGGCACAGTCAAAAGTTACTCCCTGTCCATTTGCTTCGTGCCACTTGTGATGTTGTAGACCTCTGTCATGTCCCCTTTAAATGACCTCTTTTCCAAGCTGAAAGAATTTCTGGCTACTAAAAGAAGCGCTATGCTATCATTTCTCATGAAAAAGCTCTTCTATGTCTTTGATCATACTTGTTGCTTTCCCTTATTTTTCCCACTTCTGATATACCTTTTGAATGAGGGGAACAGAAATTGCACACTTTACCTCTGTGGATTAACCATGGATCTGCCAAAGGAACACTCTGCCAAAGGACTGGACTCATTCACAGCATCGGGCCTGTTCAATGGCATGTTAAGATCTTCAATTTTCCAAACTGTTCTCTAATGTGGGAACTCTGGTTTAGTGATGGGAGTTTTACCATTGACTTTAATGTGTTTTGTGTGTGCCTTCTTGATTTTATTTGGTTTGGGAATGATATCTGTGTACGTAGGAATGAACAGGAAGGGTGGAGTCGGTTAATGAAGGTGTGTTGGATAGTGTGGGACCTGAGCGTGATATAAATGGTGTGGGATAAGGAGTGGAAATTGTACTGGGTTTGGCTGTGTTATAGTTAATTTTCTTCATAGTAGCTTGAATGGTGCTGTGTTTTAGTTTTGTGCTGAAAACAGTGCTGATAACACAGGGATGTTTTAGGTATCGCTGAGCAGTGCTCAGTGATGCAGGCTGCAAGTTTAAGATGATATCCTTCAAGTACTTGCTATGGTCTTCTGAACTAGCAAATTCATTAAACTGCTCTGTGTCTTTTTAAATCACTTAGCTCAGAATATTAATATTTACTTAATAATACCTTCTGCAGTGAATAAGAGACTATTTAAGTGAGTTTTGTATTTTTTCTCCTCCTATAAGTTGTACTCTATATTTCCTGTATGATTGCCTCTTTATCTATCCGCGCAAAAGAAAACAACAGAGAAACAGAAGGCAAAAAGTTTTTAGGTCTGAGATACCACATTTGCTCTACAAAAAGGTACATTTCATAGAGGCATGAAGATACATTATAGAGCACAACAGAGTCATAGTGGCCATCCATTATGCTCTGGGTTGAATTCACAGTGGTGGGGTACTGATTTTCTAGTATAATTCTTGAGCAAAAAATAACTAAAAGAGCACTTTTACCCATTTATTAGAAGAAAGAACATAATACCATTAAAGTTAAGCCTGCTTCTAAGAAATAAAAGTTAATATCCTGGAAAGTTATTTTCTATGTTTCTTGGGTACAAAAATTAGTTCCGTTTCCTGAATGTCTCTCCTATGACCACCACCATAGCACTGTGCTAGATGCTATTCATCACAAAATCATTCTCCCTTCTCTTCATCAAAAGCCAATTTTGAGCTTTTCTAGGTAAGGCAGGTGTTAAGTCGTACACTGTGATCACCCTAAGGGAGGGCAGTGTTTGCCAACAGTTGTCCCAAGCTGAAATGCTGAAATCTTTTTCTATATTTGGAAGAGGAAATTGGATATTTCCAGTCAAGTAAGGGCAATGCAGAATTTTTAGTGTGATTTCTGCATTTAATGGTAACAGGATTCTAAAAATGGGCTTTATATCTGCACAACTAAATCCTCACCTGACATTAATCAGCAGAACTTCATCGCCTCTGGAACAATATCATACACTGGATAAGAATATGGTTCATAGATTCATAGCCCCTTTAATCAGGCTTTCTTCTTTCATCTTTCAACTTCTCCTTCCTTCCCACCTACATATGCTTCCCCTATATGAAAAAGCAAACCCTTGAATATTCTAGCCAGAGCCCCGATGTTCAGCTGGCTTTAAAGTTAAACAAAACATGTTCAGCCAGCCTTATTTCCAGACATTACTCCTCTCCTCCCCACCAAAGTAATGACTTTCTATTTCAACAACTCATTGCAGACTACAAAACCAGATGGATTGCTCTCTACTACGTGAGTGAACGTATTCTTGATTGGAAAATAGCAATCATTGACTACTTCATGTACAATGGCACCAGGGAGGGAATTGTTCTTCATTCTGCCCAGCGAAGCATGTTGAAACACCTGTTTCCTATCTTGAAAATGTCTACCATGACTGCCAAAGAAGTTAGTGCTGAAACAGCATCATTAAGTCAAGTTATCCTCGGCCGCCTGCTGGAAAAAAAAAGCTGCCGAGGCAATTCCAGACCTCAGCCGGTCCCAGGGATGTTACACCTCTCTCTGCCTATGGGGAAATCTTCTTATCAATGAAAAAGTCTGCTAGTTGAGGGAAAGGAAAGCATAAAGGGACAGGTTCTAGTTTATTGAAGCTTTCTGTTATGGCAAGGAATCTCCTTTGCTGCATAAGGTTCACGGAAAATACCAGGCGTGAATCTAAGTACTGTATTTGTAGGGAATTGAATTTGAAGGGAATAATGTGAGCTCCATTCCTTGCAGGTGGAAGTCATATACTTTGAGCCTGAGCTACAGTCAGAAATGGGATTCAGAAAGCTTTCTCAATACGGGTTTGTGCACTTTGGATTTTATTGTCTGTGTTAAATAACTGTCCATTATCTAGCTCAAATGCAGACGCGTGTATTTAGACAGATGACTAAATCTGACTAAATCTCCACACTGACTGAGAAACACGTTGCATGCAGAGTGCGTATGAAAAGTCACACTGAACACTGAACACTTACTATTAAGGTGAGATGAGGTCATTACCTCTGCCACTTAACGTCTTTTCCTCCCGAATGGATGCAAAAGAAAGATTGGTGATACTTGTCCTTGGAGAATTCCACTAGCTCTAGTATTGACATTAAAGCTGTGCAAATAACTGCATTTTTGGTCCATTGAATGCCTTGGAATACAAAAGAAGAAAAAAATTCAATTGACTTAAAACTACATTATTCAACATTTCTTGTGAAAATTTGAACTCCTTTGCACAGGTTGGAAACTTATACCACAACGCGAATCAATTTGTTGTTTAATTTGTCCTTTGTTTTTATTAAGGTTTGACTTATTGTAGTTAAATTTTTTGAATATTATTAAATATTTCTGAGCTAATGTGCTGCTAAATTTGCTTTCAGTTGACTCAATTAAACTGTTTTCATGAAAAAATTCCCCAACCTAGTTAACTGCAGGACTTCACTACATAGTTTTTTTCTTGAGATCATTATATACAAAGGGAGTAAATCAGCTAAGTACTTTCTCAGCCTAGGTAATATACTCTGTCTTAAATACACATCTCTGGGCTTTCAGACATAGGATTGCTTATTTTTATACTGAAAATAGCTACTTCTGTTCTACATTTTGTGGGAAATGTTGATTTGGGATCTCAGGCTTCAATTACTACTGGCAGGTGCTAATGTTGCATGGGGACTGCTTTATAAAGACAGAAATCAGCTATTTATAAAGAACAGTTGCACAACTGGGTGTACTTAGAACTTTTCTGACAAATTTTTGAAATGTTTTGATAATGTTTATCGTACTGTAAGACAATAAAACTTAACTGTCACAAGTAACTGCAAGAAACTCAAAACAAAGATAGAATATTAGGAAATATTTTTTTGTCTCTGAATTTAATAATCTAGTAATTCTTCTACTTGAAGTAATGCGCATGTCTTGTCAAAGAAAATGATAAATCAGAACTAATCTCAGCCTGTTTGTGATTATTTTTCAACTTTTGATGATTTCTCATCATGTGACTGTTTCTTGACTGTTCTCAACTCTTCCCTGGAGAGGTCACAGAATAAATTGGCCAAAATATGAAGTATCTTCCTCTCATTTTACAGACTGCACCCATTTTACAGATGAGGAACTCAATCTCATACATATTGCTCTGTGTGAGGCAAGAAATATATTGCTATGTTTAAAGCAATGGATACAGGAAAAAAAACCACTGTCAACAACAGGAAAAACACTATTTTTATACCACCATGCTGTGTACCCAGCTGAGACACAGAAAGACAAAAATATATCAGTTTGCAAAGCTAGGAGGGGACAAAAGCATTAGAAAATGTTTCCATTTTTAAATAAAACCTTTCAAAAAGATTTCCAAAGTTGAGCATGAAAAGGAGAAAAAGAGACATCGTGGCAAATATAGCAGTGTTTAGTGGCCAAAATCATCTTCCTTGACCATCCCTTAAACAATTAGCTCTAATATCAAGTCATCTACCAGCAAGGATGGAAGTGTGGCAGGTGAGTTTGCTATCAGGAATAGGAAGAGAAATGAACTGAGATGTTTGGAATTTGCAACTGCCAATAATATGGGCATTTCTGATTTGTTGGTTTGTCACACATAAGGTAGAGTTCTGAACACCCAGACATATCTCTCGAGCAGGTCCTTGTCATCAGCTGTTGGCAGTCAATGGTCATTGACATATGAGCTCTCAGAAATGCTGAGAATGGTATTGACTGGCCACTTCTGCTGATGAACTGGAACCTTAGCCTTTATTGTCAGCCAGTTCATTAGCCAAAATGAGTCTAGTTCCACCAAATCTTTTATTAAAATAGAATGATTGTCTGGTTATTCGTTTCAGACTGTGAAAGACAGTGCGTACGAAACTGAAGACTTCATTATAGGATGAAGGATGGGTGAGTTCAGGTCACTGACAATTTTTACAGATACTGGGTCTTCTGCCCCTGACATTTCAGAAAAAGATTGCTGAGAAGATGCTCAAGGGAAAAAAATGAGGATGAAAGTCTGAATCTCTCAAGAGGAAGAAGGAAGAAAGTTAGTGATAGATTGATTTAAATTTGGAATAGTGAATAAGAAAAATGTAAAAAAGAACAAATCTGTGAATGACATTAGGTAGTTAAGTCAGAAAATACTGACACTGGACTCAATTTATATAATCTTTAATTGGCTACTGAGAATTGATGGTGCAAGGTGGGTTTCACTGTCCTGAAAAGAATTGAAATGCAAATATTACCTGGAATTGATGATTGCTATTTGATCTCTCCCATTACAGAGTTCTTAAAACATGCTCCTTGTTTGCTTTAAGCTTTTTTTTTTTTTTTTCCCTTGAATAAAGGCTGAAACTTCTAATAGAAAATATGTCTTTTTGGTATCACTATGCATATATAGACTATGGTGTGTAGCTTAAAGAATTGCAAGGCATCAGGGTGTGATAATATAGTGCCAGAGCTGCTACAGACAGATGGGAATTTTATTCTATCATGGCTTTTGGCTTTCACCAAACACATGAACCACTAATACAGACCATCATTTCCAATGAGTAGGAAAGGCCAGGGATGCTGTATCATCTCAAAAAGCTCATCACATAAATAAATCTTTAGTGAATATTATTTAGATCTCAACAGTTTATCATCACAAGATTACACTACTTAATATGCATTTCTCATCTCTACAAGAGAGCTAAAATGAGATATGTTTGCAATATAGCCAGGTCCCTGTTATGATTCCCCTGAATCTGTGCCACTCCACTGGAGTTCCTCATACCACTGGAGGCCCATAATAATTTAGAAAGAGTCTTGAAAGTAGGTGCAAATGATCATTATTTTTCAGAACACACATGCATGTATATTCCTGCAGTTGGCAGAAGTGTCACTGCTGGCTGGTGGATGAAACGGGGAGATGACCCCTGATGGCTGTTAGAGTGTAATTAGAGTGCTTGTAATTATAACAATAAAATTAACATTTTTGTAAAGCAATAACATTTTGATTATGAACATGTTAAGTATTTTATTTATGTATCATTATCCCTGATCTGCAACTATCAAGCTGTAGGAGGATTTCAGATACTTTTCATTTGAAAAATTGCAGACTCAGTGCCATACAATTGTTTCATAGCTCTTTGAATCCCGAATATTTTGTTGGGGAAGAGTGTGTGTGGTGTTGTTGCTTCTATACAAAATATGTATATCTGTATCTCTTTGGAACCAGCGAAGCACGTTCTGACATTGGCTGAGGTTTTCAGCCAGTAAAACTTTAGATTTGGTTGTTTCACTTACAATCAGTTGAACTTTAGTCACTACAGTCTAGTGTGGGAAGATCGTAGAACTATATAATCACAGAATCTCTCAAGCTGGAAGGGACCCATAAGCACCATTGAGTCCAACTCCTGCTCCTCACAAGACTACCTAAATCTAAACCATATGACTAAGAGCATTGTCCGGATGCTCCTTGAACTCTGACAGGCTTGATGCCTGACCACTTCCCTGGGGAGGCTGTCCCAGTGACCAACCACCCCTGCAGTGAAGAACCTTTTCCTAATGTCCAACCTGAACTTCCCTGATGCAGCTTCATCCCATTTCCATGTGTCCTGCCTCTGCCCACCAGAGAGAGGAGATCAGCACCTCCCGCTCTGCTGCCCCACTTGAGGAGGTTGTAGACTCTGATGAGGTCACCCCTCAGCCTTCTCTTCTCCCAACTGAACAAACCAAGTGTCCTGGTTTCAGCTGGGATAGACTGAATTTTCTTCCTAATAGCTGGTTTAGTGCTGTGCTTTGGATTTAATATGAGAATAATGTTGATAACACACTGATGTTAGTTGTTGTTAAGTAGTTGTAGTGCTAATACTAAGTCAAGGACTTTTCAGCTTCCCACGCTCTGCCAGCGGGGAGGGGCACAAGAAGCTGGGAGGGGACACAGCCAGGACAGCCAACCCCGACTGGCCAAAAGGATATTCCCTACCAGATAACGTCATGCTCAGTATATAAACTGGTGTTGACTGGGAGGGTGGGAATCGCTGCTTAGGGATGAGCTATTGATCACCAGGTGGTGAGCAATTGTTGCATTGTACATCACTTGTTTTTTTATATTATTATTGTTATTGTTATTATTAATATTTCCTCGTCTTTTGCCGTCCTTTTAAACTGTTTTTATCTCAACCCACTCATGTTTTGTCTGATTCTCTCCCCCATCCCACCTTTGGGAGGGGAGGCGAGCGAGCAGCTGCGTAGTGCTTAGTTGCTGGCTGAGGATAAACCACAGCACCAAGTCTTGCTCTTGAGATCTTTCACCCTCCTCTGGACTCACACTAAGAGTTTGGTGTCTTTCTTATACTAAGGCACCTAAAACTGCACACAGTACTTTACTTAAGGCAGGGCTGCACCAGTGCAACGTCACTTCAGGATGTGGTTTAGTGGGCTTGATGGTGTTAGGTTGATGGATGGACTTGATGATCTTAAAGGTCTTTTCCAACCTTAATGGTTCTGTGATTCTGTGAAGATAACTCAGGTCACCCTGTAAGAGTCTTGTAGGGTTTAACTCTGCTGCCTGAACTGAAGTGTTGGTGCCATTTGGGCATCCTAATGTATGCATGACATACATGGTGGATGACATACTGGTGGATGACATACTGATGGATGTGATACGAAACCTGCAGGAGCCATGTGTCCTTCTGGAGATACAGGCAAAATATCTGAGTGCAATGATGTGGCTGCAGCACTGGTCTCCTAAGAAGTACCCAGCCATAAGGCATTAAAAGGATATACATCCTAGTATGTGTAATGCAGTAAACAACCAAAGCCAGCAGTTCTTGGTGAAAGGCAATTATTCAACTCTCCTAAGCATGGTGAGAATACTGAATGGGATTTTCGGGGGGGGGGGGAGGGAAAAGCACTATCTGTTCCATCTCTTCCATTTCCCCTAGTATAAGAGTCAACTCACCCGCTCGCTCACTCCAGGTATCCTGAGCTTCTCTTAGACCGTGTAAGCTGTGCCGATACAAAGACAGGTTGATTTTCAAAAAGAGGATGCCGTGTTAGCCATGGCTCAAATCCAAGGCAAACTATGTTTTTGTTTGCAAAGGATGGATTAAAATTGCCAAAGATCTTAAAAAACTGTGTATTTGTGAAATGCTTTCAAGGTTTCTTCGCAATGACCATTCATGGTCTGAATATACACTGAATATACACTGAAATCAGAGTGTATTTCGTTCTCTAAAGCTGACATAGTTTATTTTATTCCTTGGAAAGGAATATAGTTAGGATAAGAAATCAGAATTCTGCATTCTAACCAACTAAAGCTTGTAAATAAGTAACATTAAAATTACCAGCCCACAAACCATTGTGACTGCGGTGCATGTACGTAAGATGTGTAATTATTAAGCCTAGCTTATTAAGCACATTTGGAAATTGGCTGAATTGCTTGATTTGGTAAAAAATTACATGCTACATTTAATCATCCCTCCTTTAGAGGAACAAATGTCATTAAACACCACTTAATTAGCTGTTCCTACATCCCCACTGTGTGAAAAATTGTATCTTTGATGACTACAAAACATTTTTAAGGTCAAATGTGGTGAATAAAAATATCATTGAATGCCCTCTGGTAATAGTCTACATAAAAGTGCAGCTCATTTGCATTAATTGAAAAGATTAGTTCTGTATCACAGTTAATCTGAATCTGATGTCTGTACTGTACAGATGGAGAAGACCTATAGTTAAGCTTACATTTTCCTTTTTTTTTTAGTTGTTTATAAGTCTGTTGATTTGTCATGGTGGATAGATATGAAAACACATTCTTGCTCCATTAATTTAAGATTCCTGGTTTCTACTACACCAGCGTGCCATGTTTGGAGAGAGGAGAAATGGACAGTAAAAGACAGGAATTGACCATTTTGGAAAAATGATTTTTTTCTTCTCTTTTTTTTTTCTTTCTGTAACTTAACATGATTTCTCCTTCTGTGTCTGCATGATATCTGATATCCATCTCACCCTTTATCATTCACTCACTAAAGCCTTTTCTGCCTATTTACCCCCCCTCTTGCTTCTCCCTGTCACTATGTAGTGTGTAATGCCATGTGCCTGAGACTCCAGCCTGGTTATTTCACCGAGACCTCTGAGTGTTAGTCCTTTTTAGAAAAGGTATGTCAAGAGCCAGATATTTGGCAAGCTCCAGCGAAACAGTTGAATAATCTGAATCACTGGTGTCATCCCCTGATGTATAAAACAAAAGCATGAAGAAAAAGGTGAGATATGAGGATCAGATTTTATTTTTAGATAGGAAGCTATGGCAGGTGTTGTGGCTTGTGACAAAGATTTCATCTGCTCTCTAAGCAAACTGTGGGAGGGATGTCAGCGTGATCCCTGGCAAGAACTGCAGCATCGACCCTACCAGGCTTGCAGACAGTCAGATTTCCTTAGCTAGTATGAATGAGTTCAGTATTACCTGAAAAAATTAACCAATCCAAGGTTTCACTACGACATTTGTGAAACAGGATGCACACACAAGACGACCGTTTTTCTCCTGGATATATTCCTAGAGACGTAACCACTAGGACAGTGAGCTTGGTAGGGTTATTTAATGGAAGAGTTTTCCCTGATTGGAGATACTCGGTGGTTTTATTTATCTTGATCTAAAAGTGGATGAAAATGTGGGAAGAATGATTTTAGTTCCACCTTAATGCCTCCTGTATTTTGGGATTCTACAGGGGCTTTCCTAAACTTTGTCATAAAAACAAAAAAAAGCCAAAAAAACCCACACCCGGTAGTCTTACTTTAACTTCGACTTTGCAATGCCCTTGGAGTTGGGACATTTGGGGTTTAAATTGGTACATAAAACTTTAATAACAGTTCTATAGGCTGGAGCAGGGGTTGTATCAGCCTGGATCCATGTCAGGGAGGCTCATGGCACTGCAGCTTTGCTCAGGGGTCCCTTTCCATCAGCCTGTTCCCTTTCCATCTCTTCCGCTACCCAATCAAGGAAACAAGCCTTGTTTTGCTTCTGTTTAACCGACTGAAAACATGTTTGTTATTGAACAAACTTTTCTGAGGAGATCATGTGGCGAGTGTTTCTCATTTTCAAGGTTATTCTTGGGTTTTTTCTTTAAAATTTTGTCCTGGTTTTGGCTGAGACAGAGTTGATATTCTTCACAGTACCTAGTATGGGGCTGTGTGTTGGATTTGTGCTGGAAACAGTGTTGATAACACAGGGATGTTGTCGTTATTGCTGAGCAGTGCTTACACAGAGTCAAGGCCTTTGCTGCTTCTCAGTGAGGAGGCTGGTGGTGCACAAGAAGCTGTGAAGGGACACGGCTGGGACAGCTGACCCAGGCTGACCAAAGGGCTATTCCATACCTTATGACACCATGTTCAGCATATGAAGCTGGGGGAAGAAGAAGGCAGGCGGGGAAGGACGTTGGGAGCGATGGCGTCTGTCTTCCCAAGAAACCATTACGCATGATGCAGCCCTGCTTCCCTGGAGATGGCTGAACCTCTGCCTGCCCATGGGGAGTGGGGAATGGATTCCTTGTTTTGCTTTGCTTGCGTGCGCGGCTTTTGCTTTACCTGTTAAACTGTCTTTACCTCAACCCATGAGTTTCCTCACTTTTACTCTTCCAATTCTCTCCCCCATCCCACCGTGGGGCAGTGAGCGAGCGGCTGCGTGGGGCTCAGTTGCTGCCGGGGTTAAACCACAAAAAATTGTGACAACAGAATGATTCTCTGTATCTGGGAGAAAGTACTGAGTGTTTTGACATGGACAATCTTTTGTATTCACAAGTGGTATATGCCTCTCATGGGATCTTCAAAAGATGGTTTTGTGGAATAGTCTTTTTTTTTCCTGTTGTAACTTTTCCTAATTTCTTTATATAGCTTTGCTCTATGATACAGGTGAAGTAATTGGAATACTGAGCTTTAAGGCCTCAGAATGTGTTAATTTAATTGCAATATTTTCTTTTCTTTTTAAAGTCAGAAGTCAGAATTAAAAAAAAAAATCAAATCTCTGTTAATAAAATCAATGTTTTTGTAAATTAAGTAACCCCCAATGGAAACAAGTTCCTTTTCTAATTACTTTTCTATTCTCTTGTCAGTGCACAACATTCTTACAAGCACTTATGACAAAAATAAACTGCATAGGGTTTCTTTTCAAATGCAGAGCAAGATTCAGCGCTCATAGCTCTCTTTGAGAGCTAAAAAGTAATGATCTCTTTAGGTCTATAAGTAACGCCTTATGTTTGCAGTAATAAAAAATAAATGTATTCCTGAAGGGGAGATTTCTGGGTTGAAGGGTGGGAGACATTATTCATATATAGATGTTACATTATAATAAATATTATAAATATATTTTTTTCAACAAAGTTGAAGGATACAGTTTAAGGTAATATAAAATATTAATATGTATATGAACAGCAGCCACACTTCCCTTTTCTCTCCTGATGAAAAAGAGTCCCCAGCACATTTTTGCCAAACAGGCAAGTTGATCCCAAATGTTCTTTAGTTTCTCACAGGGCAAAGGTCTAACCCCTGAGTCCTTGTTATCTGCTGAGCTCTTCTGAAGTTAGCAAATTCCTTTAAGCAGGTCTTTGACTCCACTCCAGTAAAATTCCCCAAAGATTCTAATAGGAGTGTTTCTAACTAATCTCTTGAAAAATAACTAAGAACAAACTCTGTGATGTTAAAGCATAAGAGATTTCTCTTTCGGCAGCAGAGGGCCTTCCAGCTGTCCCCCTGGTCTCATGACGATGAACATTTGAACATCATAAAATAATACTTAAGGCTGAAATATTTTGAGGCTTAATAGTGAAATTATTTGTGGTATGAAGTCTTCTTTGGCCCCCTACTTTTCTTTAATGTTTCTTCTCTCTTTTCTGATGGCATCTCTTTTTTGCTTGCATACGTAGGCGTTGCAAGCTTAGTCTGGATACTATAAGCAAACACAACCTTCATGCAGTAAGTTCTTTCTGATTTTTGTATGCTTGCAGTAGACTGTGTTTGGGTTTTTGTAGTCCTATAAAAATGTTTAAATGCAGAAATTACCTCAAGAAAACTGCTCCATTGTGGTCTGTGAACCCATTATTTTGTCGCACATTATCAAAATATTGCAGAAGCATTATTTTTGTGCAGCGTATGCATAAAATAGATAATATGGTACAATTGCTAATGATTTCATACACATACACAAGCATGTATACACACATTATTTGATCTTATCCATATGGCAATGTACGTCTAATGAAAATTGTTAAGATTTTCCTAAACTTTTGCCAATTTATTCTCTAAAGAAATTTTCACCAGAAATATTTAACTTCAAAGTTTACAGCTTCCTTAAACAAATAAGAATATTCTGTAGACTTCAACTTCACTATGATCTTTTTATTAAATCTATGGACTTTCCTTCACAGTGCATTGCATAATTTAATGAAATGGCATTTAGTTAAAGGAAATGTTTCCTCATGTCCAGTCTGAACCTTTGTCACTGGGCTGTCTCCAATTCCCCAGCATTATCTTGTACTGTCAGACTCTTGTTTATTAAGAACACAGACAAGGAACCACTGTTGCAGGTACTTCACAAACACAGGTAAAAATGTTCTACAAAGGCAGGCACAAAATTAGCAGCATCTTATCTGTGGCCCTTAGCAGAGTAGTGAGTGTATATGTATCAAGTATTTCTCATTCCCATGAACTTTCATCCCTCTTCATCATGATTAGGGTATAGAAACATAATACGATGGAAGCTCTCGACTGTTATTGGTACTTTTGTACGTGAGTTACACTATAGCCTTCACTGTAAATGTGGGAGCTCTTATTCACTTTCTAGAAATCAGTCCATCTCCTTCCACTAAGATTGGCTTTATGTATTTATTTTTTTAAATAAGATTAAGAGACAGAACAGGCAATTGATTGAAACTTCACACAATCCTCTGTTTTGTGTGTTATCTGTCTGTGTATAATCATGATCTGGAGCCAAACCTTCTACTAATATAGTTGGATCTGGTTGCTGAAAATTGTAAGCATCTGATGTGATTGACATTAAGCATTAGATGTTCACTAATCACTCAAGTTATCCGCTCCAGTCCGATTGGACTATGCCTGGCAAAGAACACAGAGGAAAAATAACATTTTTTATTTGGCCGCAGGCTGTAACAGACTCTGTATATGTAAATAACTAAAGCGTGCATGGAGGCTCACAGTCTGTATCTGGAAGAAGTATCTGGGAAGCTTGCAATCTGTCTCCAGCAGCCCAAAGTCCAAATTTAAGAAGAAATACTGCAAGAATATATAACAATTATTCTGACTACTTGGGAGCGTGAACTGTAGGCACCAAGATATTATTTCATTTGGTTACACAAGCATTTTAAGAATAATGTTTCCAAGATGTTATTTTTCCTGATAGATGACTCACAGTGGGGGTAAAGCAGGACAATTCTGTGAAATCTCTTTTTTCAGTGGATTTCTGATCCCCTCCATCCAGTAATGTGGAATACTATGAACATGGGTTTTTGAACAAAAAAACCCCCGAACCAAACCACCAAACTCATTCATATTCATCTCCTGTGTGGCTGCTGAATCCATCACTTCAGCCAGGCTGTCTGCTGGTGAATGAGGTGGCTATGCCACCATAATAATAATTATGCTATTAACTAATAATTTCCTTGATTATAATCCCTTCTGAACAATGCTATTTCTTGACAGACCCTGCACATTTGCTAGTGTGTGCCAAAATAAGGCATCTTTTATTTGCTTTTGACTTTAAGACTGCTGAAAACCCTTTGCTTTGATTGATGCTGAGGAGCTCCCCCATAAACAGTAGCACTGAACAGGACTTGGAGACCTCAGAAAATAATGTTTTGTCACATCACTCCAGGACATTTTGTTTTGAAAAAATAAAGACCTAAAACAAAGCCAAGCTCCTCTCCCCCCAAAACAATAAAATGTGACCTTCTATCATGTTGTTCTGGTAGACTAGCAGGTATCAGGAAAACTTGTGTAATTAATTTGTCTTGTAATAATCAAACTGACACACTCTTCTAGTGTTGTTCCTGTGCTATTTTGGGGGATAGTCACTGCGTACTCATTCTGTAGAAGTTCTTTTCTACAGTGGAAAACAGCTGATTTATCTTCCTTTTATTTTAAGGGCTGCAGTAGATTTGAACGCTGATTTATTTTGTCTGTATTAATATGAGCAACATCACTTGGTTTAATGATTAAGTATTCATGCCTGGATATAAATTACTTTCTTTGCTCTAGATAATAACAGATTATTTTTCACCCCTGCTATATTTGAATTATGAAAGATAGTTATTTCTTTAATCTCCAGCATATCTTGCTATGAAAGGGTTTATGCATTTAATTCTCCTGGTTTTTGGAAGAAGTGATCTTTTAAGACAAACTAGGATGAATGTATAGTTGCTGTCAGAAACCTTTTTCCCTTTTAAACATACTTTGGCAGGAAGAAAAAATGACACAAAGACAGAACATTCCTTTCCCCTTGTTTTCTTAAAAGTTAAATTCAAGTGGATACACAAAAGTGTGTGGAAGCCATTGAAAGCACTACAATATCTATTTGCTCAGCCAGGATATTTCATTCTGCTGCGATCAGTACCCAACCCTTCAGCAAGCAGATGAATCTTCCCTCCCCTGAGCTGTCTGGTGAGCTACCTCTGTTGACGGGCTCTGAATTAGACTTCAGAAAGATGGGGGTTCAATTCCACGCTGAACTATGTGAAAACTCTGCAACTTTGAACACTTCTTGAAGTCTCCATAGCCAGTTCTCATACACAGAAATTGGGGTAACAACTCTACCCTGTCATAGAATCATAGAATCCTTTAGGTTGGAAAAGACATTTAAGATCATCGAGCCCTGCTGTAAACCTACCACTGCCAAGTCCACCAAAAGAATTGTACGGACTGGAAAGGAAACCAGAAGTGACTCACGTATAGATATCTCTGCTGTAGGCAAATATGTTTAATCAGGTGAATTTTACCCACAGTTAAGGTCTGGACGAATGGCTGGATGTCGTCAGTCAGTTCACTATATTGCTTTTAGAAATTGATTTTCCTCAGTAACAGCTGATGAAATCTGCTCCTACTGCTTTGATTCTCTTTATAATGTATCTCTTCATGGAGGCAGGAAGAACTACCAGTCTCTTGCTTACCTGAGAATTTGCCTGTGTTCAGTCACGTAGTATATGCAACCGATCCATTCCGGTGTAGTATGTGCTATTGCACATTGACATATTTACATCGTCAATGTGTGTTTAGCCAAGTATCTTCCTCCATCTTACTGCCACTCTGTCAGCCAAGATGACATCATCCACACATTTTAAAAGTAAAATCAAATAGCAGGGATCTTTGCACAGGCAAGAACAGCCACCTTATATTCACTGCTTTCTCTTCAAATTAGGATTTTTTCCCTTGGGTACCATGATGTAGCTAATCTTAACATGGCCTACTGGTTCTCGAATTGAAAAAAGGTCATTATGAAGTGCAAACACTGTTGGTAACATACTGCTATATTAAACTTCCAGATGTCAGCTTTGGCAGAGGAAGCCATCAACAATTCATGACATTGTAAAAACATTTTTCTTGCCGATCCATTTACGATGAAGTATTACGTTGCCCTCTTGACAGGTAATGCAATATTATGTTAAGTATAAATAAATCAAAAATACAGATGTACTTGCTTGAATTATGATGGCCAGTAATGGCGTTTTGGGAAGAAAAAGCAAATTTGAAGTCTGACTAATGTCTCTGGTTACTGCTGCCCAGTGTTTCTGAAGTGCTCTGGAGTCTGCAGTAGCTGAGCAGAACTTCAAGGGAGCAAATGTTTGAGCTTGTTGGGTAACCCAGTTTGGAGACACCCTCCCACACACTTTGTTCTTCCTTTTTAAGAAGACTAATGGGAACTCTGGTATGGCAAGACCACTGACCCTCCTCCGACAATGAAATTCAGTATTTGCTCGGGGTGGGAGCGGAGTGGACCAGGCAGATTCTCTGATTCTGAAGGTACAACAGCTCACCCCCCCAAACTCAGCTTGATACTCTAGCACAATAATCTCTCCCGAGCAAATGTTAGTGGTGATGCTGATCAAAACCTTATCAGCCACAATTCGTTCCAAATTGATTTTTCTCTGCCAGTGGAAAGGAGAGTATATATTAGATAAACAGATCTATCTTTAAGCAAATGTAACCTTCTAAGAGGAACTTGTTAACAGATAACCAGCATTTTTCTGATGCGATTTGCTTTTAGATGGATACCCATAATTAGAATGCAGAGATCTTTTTCAGGGCTAATCCATTCCATAAGAAATGAAAAATTGCAGTTAAAAAATGATAAATATTTCTTGGGAACAGGTTAAAAAGGATTTTGAGCTGTAATATTTAAACTTGATGATTCATGATAGCAGAATACTTAAACTGCATAAAATATACTCATCTTTTGAACTTGTTTTGCTAACATCTCGAGTGATGGATTCAAACATCTTCATAATCCACTAGTTTATTATAATCTCTTCTCAGTGTTTTAGAAGTACTATTATCTCAATGGCTTATTTATTATTATGCGTAATGTATTAAAAAGAGGGTGTTCTGTTGACCTCAAGCTTTGAAAAAGTAATATATGAGAATGAAAAAGCAATAGCTGGAATTAATTATAGACGTAGACATGATGGAGGACTCTCTGCCAGTGCACATTGGCATAGTCCCATTGAAGTCAATAGAGTAAGACCAATTTACGTCAGCAGAGGAGCTGATTTAACAGGTGTTGGGAGAAGATGTCCTGGGATTTTTACAAATGTGAAGAGAGAGACAGGGCATTGAAAGCAGCAGACTGCTTGTTATTGTATTTGTATGTATGCTATTAACCTTATTATTACCTGTTTGTGTAAGTACTGCAAAAGTAACCATTATTTTTTAACATGTGCAGGAAAGGTGCAAAATTGCAATATCAGCTGAGGGATTTTGCATGAATACAAAGCTTGTTGAAACCCAATCATGGTGTCTCATAAAATGGTAAAGCTCTTCTTTTTGAACATCAAAGAAGTACATCAAAGTGTACCTCCTGATGCTATGGAAGCTGGTTAAACAGATTCAACAGTTATCCTGTAATAAGCTTTGAAAAAATATCTATGCATAAATGAGGCAGGATATTTTGAATCATGGGAACCTTTCTAAAATTATGTGGAGTGAACAAATAATAGGTCTAGTTCTTACCTCCCTTTCATTCTATGTTGGTGTACTTCCACTGACTTCAGTGGAAATGTGCTGGATTTACATTGTGTAAGAGTAACTCAAAACAGGCATTGTAAGGGCAAAGTGACAGAGATAATTTCTGATAAATTGCAGGAAGGCAGTAAGGAATAATCAGATAATGTCCTTCAAATATTAGTAGAAAAATCAGGCTGATTTTTGATCCCCTCTGTGAGTCAGAGTGCCTTTTCCTCATGCTTTACAATCTGACTACAAGGAAACCTACTCAGTGTGGCTTTTTTGGTGAAGACACTATTTTTATAATGCAATGATTCATGCCTCCTGTTTCATATAAAGCATTATTTTGTGTGAAGCAAGGGGCTCAGTGTGGCAGTCCGAGTGCCAAAACTACCTATAGAAAATAGAGGCCTCCTATCTAGCAGTAGAAGAATTTGTCCTACGGCCAAATTTCAGAATCCTTTACTGGAAAGAAAAACTTGGAAAAACACAGTGTATTAAAAATCAACTTTGAAAATTAGCTGTTCTTATTTATTTTGTTCTTCTTTTCTTTCAAGCATGAATGACACTGGCATAAGTCCAAAGACTGAACTTGCAGTTAGAGGAATCTCTCTACTCTCTTTCCTCCTGTAGGCATATGAACGCAGAACTGGAGATGATGCCTGCAGTGACTGATATGCTCCTCTGATGTTCCAGGCAGTTGCTCAGAACCACCTTAGCTATTTCGGAAGGGGGGGTTCAATGGGATGTAGCTATGTTGAGGGTGAGGATGGTGCTGTGTCTGTCATGGGACTGGAAGAGGCAGACAGAACAGTGTGAGAAGGGTGAGGTGGAGCACCCATGGGGAGACCACAGAGAGAGAATGATGGCATTGAAAACCTGTTCCTCCGGTGAGTTTGTCTTCATTCAACTGTTCTGCAGTACAGTAGTTCACAGCAATTAGGAAGTTGTGTTTAGGATCAAAGGGACTCCCTGCTGCTGAGTTTCTGAGTGTTAGCAGGGATGCGTGGGACAAACTTAGAGATCTTAGAGTCAGGAGGCTCCTGCAGAAGAATGTGCATAAAAGACACCCAAGATACACTGAGATTCTCCCTTCTCCCTTTGCTCGAAGTAAACAAAGCAAAATTCACAGAGAGGAGGCATGCAATTCCATTCAAAGCCATATCCTTTTTAAAAAATTTCTCAGAGTAATGTCTTTCATTGAAAACTGGATAACTCAACATTGTAATTCATTGCTACAGGAAGGTGATGTGTCAATACCACTGGGTAGCTTTGTAGATCTAAAACCAGAGCTGGATCGTGCCGTAAACACAAACAACAATGGCATTACAACAGCAAGAGTACAACTGTAAGAGCTATCCAGTCCTCAGAGCTATCCAGTCCTATTTCTAAGGTATAGTGTGACCCACTGAGCTTAGACAAAATTGCCTTGCAATATATCACACCACACAATCAGATTCACTACAATAATTTTGCACTCTCTTCTGAAGCAGCTGCACTGACAACTGTTAGAGACAGGGACTTGTTCTAGCTAGTCCATTGATCTGTTCCTAGGTGACAATTTCTCTGTGCCTACAAATAAATCCAGGGAAGCTGCAAAAGCTGCCTAAAGTGCAAAGTGAACAGTGTTAAGCTTAGAGAATCAAGTTTTCACTATCTGTTTTCTCTCCATGTAAAATAAACTGAGGTAACATGACTAATAAATAATAAATTAATAATTCTTAGGTCTTATGTACCACCTCTTATCAGAGCAGCTCTGAACACGCTGAAGGGAATACGTAAATTAATTCTTGTAGTAGGCCATTGGGACAGATATGTTTGACTGTCCACATTTCACAGCTTGATAAATTGTTTTCTGCTTTTCCAATTAGTGTAGTCCATAGTGTCCACAATCATAGAGCAGATCCCTGCAGTTCCAGATGCCCTGTAAGCTCTGTGGTCTCTGCAAGCTGAGTGTGCAACCTGAGTGTAAGGCAAATGACAGGAATTGTGCACAGGCGGGTGGGAAGAACAGTAAGCAATAGGGGGTTGGGCAGCAATTTCTGCACATGCATTGCCCAACTAATTCCAAGTTTTTTGTAGGCATGCAGAAGTTACAGCTGTGGTTTTTATCAGTGCTCAACAACATAGTATGGATCAAGAAAGTCAAGAGACTTTTATTTCCATTGGAAAATATTATTTATTTTATTTATTTATTTTCCCTCACAAAACTCTAAAGTAAGGGAATGATTTTTTTCAAAAGGAAGTTGTGGAAAATCCTGGAAAAGATAGCTCATTCTTTGCACCTTTACTTTTGATAGGCCATGAACTTAAGTGAAGTATATCTGCCATTATGTATGACAGTTAAGAAACTCTTGCTGTACAACTTTCCATCTTCAAAAACACAAACAAGCAAAAAATTGGGGCTGTGGGAGATATAACCTATCTAGTGATCCCTCCAGCTGACACTAACGAGTCCATGGGGAATGTGTGCAACTCCACAAAGAGCTACATTTTTGTTCCAAGTTTTTCTCTTCAAATCAAATCTTTCAATAACCCCCAAATTTATTTTCAAGTAATTTCCTTAAAGTTTTTCCTAAAAAGACAACTTTTCATCATACACATACAATATTATTCATGGATGACACCCTTTTGCTTTTTTTTGAAAGTGTGTAAAAGGCTGTAGTGGAATATGGAGTGCTGAGCACTGGAAAATCTAGCCGGAACTATTTTGCTGTAGGTCATATAACACCACTGTCACTTGCTATAACTTTGAGACAAAAGGAAAATGAATAGAGACAGTTCATTGCTTATGTTTTGCAAAGCTGGGACTGAGCAAACTCCACAGCACAGCAGGACACATTTGGAAAGACAAAGAACAGGGGACATCTATTTCTAAATCTGTACTTACTATTATAGCTTGTCATAGTCTATGTCATGTAGGAAATGTGAATAAGAAATTCAGTGAGTTTGGTGAAGCAAGTTATAAAGATTCCTTAAAAATATTTTCTATTTCTATCGCCAGTGAAAAGATAGAGGCTAGAAAGCTGTGCAGTCTTAAATGTCCTGTATCCAGCCCCATTCCCCCATTTCAGGTTAAAAAACAGCCTGCAGTCTTATAGAGGTATTTTAGTGTTTTTTCTTTCCTGCTGCAATTCATTAATTCTTTCCTTTGTGCTAGGCTTATAGTAGTTTTTTCCCATTTTTCACATGAGGTAGTATGATGGCCATAAACCTAGAGTTATTTTTGCTAGCGAATTATTTGCAAAATACAAATACATATGGAAAATTAAACACCAGTGTCTATGACTTAAAGGCCACTTCAGTAGCCCACGAACCAAGAAAATGCATAACCATGGGCTAATCTCTTTTCGGGGAAGAATGTAAGTGGGTGCAAAACTTTTCTCATCTGTCTAAATGCTTTTTTACTGATTCAGACAAAGGTCACCCAGAGAGGATTAAACTGCTATTTACATAGTGTAAAATCAGGCAGTTTATACTTAGGTCAAACTCTCACATCATAGTGTTTAGTAATTCTCAACTCCTTAAAATGTAAAATGGGTATAATTAAGGATGTAAGTAAAATCTACTCAATTTCCTCATCCACTTGCATATGAATAAATGAAAATGGAAATAAATCTGAAATAAAATTGTATTTATATCAAAAAAATAAATCCATTGTTATAATACTGTATCTCAGCTCTATACTGCATCCATATTTGCTGTCTTATAAAACACAGTATTATTGAATATCTGTATTTTTATTCATTTGTAATGCTGCAGCTAAGGTGGTATTTGTCTTCCATGTTACTAACGTATTGAATAATTTGTGCACACATATCTACCTATAATAATTTGAGATACCCTCCCTCTGCCTGTCCAGAAGAACTAAGGTCCCACAGGTTACACACCAACCTACTGTGCTTCTCTTGTACACCCCAAAGTATTTGACGTGGTGCTACATGTCGAGAGGCTTAATCATCACTGAAGTAGGCATACAGCCAACGACAACCCACCTAGGTTGTCTCTGAAGTCAGAGATAAAAGTCTGGAAGCTGATTTATCTCACCCTGGGGGCCCATTTTAGGACACAGTGAATTGTCCTCTGGAAGTGTTTGTCTTTGACCACAGAAGGCTATGTGAGACATTAAGAATATTTGTCCACTGTTTTGGTATGGAGATTGTCTTCTTCCCTTACAACTTATTCTAATGGAGAACTGCCTTGTTTTTCCTGTGAACATCACAACCTTAGCACATTACTAATGTCTGCTATGCTCGGATTCTCATATCACACTCTCATTGCTGTACTGTCTATATGCTTTCTGGGAACTACGTGGCACCTTTATATCTGGAATGGATATTTCATCTCTCCTTAGTAGTACAGAAAGTAGGTGGGAGAAAAAAATCAGGTTTTATCTAACTCGCCACACTCAAAGTGCTGCATTGCTGTCTGACTATCTTGTCCAAGTAAATTTCATGGCAAAGAGCTGCAATGAAAATGCTGCCTCTCTTCGTATGTCTTCACCTCACGAGTTGCTTTGGAAGGGAATGCACCAGAGGAGGGATGCTGTGTGTGAACAGCTGGTGGAACAAAGGGTAGAGAAATAGAAAAGAATAATGGGCACACTGAAAGCATAATTTTTCATATGTTTCTTTACTTCTTTTGACAATTATTTCTTTATAAAAAAGCAGTTATGTTATAAAACAGAGAAGTTTTGTAATTATAATAACAGTACAGAAGTCCAAGCCAATGAACTCTGTCAAATGCATCCAGGCAGAGCCATGAACTTAAACGATGGTTTCTAGCACAGGCGGCAAAGATTACAGAAGCAAAGAAGGAAACTAGAAAACATTTTTACTAGAAAAAAAGAAATAAGGAAAACTTCTTTTATGTAATGTTTTGAGCAGCATGAGAGAGAGAAGAACTTGATTTTTTTGCAAGGTGTCCCTTGAGAGCTGGGACATGAGTAGATGCTATAGATCGTCTGTGCTTAGTTTCCAACACTGCAAAAATGCTGCGCGAGGCTGTTAAGTTAGCTGAAGCACCTAGTAGAGAGGGGAGCAGCTAGAGGGAAGCACAGGTACAAAACCTCAGTTACGGTGAGGCAGCAAAGCAAGGCACAGATAGTACAGTCAAACCTCAAAAGGTCAGTTCAGCTTCAGTTTGGCTCTTGTGACCAGCAAGACTTTAACATTTGAAATAGTGCGTGTTGAAAAGAAAGCAGTTGGTTGGCCTAGCAGGTTACTACTGGTATAATTTTACTTTAAGAGTTAGTTATATAAACAGACTGTTTTCTAGTTTATCTACCTTGTTTTCTTTCTTTTCCCCTCCTTAATTAAAAAAAGAAAAGTTTATTGGACACCTGATTCACATTTGGTGAAAAGGGAAAATACGCTCACTTGAACATTAGAAGGTTTAGTGCAACAGAGCCAGGATTCTGTTCTGGGGGTTTTTTTGTTTGTTTGTTTGTTTTTTAGTGACCTCCTTACATGTGACTTTTAACTAAGTGCTGGCAGAATCCTTCTGACAGTCACACGATGTTGCTGTAGGCTCTTTTGAGGGGCACCCTTTGCTTTGGTGGTGGCATGGACAGACCTGGTGGTTTGATGTGTTTTTTGCTCACAAATGCTCTGAAATTATGAAACTGAACGAGCAGAAGAAATGGGACAAACCACATCAGCTGTAACACTATGAATATATATTTATCAACACAACGGTACAGTATCTTCTCTTCTAATCTTTCCTCAGCATCCCCTGTTCTTCCTTCAGGCTCTTTTTTGGCTTTAATAGCTCAGCTATTATCTTTTCAGTTGTGGCCCATTAATTCTTCTGTATGAATTCATGCACAGTCAGCTCTCCCGTGCTAATGACCAGAGAGGAATAATGGCTAATGCCCACTGAGAAGGATATGTATTGTTTTAGCTGCTGCTTGATTTATTGAAAACCCTATGTACATTTCTGCATTTTAATTTTTTTATAGAATCTGAGAAAATAAATCATTTCAGAAATCATCCAAGATAATTGTCCATTACTGGTCACTGTGAAAACATGGACATTCTAGGAAGGGGGAGAGGAAAGGCTGAGAAAGAAAGAAAAAAAAAACCCCAAAACTTATCTACTGCATTTGTTATACTGGAAGAAGAAATTGTCAGTAAATACATTAAAAACTAGAAAAAATGGATTTTCCTTACACCACATGCTTTAATGGCAGAACTTACTAGGACTGGGTATTGTGGGTTTTATTAATTCATATTAATATGAATTAATAAAAACAAACAAATGAAAGGGCATATATTTATCTAAGGCTACCAAAGACTGAGTCAGCTTCCAGCTCAAGAAAACCCTGATGTGAAGTGACTAAATCAGTGGACAAGGGAAAAGCTATGGATGTTGTCTATCTAGACTTCTGTAAGGCCTTTGACATGGTCCCCCATGTCCCTTCCAAACCAAAATATTCTGCGATCCTTCTCTCTAAGTAGGAGAGATATGGATTTGGTATGTGGACACTATTTGGTTGATGAGGAATTTGTTGGATGGGCACATCTAAAGGGTAGTGGTCAACAACTCAATGTCCAGATGGAGATTGGTTATGAGTGGCGTCCCTGGACAAGCTTGAGGCATGGGCCCATGTGAACCTCATGAGGTTCAACAAGGACAAGTGCAGGGTCCTGCACCCGCGTTGGGGCAACCCAAGGTATCAATGCAGGCTGGAGGATGGAGGGATTGAGAGCAGCCCTGCTGAGAAGGACTCAGTGGTACTGGTGGATGGAAACCTGGACATGAGCTGGCAATGTGCGCTCACAGCCCAGAAGGCCAACCGTGTCCTGGGCTGCACCCAAAGCCGCGTGGCCAGCAGGGCGAGGGAGGGGATTCTGCCCCTCTGCTCCGCTCTGGTGAGATCCCCCCTGCAGTGCTGCGTCCAGCTCTGGAGCCCTCAGCACAGGAGGGACATGGACCTGTTGGAGCGGGGCCAGAGGAGGCCACAAAAATGATCCGAGGGACAGCTCTGCTGTGAGGACAGGCTGGGAGAGCTGGGGTTGTTCAGCCTGGAGAAGAGAAGGCTCTAGGGAGACCTTATTGCAGCCTTCCAGTACATAAAGGAGGCTTCTAAGAAAGCTGGGGACAGACTTTTAGCAGGGCCTGTAGCGATAGGACAAGGGGTCATTGTTTTAAACTAGAAGAGGGTACATTTTTTGACTAGCTATAAGGAAGAAATTTTTCACAATGAGGGTGCTGAAACGCTGGCACAGGTTTCCCAGAGAGGTGGTAGATGCCCCATCCCTGGAAACGTTCCAGGTCAGGTTGGATGGGGCTCTGAGCATCCTGATCTAGTTGAAGATGTCCCTGCTCACTGCAGGGGGGTTGGACAAGATGACCTTTAAAAGTCCCTTCCAACCCAAACTCTTTCAGAAGGATGTGGGTCTCCTGTAAGTCCTGCATCCTGAGCCGTTACTAACGTTGGGATGGCTAAGGGTGGAGATGATGAATTCCATCCAAAAAGTATTACTGTTTACTCAGTGTAATATTAAAAACAAACAAAAAAACACCCCCCAAAACCAAACCAAATCAAACCAAACCAACCAAAAAAACCCCCAAACACCAAAGCTCAAAACAAAACTCTGTTACCTAAGCGGTATCTAACTGGAGTGGACCAAATACTGAAAGGACTCAAAACCTGTCCTGCCTGGGAGCATCAGTCAAACTGCTTTTAGCTAACTTAACTGTCCTGAAACACTGTAATGCGCTAAAGAAAAGCAGCTTTTTGCCTGCATCAGCCCATACGTAAATGTCTTCATTTGAAAAGTCAGGTTTTGGCTCCTGCTTTATTGGGAGATGCTCAAAGGAGCAGGGAAGCAGAAGAGTTTTAAGCAGAATATTAAGCTTGAATTAAGCTTGCTCAGCTCCTGCTTAAAGTTATACCAGACTACTATAGTGTATTTTCTCCACTCTTGTTCCTGGTCTGTAGATTTTTAACAGTGAACTTCAACTGGAATCCATACCACTCCCAGGGCTGGCAGCATCAGTCTGGTGTAAAATCTTTACTTCTACAAAAATCTGCAAGCCACAGGGTCATTCTTAGTGGGTTTTTTTCTCTTTAATGTCTCCATGAAATTTCAAGGAGGTGAGAGGGTTAAGTATACCTTGATGAAATTGGAATCAGACTTATTCTTTTTTATATAACAAATTGTCTAATTATAGAAATGTGAGAACAGACAATTTTTTATTAAAAGGATAATTAGGTCCAGGAAGAGCACACCACGTCATCTTAATGACAAAGCGGGTAATGCTGCTTTAACCATTAAAATTTATTAAGAAATGGGCTTTGTTAACATTTGATGAAATAATGTATCTTTGTGCAATTTCAAGTTTGTTGAACTGGGTCTCCTAATTGCAGGTTGAGAAGAGCACAATCTGTCTGTATCCACATTTATCTAGAATTGGTCATAATGAGGATTCAAAAATCACTACTTAAGGAAGCTTTTATGTATTTACGTGGATGTCTTCATTTGTACTTCTCTGTCACATATACTCTCTCTAGTGGGCTGCTATGATGTCACTTGACTTTCTCACAGAATCACAGAATCACTAAGGTTGGAAAGGACCTTCAAGATCATCAAGTCCAACCATTAATCCAGCGCCACCATGTTCCCTAAACCATGTCCTGAAGCGCCACATCCACACATTTTTTGAACACTTCCAGAGATGGCGACTCCACCACCTCCCTGGGCAGCCTGTTCCAATGCCTGACCACCCTCTCAGTGAAGAAATTTTTCCTAATATCCAATCTAAACCTCCCCTGGCGCAACTTGAGGCCATTTCCTCTTGTCCTATCACTAGTTACTTGGGAGAAGAGGCCAACACCCTCATCGCCACAACCCCCTTTCAGGTAGTTGTAGAGAGCGATAAGGTCTCCCCTCAGCCTCCTCTTCTCCAGACTGAACAACCCCAGTTCCCTCAGCTGCTCCTCATAACACTTGTGCTCCAGACCCCTCACCAGCTTCGTTGCTCTTCTCTGGACACGCTCCAGCACCTCAACATCCTTCTTGTAGTGAGGGGCCCAAAACCAAACACAGGATTCAAGCTGCGGCCTCACCAGTGCCGGGTACAGGGGCACAATCACTTCCATACTCCTGCTGGCCACACTATTCCTGATACAGGCCAGGATGCTGTTGGCCTTCTTGGCCACCTGGGCACACTGCGGGCTCATATTCAGCCAGCTGTCAAACAGCACCCCCAGGTCTCTTTCCGCCGGGCAGCTCTCCAGCCGCTCCTCCCCAAGCTTGTAGCGCTGCATGGGGTTGTTGTGGCCGAAGTGCAGGACCCAGCACTTGGCCTTATTAAACCTCATACAGTTGACCTCTGCCCATCGATCCAGCCTGTCCAGATCCCTCTGCAGAGTCCTCCTACCCTCCAGCAGATCAACACTCCCACCCAACTTGGTGTCATCTGCAAACTTACTGAGGGAGCACTCGATCCCCTCATCCAGATTATCAATAAAGTTATTGAACAAGACCGGCCCCAGAACCGAGCCCTGGGGAACACCACTTGTGACCGGCCGCCAGCCGGATTTAACGCCATTCACCACAACTCTCTGGGCTTGGCCATCCAGCCAGTTCCTCACCCAGCGAAGAGTAAACCTGTCTAAGCCACGAGCCGCCAGTTTCTCCAGGAGAATGCTGTGGGAGACGCTGTCAAAGGCTTTACTAAAGTCCAGGTAGACAACATCCACAGCCTTTCCCTCATCCACTAGGTGGGTCACCTGGTCATAGAAGGAAATCAGGTTGGTCAAAGCAGCACCTGCTTTTCATGAAGCCATGCTGGCTGGGCCTGAGCCTTTGGTTGTCCTGCAGGTGCCCTGTGAGCACTCTCAAGACAAACCACTCCATGATCCTCCCTGGTACGGAGGTCAGGCTGACAGGCCTGTAGTTCCCACGATCCTCCTTCCGGCCTTTCTTGTAGATGGATGTCACATTGGCAAGCCTCCAGTCTTCTGGGACCTCCCCTGTTAACCAGGACTGCTGATAAATGATGGAGAGTGGCTTGGCAAGCTCCTCCACCAGCTCTCTCAGTACTCTTGGGTGGATCCCATCAGGGCCCATAGACTTGTGGGTGTCCAGGTGGCTTAACATGTCCTTAAGTGCTTCCTCCTGGATTATGGGTGGGTTATTGTGCTCTCCATCCCCATCTTCCAGCTGAGGGGGCTGAATACCCTGTGGATACCTGGACTGGCTATTAAAGACTGAGGCAAAGAAGGCATTAAGTACCTCGACCTTGTCCTCGTCCTTGGAGACAATGTTCCCCGCCATATCCAGTAGGGGATGGAGATTCTCCTTGCCTCTCTTTTTGTTATTAATATATTTGTAGAAGCATTTTTTATTATCCTTTACAACTGTGGCCAGACTGAGCTCTAGCGGGGCTTTTGCCTTTCTAATTTTGTCCCTGCTTGACCTAACGAGATCCTTGTACTCTTCGTGAGTTGCCTGCCCCTTCTTCCAGAGGTGATAAACTCTCCTCTTTTCCCTGAGTCCCAGCAAAATCTCCCGGTTCAGCCAGGCCGGTCACCTTCCCCGCCAGCTCTTCTTACGGCACATGGGGACCGTCTGCTCCTGTGCCTTTAAGATTTCCTTCTTGAAGGCTGTCCAGCCTTCCTGGACCCCTTTGTCCTTCAGGACCGTCTTCCAGGGGACTCTTCTCCTCTACTTCTTTCACTGAAGTACTACATATATTGATGTATGGATACATAAATTATTTTAAATCTACTTGTATTCAAATCAAAAGAAAAAAAAAACTAAAAAAAACCCTACTAGTAAGGGAGACAGAATATTCTCCAATTTTGATGTATTCAAAACTACAACTTACTAGAAAATATGTTTTAGTAAAATTCAAATTAGGAGTCTGAATACAGGGAAAATTAACAGAGTTATTTGACTTGTAATGGGATCCTTTTGGCCCTAAATACTAAAGATTAAGAAGTCACCAATACTTAAAAGTGCCTCCACAGAGATAGATGTGCAGATGTTTAGTATCTAAAATGTGGATCTGTTTTTTAAAGACCTTTTCTCTAAAGGTGTAACCTGAGTTTATTAGGATTTGTTTGATTTGAATCTGCTCAGTTTGTTTTTAAAACCTCAGTAAGAACAAAGCTCACCTGAGAATGTTGCTCAGATTTCAGTGTTGAGATCTTTTAAAAATTGCGTGCATAAGATCTTTGGATCCAGAAGATTTCAGTCTTGAAACGGGAGAAGTGACTTATAATAAAGACAAATTAAATAGCACAGCTTGGTCCTTAAATTTATATCATAAGTCTGTGACATGGATTTTGACATGGTTATTTATACCCCAAGGAAGCTTGCTCTTTGCAAAGTATTCCAATAAAGAACAACAACAAAAAAAAAGAGCTAAGAAAAGAATAAGGCATTTGGACACAACAGCATTGAAGTGTGTGGAGAAAGAGAAGGTGAAGCCTTGACGACCACAAGAAGCAGTCACAGAATCATAGAATATCTGAAGTTGGAAGACACCCATAAGTACCATCGAGTCCAGCTCCTTGCTCCTCACAGGACTACCTGAAACGAAACCATATGACTAAGAGTGTCATCCAAAAAGTACTTTTTTTCCTCTCTGATACAGTTTGGATCATGTATTCAGGTAAAGTGGGTTGCAGTAAGTGTCTGCATCCAAGCTGACAAATGCAGTGGGTTGGTTTTGGCCCCTCTGGGAAACCCATGGGGACTGAGTACATCTTCATTCACAATATTCATGATTCATCTTCAAGAAGGTTGTATGATTGCTGAGAAAAATTTGAGTAGACAGGGAAGTGTTATATATATTTCTGCACACTGTTCTGCCTCCAGTAAGTCACAATTACAAAAGCCTAAGGAGGTGTCCTGGTTTCAGCCAGGATAGAGTTAATTTTCTTCACAGAAGCCAATGTGAGGCTGTGTATTGGATTTGGGATGAGAAACTGTTGATAATGTGCTGATGTTTTGGGTTCTGGCTGAGCAGTCAAGGACAGTCCAGCTTCTCGTGCTGGGCTGCCAGCGAGCAGGCTGGGGGTGCACGGGGAGCTGGGAGGGGACACAGCCGGGACAGCTGACCCAGACTGGCCTAAGGGACATTCCATACTATACGACGTCATGCTCGGTATATAAAGCTGGGATGAAGAAGAAGGAAGGGGTGGAGGGACGTTCGGAGTGATGGCGTCTGTCTTCCCAAGAAACCATGACGTGTGATGGAGCCCTGCTTCCCTGGAGATGGCTGAACACCTGCCTGCCCGTGGGGAGTGGGGAATGGATTCCCTGTTTTGCTTTGCTTGTGTGCGCGGCTTTTGCTTTACCTATTGAACTGTCTTTATCTTAAACCATGAATTTCCTCACTTCTGCTCTTCCAATTCTCTCCCCCATCCCACCGTGGGGAAGTGAGCGAGCAGCTGCGTGGGGCTCAGTTGCTGGCTGGGGCTAAACCATGACAGGAGGGGAGAGAGAATAAAAAAGAGAATGAAACTAGTAAAATTAGTTGGGGAAAAAAGCAGAAAAATTGAGATACGTACAGAGAAAAAGAAACAATGATGTAGATATGTAAGTTAAAGAAACTGGGCTAGAGAAAGACTAACGTGCAGCTAAGGAGAGAAAGCAGATGTGATTAGCCAAAAGAAGCAAAGTGAAAGAAGCATGCTGTGAGTCTGGGAGGCATAAAAAAGGCTTAGATAAAGACCCACCTGCAGAGACAGCCACACACACATCACCAAGGGGACATGTTACCTGTAGACAAGAGATTAAAAGCACCTCAAAGGTATGAGAAGAAAACTTCCCTGACTTTCTTTATCACAGCAAAATTGGGGAAAAAAGACCTGAGGAATGCAAATAAACTGATGGTGACTGAAAGTCAGAAATACAACCAGGCTTAGAAAAACAGTTTATGTCATTTGACATTGATATCAGGAAAAGGTCTATGAAAGTGATGGAGAATATATGTACTACCCCATAAAACGCCTGCTTCACACGACTCACTATCCCAGCTGATGTATTTTTATCTAATTCCAGAGCTGGTTTTGGTGAGTACAGCTTCATATTTCTAATATACATTATACTACCGGGAAATAAAGCAGCCATTGCTTAGATGCATAGCTGCAGATGGCACAAGTTTCAGTGCCATCCTTTAAAGCACTGTAAAACATGTAGAACTAGCTGTTATACAAATAAATGTTAGCATAGAAGGTCTCATGGGGCTCTGGGGATCAGTGGCAGCCTTTTAACCTGCGGGTAACATGGTTCAATACCAGTTCAAGTGAGTAATAGCAAAGGTGTCTCCCTTCTGAAAGCTCTATGTCCTGTGTGAATTAAATTGGTGGTTTTTCAGCCCACATCCCTGTAGACATGTTGCCACAGTTAGGAAACATCAGTGTTATAGCTGAGCTGTCACAGAAACAAGTTACCCATACGCTTTGGGAATAGAAACCTTAGATTTATGAAAGGGGTTGTGGCAGTGGTGGCTGAGACCTCAGGGCCAGATGTCAAAACACCTGTATTTTAAATTCCAGACACTGAAAAGGCATCTATCGCTCCTGTAACGGAGGTCACAAAACACATGCAAAAGAGTCATTTGTTCCCCCTGAGTGAGAAATCTTCACACTGTACTTTATTACTATCCCAAAGAAACCAGCCCCATTGCTATTAAGTGGAAATGAAAGGTGCGTTATAATATTAACAGAAATTAAAGGACTTGCTGCTTTTTTTTCCCTGTGAATTTCTATGATTTACAAATCTGACTGTAGTGTTCTTACATCTGTTGAAATGGTTGAATGGTTTGTAATTCAATGCATTGAAGACATATTATTGTTATTTATGTGGTACCATAGGCATGTCACTTCTACTCTTGACATTTTTACCCTAAGGAGCTGAGCTTTGACTTTAAATTATACACGGCATGCCAGGGGATACTTAGAGCAGTGTTGTCTGATGGAGGATGGTGACGATTCACAAAGAACAGAGGAAGTGTGACTCTTTTTGCAGACTATGCTTATTGTATACCTTTACTGTGATTTGGCAGATATTGGCTTTGATATTTTCCATTTTGTCTTTGTTCTCTTCACTTCATCCTGGAAGACTAAGCTAAAAGTTAAGGTAAGAGTATGCAAGCAGTCTTCTCTATTGGACAGACTACTGGAATAAACAAAGTTTTACAACAGCTTTTAAAGAAGAGGATGAATTTTCACAGTGTATAGGAACAGGTTATTTGTCAAAGTAGGGGTGGAGCAAGAAAAGATTCAAGGCCTGGCATTGACACACTGAATTGTGTCCATTTGATCTGAAACAACACTTTTTATTGGTTTTATAGCTCAGTCTGAATTCTGTGGTTTTGATGGTTCCAATTAAAAAAAAAAAAGACATTTCTGCCCCCAAATCCTGCTTGTATGGCTGGTTGAGAGAAGACAAAAATCTGTGATTGCTCTGGGCATATATTTACACTACACCTCCTCTGTTAACATTCCTCATCAGAACGATTAGTGGGTTTAGTGTAATCAATGTATCTAACAAGAAGAAAAGGGATTTGATAATGTTTTATTTGGACTGCAGAGCTGGCCCTAGATAGAAAAGAAAACCAATAGCTTGGCTGTATTCTTGAATTAATGAGGAGGTAAAATTTAATAGAATAAAAGCAGGGACGTGTGGAAGAAATTTGTCTTGTAGCCTTTGAATTTGGGGACAAAGGAGAAATACCTGTTGGAAGTAACATATCAGCAAAAATTATCAGTCAGCAAACAAAAAGGAAGTTTCTTTAATAAGTGCAGACTTCTGTAATAATTGTAGACAGAAGGGAGCTATGACTGAGAGGATTCCTGTGTTCTATACCCTTCTGGAAATATCTTATGCTCTTATTTCTTCTTTCATCAGAGATACTGAGCACCTTAGCTTGTTATTAAAGCTATTGGTAGGATTTTTATCACACTTCAGAAATGAAATCTTTCTTTTCACTGGAAATTAGTACAAAATACGTATATGTTCTGTTATTGTGTATATAAGGACCTAAACCAGTGAACATTGTTAATGCTGAATAAAACTGAAATGGTAATGAAAAAAAAAACCAGGAAAATGAGGCTAAATACCTACTCATCATTTTTGTTAGTCGTTATTACAGCCATCAAATTTAACAAAAATCTCCAGCAGATTTTTCAGTGTTGTCCTTCATCTTTACAGACAGGCAGAAAGGGAGGTAAAACTCCATATTATTTTTCTGGGGGGATGAGAAGATTGTGATACACATCTAAAATAATTTGCAGATTGAGGAGGTTGGTGACCTGAATCTGGCTAATATAATGAGAAAATCTGATTCATACTGAGTCTCAAAAAGGAACACGACCTACAAATTTTAAAAAGGGAAAAATAAGAAAGATGGAGTACTTTCAGAGGCAAAGGAACTATGCTGATCAGTGTGTAGCCAAGAGTTAAAAATCGTTCAAGAAGACGTGAGAACGCTGCACCTTAAAAGGACCAATAACAGGCTAAATGATGTATTAGGCAACAGATAGTTTAAATGGAGTTAGAAATGAGGTCTTCATTAGGAAAATGTCAAATATTGCCTTTTCTGCAGATACAGGTGCAAACAGAGGTTGAAGGCACGATTTTATTCTGTGCTTCTCTCAGGTGCTGGTGTTGACTGCCTGAAATGGGAAAGGGACCCAAACCCATTGGAGTCAATGATGTCTTTCTGATTAGTTTTGGTTTGGTCCCCAAAGTTTACAATAAGTCAATTGGGATAAAATGCTGTCCCTGCTGAAGGGGAGTGAAATTCACCTTAACTTCAGAAGGGCTACGATTTCATCTTTGGTCAGTTTGATTTGGAGCTCAGGGAGAAGGAGAAAAGATCAGAGGTTGGATCCTGTTGAAAAGGGGACAGAGGAAGAACATTGTTTAAACTGCATTGTTTAAACTTTCTTATTACAGTTCCTTAAGGAGCCCAACTAATCACTCACAATATTAATAAAAGGATTTTCTATCTGAGTTTTAAACTTTCATTTAAACTTCCTCTCATAGCCCTGAAATGCATGATAACAGACTGTTTTCCCCACTATGATTCTTTCTTTCTATCTATCTGTCTGTCTTGTCTATGTATCTATCTATTTTCTATCTCATATATATGCATTATTTGCATATACATGTATGTACATACATATATTTTGTTGGTTCTTTGCTATTTTATGAGTATTTCTGCTTTTTCTCTCTTTCTGTGCTAAACCAATTGATGCAAGAAGGAAAAAAAATCATTAAAATTATTTATTTCTCAGTACAGGTGAACACCATGGTCTGTAGACATATACTCTGATTAAATTTCTCCTAAAAGAAATTTCAAATTCTGGAAATGTCAATATTTCTGGGATCTAGCATTACATTTATTTTTTACCACCTACTATTTACATTAATATAATGTTTAGGACACTCATTTTTAATAAAAATATTTTTAGAAGATACATTAATATAACCACATAGCAAGTTTACAGTATATTTCCACTAAGCTTCCAGGTGTCGCTGGCAGCCTTTAAAAAGATAGTACTTATAGTCTCCAGACTAGAACAAATATTCTCTAACTCTTAGAATATTGACCACAAAAGCAAGTATGTTGTAAACTTCAGTAGAGTTGTTGGCCAAGAAGAGTTTGTCTTGTGTACTAATTTAATGAATCATGAAATGTCACTTTTAAAAACAGTCTTTTATGTGGGCTTAAACAATATTTCCTCTAATTTTTACTTGTGCTGCTCGTTGGTTTCCCTCACAAAGAACACACTTAGATCTACGAATGTTCCTCAGCAAAGGTAATCAATGTGTGGGATGGCATCTAAACTCTACCAACACAGAAGCAGTCCTGAAAGACAAAACTGGCTGAAAATTTTCCGTGTCATGGGTTTACGCTCAAAAAGTCTATTTAAAATCATTGCAAACAAGCAAGCAAGCAGGCAAACCCAATTTCTTTTGTTGAACTTTTAATGATAATTCAGATCTTTATGATTTTGTTACTTCTGTTTCTAATCATATAAAGTCAAATACCAGTAGTTTGCAATATTTCACAATGGGGAAAGAAACCCGACATTTCACTGTTTCCCACAAACCCAGATGTTGCAAACTGAGCAGTTTCCATGTCATGAAAACTATATTTTCCATCTTGTTCAGTTAGAATGTATCATGTTCACGAAAATTAGAGAATCACAGAATCACAGAATCACTAGGTTGGAAAGGACCTTCAAGATCATCAAGTCCAACCATTAATCCAGCGCCACCATGTTCCCTAAACCATGTCCTGAAGCGCCACATCCACACGTTTTTTGAACACTTCCAGAGATGGCGACTCCACCACCTCCCTGGGCAGCCTGTTCCAATGCCTGACCACCCTCTCGGTGAAGAAATTTTTCCTAATATCCAATCTAAACCTCCCCTGGCGCAACTTGAGGCCATTTCCTCTTGTCCTATCACTAGTTACTTGGGAGAAGAGGCCAACACCCTCGTCGCCACAACCCCCTTTCAGGTAGTTGTAGAGAGCGATAAGGTCTCCCCTCAGCCTCCTCTTCTCCAGACTAAACAACCCCAGTTCCCTCAGCCGCTCCTCATAAGACTTGTGCTCCAGACCCCTCACCAGCTTCGTTGCTCTTCTCTGGACACGCTCCAGCACCTCAACGTCCTTCTTGTAGTGAGGGGCCCAAAACCGAACACAGGATTCAAGCTGCGGCCTCACCAGTGTCGAGTACAGGGGCACAATCACTTCCCTACTCCTGCTGGCCACACTATTCCTGATACAGGCCAGGACGCTGTTGGCCTTCTTGGCCACCTGGGCACACTGCGGGCTCATGTTCAGCCGGCTGTCAACCAGCACCCCCAGGTCCCTTTCTGCCAGGCAGCTCTCCAGCCGCTCCTCCCCAAGCCTGTGGTGTTGCATGGGATTGCTGTGACCCAAATGTAGGACCCTGCACTTGGCCTTATTAAACCTCAAACAGTTGACCTCAGCCCATCGATCCAGCCTGTCCAGATCCCTCTGCAGAGCCCTCCTACCCTCCAGCAGATCAACACTCCCACCCAACTTGGTGTCATCTGCAAACTTACTGAGGGAGCACTCGATTCCCTCATCTAGATCATCAATAAAGATATTGAACAAGACCGGCCCCAGAACCGAGCCCTGGGGAACACTGCTTGTGACCGGCCGCCAGCCGGATTTAACGCCATTCACCACAACTCTCTGGGCTCGGCCATCCAGCCAGTTCCTCACCCAGCGAAGAATAAACCCATCCAAGCCACGAGCCGCCAGTTTCTCCAGGAGAATGCTGTGGGAGATGCTGTCAAAGGCTTTACTAAAGTCCAGGTAGACAACATCCACTGCCTTTCCCTCATCCACTAGGCGGGTCACCATAGAATGAGATCAGGTTGGTCAAGCAGGACCTGCCTTTCATGAACCCATGCTGGCTGGGCCTGATCCCTTGGTTGTCCTGCACATGCCCTGTGAGCACTCTCAAGACCAACTGCTCCATAATCTTCCCCGGCACAGAGGTCAGGCTGACAGGCCTGTAGTTCCCACGATCCTCCTTCCGGCCTTTCTTGTAGATGGATGTCACATTGGCAAGCCTCCAGTCTTCTGGGACCTCCCCTGTTAACCACGACTGCTGATAAATGATGGAGAGTGGCTTGGCAAGCTCCTTCGCCAGCTCTCTCAGTACTCTCGGGTGGATTCCATCAGGCCTCATAGACTTGTGGGTGTCCAGGTGGTTTAACATGTCCTTGACTGCTTCCTCCTGGATCATGAGGAGTATATTGTGCTCTCCATCCCCATCTTCCAGCTCAGGGGGCTGAATACCCTGTGGATACCTGATCTGGCTATTAAAGACTGAGGCAAAGAAGGCATTAAGTACCTTGACCTTGTCCTCGCCCTTGGAGACAATGTTCCCCGCCATATCCAGTAGGGGATGGAGATTCTCCTTGCCTCTCTTTTTGTTATTAATATATTTGTAGAAGCATTTTTTATTATCCTTTACAACTGTCGTGGTTTAGCCCCAGCCAGCAACTAAGCACCACGCAGCCGCTCGCTCACTCCCCCACGGTGGGATGGGGGAGAGAATCGGAAAAGTGAGGAAACTCATGGTTTGAGATAAAGACAGTTTAATAAGTAAAGCAAAAGCCGCACACGCAAGCAAAGCAAAACAAGGAATTTGTTCACCACTCCCCATGGGCAGGCAGGTGTTCAGCCATCTCCAGGGAAGCAGGGCTCTGTCACGCGTAATGGTTTCTTGGGAAGACAGACGCCATAACTCCGAACGTCCCTCCACCCCTTCCTTCTTCTTTGTCCCAGCTTTATATACTGAGCATGACGTTATATGGTATGGAATATCTCTTTGGCCAGCCTGGGTCAGCTGTCCCAGCTATGTCCCCTCCCAGCTCCCCGTGCACCCCCAGCCTGCTCGCTGCAGGCCAGCACGAGAAGCTGGACTGTCCTTGACTACTTAGCAACAACTCAAAACTTCAGCACCTTATCAACATTTTCTCATCCCAAATCCAAAACATAGCCTCACGCTAGCTTCTATGAAGAAAATTAACTCTACCCTGGCTGAAACCAGGACATTATCCACCCCTTATTCCATACCATTTACGTTATGCTCAGGTACCACACTATCCAATATAACCTCATCAACCACCACCCCCCTTCCCATCCTTTAATATAATACACCGATTATCATCCCCTTAGTCCATAGACTTCCCTCTAAAATGTCCATGAAATATCTGCTGAGTTCATTTAGTCCATGACTTTGGGCTCCATTCCTTATGGTGGTAACTCAGAACAGGCGAGGTGGGGTGTTGCATGGAGTTACTGGGCACCAAAGCCGGCTCAGGTCAGGTCACTGCTGCACTGGCACTGCTTCTTGTAAGGCTTGTCCTCCATTTGTTCAGGTGGTTCCTGCTATAGTAGTTCCTATAACATGCAACTCAAATCATGGGTTACAACAGTTTAAAGGTACTTCCATTACAATCTCCACCCCTGGGCCCTTTGTACTGGACCATAGGGTTTAACATTGCAATGAACTCCTCCCCTTGCCCCTGCTCCAGCTTGGACTTATCCACAGACTGCAGTCCCTTCCGTGAGTCACAGTCTCTCCAGGGGTATATCTGCTGTGGCATAGACTTATCCACAGTTGCAGTCACTTCGAGGTGCACCTGCTCCAAAACGGCCGTCTCCACAGGCCACACTACCTCCAGAGATAAATCTGCTCCAACGTGGCCTTACCCATAGTTCCAGTTCCTCCAGCAATATACCTGCACTGTTGAGGGCTTCTCCATGGCCACACACTTTGAGGTGCTCCAAGCATGACCTCAGGCACAACCAATAATGCTTCAAGGTGCACCTGCTGCAACATAGACTTATCCACAGCCACAGACGCTTCGAGATGTACCTTCAGCGTGGACTTATCCGTGTGCCACAATCCCATCAGAGGTATACCTGCTGCGGCACAGACATAACCATGGCCACAGATGCTTCGAGATATACCTGCTCCTGGCATGGGCTTACGCACGGTCACAGACGCTTCGGGGTGTCCTGCTCCCACATGGACTCACCCACAGGTCACAGTCCCTTCGACTCAAGTTCACAGTGGAGTTCCAGCCTATTCAGTACAGCAGCACAGGAAAAAAAAAAAACAGCAATACCCCGGCCATCTGCCAGCCCAGGCCCAAGGCCATTGCTGTTATCAGAATCTTCCCAGGCACAGCAGAGTCAGACGATCAGCAGTACAGCAGCAGCGAAAGCAAAAAGCAGCCACTAACGAGCACTGGACGCTAATACATGCAGGGAAGGCAAACCCATGGCAAGCACAGGGGCCTGGCAATTAATGGCTAAGCAGCAATAACAGCGATAAATTCTATCATCTAGCACATTCCAATCAAACTTGTCATTATCTCAAACACTTCGTGCCCCACGTTGGGCGCCAAAAAGGACTGTCGTGGTTTAGCCCCAGCCAGCAACTAAGCACCACGCAGCCGCTCGCTCACTCCCCCACGGTGGGATGGGGGAGAGAATCGGAAAAGTGAGGAAACTCATGGTTTGAGATAAAGACAGTTTAATAAGTAAAGCAAAAGCCGCACACGCAAGCAAAGCAAAACAAGGAATTTGTTCACCACTCCCCATGGGCAGGCAGGTGTTCAGCCATCTCCAGGGAAGCAGGGCTCTGTCACGCGTAATGGTTTCTTGGGAAGACAGACGCCATAACTCCGAACGTCCCTCCACCCCTTCCTTCTTCTTTGTCCCAGCTTTATATACTGAGCATGACGTTATATGGTATGGAATATCTCTTTGGCCAGCCTGGGTCAGCTGTCCCAGCTATGTCCCCTCCCAGCTCCCCGTGCACCCCCAGCCTGCTCGCTGCAGGCCAGCACGAGAAGCTGGACTGTCCTTGACTACTTAGCAACAACTCAAAACTTCAGCACCTTATCAACATTTTCTCATCCCAAATCCAAAACATAGCCTCACGCTAGCTTCTATGAAGAAAATTAACTCTACCCTGGCTGAAACCAGGACAACAACTGTGGCCAGACTGAGCTCTAGCGGGGCTTTTGCCTTTCTAATTTTGTCCCTGCTTGACCTAACGAGATCCTTGTACTCTTCGTGAGTTGCCTGCCCTTCTTCCAGAGGTGATAAACTCTCCTCTTTTCCCTGAGTCCCAGCAAAATCTCCCGGTTCAGCCAGGCCGGTCGCCTTCCCCGCCAGCTCTTCTTACGGCACATGGGGACCTCCTGCTCCTGCGTCTTTAAGGTTTCCTTCTTGAAGGCTGTCCAGCCTTCCTGGACCCCTTTGTCCTTCAGGACTGTCTCCCAAGGGACTCTCTCAACCAGTGACCTGAACAGGCCAAAGTCTGACCTCCGGAAGTCCATGGTAGCAGTTTTGCTGACCTCTCTTCTTACTTCACTCACAACTGAGAATTCTATCATGTCGTGGTCACTAAGCCCAAGACGGCCTCCGACCACCACATGTCTCACCAGTCCTTCTCTGTTTGTAAACAGCAGGTCCGGTAAGGCACATCCCCTGGTGAGGTCACTCACCAGCTGTGTCAGGAAGTTATCCTCCACACACTCCAGGAACCTCCCAGATTGTTTCCTCTCTGCCGTGTTATACTTCCAGCAGATGTCCGGTAGGTTGAAGTCCCCCACAAGAACAAGGGCCAGGAAATGCGAGACTTCTGCCAGTCGCTTATAGAATGTCTCATCTGTCTCTTCGTCCTGGTTGGGTGGTCTGTAACAGACTCCCATCAGGATATCTGCCTCATTCCCCTTCCCCCTCATCCTTACCCACAAGCACTCTACTTGGTCTTCACAGTCATTGATTTCTATGCAATCAAAACACTCCCTAACATACAGAGCCACCCCACCGCCTCTCCTTCCCTGCCTATCCCTTCGGAAGAGCTTATAGCCATCCATTGCAGCACTCCAGTCATGAGAAGCATCCCACCATGTTTCTGTGATGGTAACTACATCATAGCTGTCCCGCTGCCTTCCAGCTCCTCCTGTTTGGTGCCCATGCTGTGTCTGTTGGTGTAGATGCACTTGAGCTGGGCTATCGATTTCAACTCTGGCACGCCACCCCTAGGCTCAACTCTAGTGAGCCCGGTTTTATCCCCTCCCCCCTCCAAATCTAGATTAAAGCCTTCTGAATGAGGCCTGCCAGCTCATGAGCAAGAATCCTTTTGCCCCTTGGAGTCAGTTGCACTCCGTCTGCTGCGAGGAGGCCCGGTGCCATGTAAACTGCCCCGTGGTCAAAAAACCCAAAATTCTGACGACGGCACCAGCCCCTGAGCCATGTGTTGACCAAATTGTCCTGTAGCTTCTTCTGTTATTGCTTCTCAAAGGTGTAACTGAATGGAGCTTAAACCATGAGTAACTAACCAGTTAGCCACTCTGCTAACTCCTTGAAACCAAGTCTCTAGTTGCTACTTGCTAGTTTCCCATTCACTTCACAGCAGATTATGAGAAGGTGGCATAAAATAGCCTTCCTGTGCTTTTTCCATTTCTTGTTAGGGCTGCGTACTTAGCAAAAATGTCCTTCTCTGAACAACGAACAATTTTTGTTTCTGTGTTTGAAGCAGGGGGAAGAGCTCTTGAAATTATCTGACTTTGTTTTCTTTTTAGATGAGCAAAGGGAATGAACCAAGCCAAGACAATCACTCAAAAGTCAACTTTCAGTATGAAATATTTTCTCTTTATCGTTGTTCTTAACATGAAACATTTTTTTTAGTGTTTATTTCTGCACTGTAAAAATGAATTAAGATAATCTGTTTATTTCTTTCTACATCTTTCACAATTTTTCAACAAAACAAATTTATCCATTTAGCTTTTCACTTTTCCAAACAGTGCTGTATGCATGCAGTGCCAGGTAATTAGTGATAAGTGCAAGGTGATGATTGCTATAAAATGGCAGTGCTGCCTTTTTGGGCTTTCTCATGGGTTTATAAATGCTTTCACTGTAAGATTTAGTATAATCAAATACCTTATCCAGCACTACATGTCATATTAAAGAAAAATCATCACTGCTCAGCAGTTTACAAATGCTACATGATAAGAGCAAAAAAGTGACCTCATTCTCATTTTTCGTGACTCTAATAAACCTTTTCGTTTAGACATGCTAAAAGTTTCAAAGCTAGAAGATGCAAACAGACATTGCAGTGAAAGTCTGAGCAGCAAAGAATAACTTAGCTCCACAGTCCCATTTGTGCACTGATGTTGCAATGAGACATACTTTTCCTATTCAGACTTTTAAGAGATGCATCCTGTTTAAAAAAAGATGCTGTTTCAGATTTAATTCCTCTCCTGGAATTTAATTCCTCTCCTCGCCTTGTGGGAGAGGAAAAAAAAGGGCAGCGGAGGGAAGGCAGAAATACATAAAAGAACTTGGGCACTCTTATCCATACTGGGAAAGAGAAAGGGAAAGTGAAAGGGAAGAGGAAAGGGAAAGGGAAAGGGAAAGGGAAAGGGAAAGGGAAAGGGAAAGGGAAAGGGAAAGGGAAAGGGAAAGGGAAGGGAAAGGAAAGGAAAAGGGAAAGGGAAAGGAAAAGGGAAAGGGAAAGGAAAAGGGAAAGGGAAAGGGAAAGGGAAAGGGAAAGGGAAAGGGAAAGGGAAAGGAAAAGGAAAAGAGAAAGGGAAAGGGAAAGGGAAAAGGAAAAGGAAAAGGAAAAGGAAAAGGAAAAGGGAAAAGGAAAAGGAAAAGGGAAAGAGTTTGGAGAACATTGGAACATGCATGAAAAGTATGTGGAAGAAGCAGTGCAGAGATTTCTTGCAGCTCTGTTTTTCTCCTCTGTCTGATCCAATCTTGTTCACATATGACCTGCAAACCCCCTTAAAGAGAAAAAAATGTAAATAGGCGGAAACGCACTGCAGCAAGCAAAAACTAAATGGAGAGAAAAAAAAACACACACGACTTTTCTGAAGGCTGTCTTTTGGAAGCCAGGAAGCTTTTAAAAGTGCTACTTTACATTAGAATTCATGCAGTCAACGTATATGAAAATGGGAGCACTCAGAATAAAAGCTTTGTCCAAATTGACAAAATGCTTCGATCATTTGTTTAAAAGCCAGCCTGGGTTTCGGAGTGGCATTTGCCTGATACTGTAGATATTCCTCTACAACTCAAGACATACACACAGATTGCTGCTGCAAAAATAGTCACCTTGCATGAATGCCAGCATTCCCATGTGAGGAAAAATACAAAGATGGGGAACATAGTTGTGCTACATCAGAACAACTGATGTAGCAAGTAATCTTGGGAAGAAGAAATGAACAGGACTGTGGTAGCAAGATTACTGTGATTAAATGAACACCTGCTTGGTTTGCCCTTTGAATTGATGGGTGTATAAAAGCGCTTCTGCTTTCCTCTGTAACATGAGTGCTTTTGTCACACCGCTTCTGACATGTCCTCCAAAATTACAGACCTCTTTTCTTGCAGAAAATCATGCTCTAATTCAGTGTGACTATTGATGTACAGGAGTCAGTATATACTTGCATATTAGCAGCACCAGAGCCTTAGGTGGTAAACTTTTTGGGTACCTTTGTTGCAAGTGCTGACTCTTGGAAAGTGTCTGTACAAATGCAGCACGATGAAAGCCTGTCACTGTTCTAAGGTCAAGGGGAAAATGTAGGCACTTCAGTATCTCTCCACTTGAGGTGACAATGCAAGCAACAGTTCTGAATGTTTTGTGCAGCAGTTCACAATCTGATTGCTCATCGTCAAACGTTTCTTTGGATTCGACTGTCCTGGTTTTGGCTGGGATGGAGTTGGTTTTTTCCTCCCGATAGCTGCTATAGTTCTGTGCTTTGGAGTTGGTATGAGAATGATGTTGACAACACACTGAAGTTTTAGTTGTGGCTAAGTAGTTGTAGTGCTTATACTAAGCCAAGAACTTTTCAGATTCTCATGCTCTGCCAGTGAAGGGGTGCACGGGAAGCTGGGAGGGGGCACAGATGGGACAGCTGACCCGGGCTGACCAAAGGGATATTCCCTACCATATAACGTCATGCCCAGTACATAAACTGGAGTTAGCTGGAGGGTGGGAATCGCTGCTCAGGGACGGGCTATTGATCACCTGGTGGTAATTGCTGTATTGGGCATCACTCGTTCTTGTACATTCCTTTGTCGGTATTATTGTTGTTATCATTGTTGTTTCCTTCTCTCTTGCTGCCCTATTAAACTCTTTTTATCTCAACCCACGAGTTTTTCCCGATTCTCTCCCTGGTCCCACTGGGGGAGGAGGGAGTGAACAAGCAGCTGTGTGGTGCTTCAGGTTGGCTGGGGCTAAACCACTAAACCATGACATAGACATTCTCTCAAGATTCAAATTCACCACTTAGATTTGTGCCCTGATAAGGCACAAATGCCTTCACAAATTTTTTGCTTCTTGACTTCCTGTTCAGAAATGATTGACTACACTACTCTCTCAAATCTACCAAAAAAAAAAAAAGTGATAGAAAGGTGTCTCTTTTCATAAATTATTCCTCCCTTGAATTTGGATGCGTTTTCTGCCATCTTGCTTGACCCAAAGTGTGCGATGAAGTTGTCTGAACAGAAACACCCAGTGCTGTTTGAGATGTTTATGTCATCCTGCAAGGCTTTCAACTGTTGATCTTGCAGCATACAGGTCTCATGTAGGTCATATGTTACGTCTACTAGCACACACAGAATTATGGGATACTTTAGGACGTCTAGTATGAAGGTGCCTAATGCCCAATTCCTACATTGTAGAAATTGGAGAAATTTCAGAAATTTGTGACAAAATTCTGAAATCCCATACTGTCACAACAGGATTAATGGATAACACGACTGAAATAAACACTGTCCCTTTAATGCATACAATATACAGCTGTAGTGTAAATCCAGTCCATTCTACATCCCAATGTAGAAAAGTCCACACAGGGCTACATTGCTCTTAGCCCTGTGTTTGCTTTGGAGGAGGGCCAGGAGGAATCTGTGCAATATAATATATATTCCTCACTGTTTTGCTGGTTCATGCTGAGAAAGATTTGGAGACATTAGTTTTAAGATGTCATCAAGGTGTTATGAAAAATTCCACATTTCATGCTAGACTCCGAGTAACCCAAGAGTCATCTTCTTCAACTTTTCAACTGGACACACAGCAATGAGTCTGGTACAAAGAGAATTTTAATGAAAACAGCCTACAAGGCATAATGTTTTATCATTCTTAAACTGGAATGAAACTACAAGAGGTTTTTTTCCAAATGAAAATACAGTCATCTGTTTGATGGCAATGAAGAGACATTGAACTACTTCCTGGCTGCTCTTTGCAATTTGTAGTACTTGGAAAGTCATAAAGGAAAGTTGATGGTGACACATAGACATTTATAAAATGTCAAGTCATTCTAATAATGAATTTTTATCTACTCTGATATCTCAAATGTTACAGAGCTTCCTCTAGACAGTATTTATCTTTCTACTAGGAATTTTCAAAATCTCAAATGCATTGACATCCTGCATGAAGATAATGTTCCAGTGGCACATTTCACAAAAAAGTTATATAAAATTAATGCTTGGCAAATTTTGAGTACATTTTTCACACCTGAAATAACTTTCTAGAGGAATTATTTCCTAAAAAAGAAAGCCACCACTTCTCTGAGAAATTCTGAAATCCTGTACTGTCACAAAAGGATTAATGATAACACTACTGAAATAAACACAGTCCCTTTAATGGTAGCTGCATACAATATACATATGTAGTGTAAATTCAAAATCGGGAAATGAAAATCTTTCATTGTTTCTCAATTTCCTGTAGCTTTAGTGACATTGGAAATTTCTGACTTGTCCAGCTTAGAAGTTAAAAAAAAATTTTAGCCTACAGGATGGGGGTTTTGTGCTGGAGTAGTTATAAACCTTCTTATGATACTTTTTTTTTTAATACTACAGCATACTTAAAACTTTCATATTTCAATATTTATGTTCAGAAAAATTAGAATTTTTCATTGAAAAGGATTTTTCTGTTGTATGAAAGAAAAGTTTGATGTCTTCAATAAAGACAAGCTTCAACATGTCAAAACAGATCTTTTTTCTCATGGTGTTGCACGTAATTTTTAAAAACATATTGAAGTAGTCATTATACAATATAGAAAGCCTGACCTTATTTTTTTTTCATAGACAGGATCTTCTGTGTTAAATACAATGCCTACAGGTGTTAAATATGTGTTAAGTACATGTTAACTACATCAGACAGAGGTGAAATCCTGGGTCATCAGGAGTTTTGGGGTTTTTTTTGTGAGGTTCCAAAATAATACAACTTAGTTTTTCTAGATTTTTTTTCCCCCAAACATTCCTTCTTGTGGAAAAAAAACCAAAGCATTTGATGAAAAATTCCTGACCAGCTTTTTTGTCAGTCTCAGAAAAGTAGGGTACACTTCCGATATGTAAGTGCATGAGAATGGCTCCTGTGATGAATAAAGCACAATAATTCCTCTTACCTTCTTCTCTTGGATAGTTACAGAAATGGATATGATTATGAATCAATCCAACCAGTAAAAACTACGTCTCTGGATCTTCATTAAACAAGAAAGAAACTGGGTTACAACAACACTTCCCTGAAATTATTTTGTTTTTTGTGTTTGGTGAACAAAAGTAGTTGTTAAGTTACTGTGCTCTGTTCTTTATGTCTTGTTTCAGCCTGTCACAGAGCTTTCTTACACTGAAACTGCCTAAACCTTCCTTTTGCTAACACATATTGAATATTAGAAACGATGGAAAGGGGAAATAAGACTTTAAAAATGGCATTAGCTTTAAATGACTTGAAACCCTACAAAACCTTAATTGGACAGAACCTGAATGAAACTGCTTGTCCTTACTGTACACTTTTCAAACACGGTAGAAAATGCACCATCATGTCCTCGTTGGGTTCCCCCTTGTCACTGTTCTAATGGCTTTCTGCATTAAAATGTCTACATGGGTAAATGCACTACGCTGTTTACAAATGTCAGGTGAAAGAAAGAAGGAAAAAAGTGAAAGAAAACAACTCTGCATATTGTCCCTCATCTTAGCCGAGTTGGAATATTTACAAAAATTTGGCTTTAAAGTTTTAAAAATAAATTGTTCATATATGTTGGGGATAGGCAAACCCACAGGACATGTTTCTAGGAGCTGACATGTAAGAAGCTTGTCCTGTCATTCATAGAAAGGTTCTTCCAGGTTCTTCAGTCTCTTGTTCCAAAAGTTACTTAATAATGATTTTCAACATGTGACTTTGGCTACCAAAGACACTGAGTGTTTTCCCATTTCCTTCCTGTTATGCTGTATTCACTTGTCTTTTGACAACTCAGGTTTCTTCTAATGAGACCAAATGATCTACACTCAGCAGTGCTGGGAGCAAGCTCCTACTTTCACATCTTTCTTTCACCTACCAGCAATGAAGGCATGGACAGCAGCAATATTAGCTCTGCACATCCATGTATACCCACGAGATGGGTAACGTGTGCCTCTAAATCTGCCCTTTTTCCCAGGTGTACACAGCAAATCTTGACTGTGCAGGGTAAACCATAGGAGTGATTTCCCATGAACAGCTCCTGAAAAATTATTTCTTTAGGGGAAGAAACGAGGGGGTAGGGATGGGGCAGCAATATAGACCTTATGGAGTTGCCCACTCGATTCCTTAAATGAGATGAGTTATATGAAATTGAGCATTGTCTTCTGCACACTATCTTAACTGGGTATATCAATACATGCTTAGTCTTACAGGTGAACCGTGTTCCTTTCAAGCACCCTATTAAGTTTTTTCAGGATTATTACTTCTCCAGTAGCACAAACACCGAGCCTATTAAAATATTAAGTTTGTCTGTTTCTTTTAAATTTTTTATATCAGTTTGATTCACCTTACTTTGGGAATTATTCTATCTTAATGCATTCGGTTCACCCAAATTCATCCCTGACGTAGATAAATTTATGTCACGGGACATTAAATTTCATATTCTAGCTCTGGGCACATTCATCTAGACTGTCAGGGCTATCCTATAAAGGGATTTTTTACAGAATTGCCTTATAAAAAAGCAACTTCCCTTAGTATCTTAATGTGGTTTATCTTTTCAATGATTTTGCCTGTCCTGGCTTTGTTCAGATCTTTATTAAATGCAGAAACAAAGGGACAAATCTTAGTTGTGCTTAACTTTGATGCCTCTTTTTCTACCTATAAAATATCCTGGATTGCATTTTGATTATTAGTATCTATCTAACCCATTTCAACTGTAAATGCTTAATTCACATGATTGATTGATAAATCCCTACCACTGCCAAGTATTTGCTAATCGTGTTTGTTTTAATATTATTTGTTCTTGTGGTAGCTTGAATCCTTGACTTAAATTGTGACTGTTCAGTGCCTTTTAAAATTGAGGCTTATGCTGGGATTGAATATAAATCAATATTCACTCAGTACAAACAAGTCCTGCTTGTGGTAACGTAAACAGAGATTATGTCAACAGCTTCCCAGGAACAGATCCGAGTGTGCTTCAACCTGCAGTAAACTACCTGTAGCAAGGAAGAGTAGATGCAAAAAAACCACAAGCACTTTAAAAACTAAGAGTGAAGATGGGAAAATAAGAAAGAAATAAGAATTCCTCACTGAAAGTTAAAAATCAGAAGGATGTTCAAATTTCTGTCACGTGCATATACAGTAGCAAACATTTTAGGGCATTTGGGGTTTTCTTTAATGCAATTGCAGCATGCTAAATGTTAAAATCAGAAATGAGGAGAAACAATAGTTTCCAACATCAGAATGGTTTAGTTTTGAAATCAATTATGAAAAAATCCCAACAATAAAAATGAAGAAACTTGATTATTACATCTAGCTAAGGTAATATCACATTGCCATTCAATGAACATTGCCCAGTCAAGAGGAATGAGAAGCTAAAACAAAACCCTCAACAACCATTTATTCCCTTCAGAAATTTTGAGAAGCACTGGTGCAAAATCTGTCTGAGAGTGACATTCAGATGATCTCCAGCAAATGAAAACGGTACATTTGGAATACCATCAGACCAGGAGTTACTCTGCCAGCAGCTGGTTGATTGCCTCATTCAGTTGCTGAAATGTTGCACCTCCAGGCTCTGTTAACACCATCCATTTGATGTTCACCTCCAACTGGCACATGCAGTTTCAAACTCTGTTTTCACTGGCACTTATGCTTTTCTGGAAGAACCGTTTCAAAATGAAAATGGAACAGGAAGCAGAGTTTTGTCTAAAGCAGAAATGTCCAAAGAGTATTATTAAAATTATGGTATGTTAGAGGAACAACTATAAAGAACCAGCAAAGAATACATATATGCTCAAAGACATTGGAAGCTGAGATGGCTTCATGAAGTTACAAAGCCTGAAGCAACAACAACATATTGTGGAAAGAACATTATAATAAGAAAGAAACGTTAAGTTTTATATTGGTTTAGTAAAAGAAAAAATATTGGAGTGTTGACCTTAATGATGCATTTGGACACTTTTCAACAGTCATGGAAAAGGTTACCAAAATTGTAATTTTCCTTCCTTGTATGATTTGTTTTGTATATTGAAATAGTGCCTAAATGCCACAAGTGAGATCAAGATTTAGCAGTGTTGTATGTCATAAAACAAAAACAGTGTTATAAAAGACAATCCTCCTCATAAAGACCACTGAAGAAATAGTGAAAATATTCTGGAAAAGTTTTCAAAAATGAGCTATTTTTTTTAACTGAAAACTGCAGGACATTTTCTAATACACCTCAGTGATATGGTAGGAATTCCACTGCAGCTTTTTGTTTTCTTTTAATAATGTTTCTGCAATTTCTATCTGATAGACTGTGGAGTATACAAACCCCTGAAAGTTATTTCAGAGCATGTTTGTGACCCTTGAAAGTTTCCTGAAGAATTCTTTAGGAATGCTTTGTTTGTTAGATTAATCTGTAAACTTTCAAAACACAGCTTAAGTGTTGTGGTAATTCAAAAGGTAAACACAAGGAAGAAGCATAGAGAAAGTAGCACAGAAACCAGTTCCTCTACATTGCCACAATATAAAACCAAAACCAAATTCAGTAAACTCAACAGCAAGCAAGCTGAAAAAGTGATTAAAAGAATTTCATATAACACAAACATATTTTGTGAAACTCATTAACACAAATTATTGCCATTTGCTGGATTTCCACTTTGTATTCATGTACGAATGATCAAAGTAAACAGAGTTATGAATGAAAACTGTACTTCCATATTGATATTGTTAGATTTCTTCTATTTCCTGTGATAGTAGTAAGGGTTGACCAAGAGTTCCACCAGATTGGAACAGAAAGTGGTAAAGCGGTCAGCCAGGGTTGGAATCTTTTTTGGTTCATCATTTCCAGAGACCAGACCTGTTAAATTTCTCTTCATTCCAAAGGACATTTCTGTACATATTCCAAAACAGTACCACATTTTCTTCTGTTCAGCATAAGAAGCTACTGGTGAGATAGTAGACATTGGACTGTAATGCTGTCATCCTTCTGGTACCCAGGTTTATATATGTACCTCCCTTACCTGACACAATAAGACCAGTCATGCAAAGGACACACATAAAGACCAGCTGGCCCTGCTTGACTGAATATATACTGAATATCAAAGTAGCTACCTGAACTAAGCACCAGTGTTAGTTACTCTGTCTGTGTTTAGCCGCTCTATCACTCCCCTCCTCAACTGGACAGAGGAAAGAAAATATAACAAGAAGCTTATGGGTCGGGATAAGGACAGGGACAGATCACTCACCAATTATCGTCATGGGCAAAACAGACTCCACTTGGGGAAAAAAGCATTTAATTTATTACCAATTAAATAAAGGACAGTAATGAGAGCTAAACCCAAATCTTAAAACCCCTTCCCCTCACCCCTCCCTTCTTCTCGGGCTCAACTTCACTCCCGATTTTCTCTCCCTCCTCCCCCTGAGCGGCGCAGGGGGACGGGGAATGGGGGTTGTGGTCAGTCCATCACACGCTGTCTCTGCCGCTCCTTCCTCCTCAGGGGGAGGACTCCTCACTCTCTGCCCTGCTCCAGCGTGGGCTCCCTCCCACGGGCTGCAGTTCTTCACGAGCTGCTCCAGCCTGGGTCCCCCCACGGGTGCCGTCCTTCAGGAACAGGCTGCTCCAGCCTGGGTCCCCCGTGGGGTCCCAGGTCCTGCCAGCAAACCTGCTCCAGCCGGGGCTCCTCTCTCTCCCCACGGGGCCACAGGCCCTGCCAGGAGCCGGCCCCAGCGCGGGCTGCCCACGGGGTCACGGCCTCCTTCGGGCATCCCCCTGCTCCGGCGTGGGGCCCTCCCCGGGTGCGGGTGCAGATCTGCTCCTCCGTGGAGCTCCATGGCCGCAGGGGCACAGCCGGCCTCCCCAGGGGCTTCCCCGGGGGCTGCCAGGGACCCTCTGCTCCGGCGCCTGGAGCCCTCCTGCCCCGAGCTGGGGGCTGCAGGGCTGCTCCTCTCACACATGCTCACTCCTCTCTCCGGCTGCAATTGCTCCATGCTGGGGTTTTTCCCCCTCTCAAATATGTTATCCCAGAGGCACTACCCCCATCACTGATGGGCTTGGCCTTGGCCAGCGGTGGGTCTATCTTGCAGCCAGCTGGCACTGACTCTGTTGGACACGGAGGAAGCTTCTAGCAACTTCTCACAGAAGCCACCACTGCAGCCACCCCGCTACCAAAACCTGGCCATGCAAACCCAACACAGCTACTGAAATTTGACCTCTGGGTTTTTTGTTGAATCCCCAGCTGCTGTTCAACAATCTTACATCAGAAATATCAAAGAAGTCAGTTTTGGAAAGAATTAAACAAAATTAGAAAGGCAAAAGCCCAGCTAGAGCTCAGTCTGGCCACAGTTGTAAAGGATAATAAAAAATGCTTCTACAAATGTATTAACAACAAAAAGAGAGGCAAGAAGATTCTCCATCCCTTACTGGATATGGTGGGGAACATTGTCTCCAAGGACGAGGACAAGGTTGAGGTACTAATGCCTTCTTTGCCTCAGTCTTTAATAGCCAGTCCAGGTATCCGCAGGCTGTGCAGAGAGATCTGGACAAGCTGGATCGACGGGCTGAGGTCAACTGTATGATGTTTAATAAGGCCAAGTGCAGGGTCCTGCACTGGGGTCACAATAACCCCATGCAACACCACAGGCTCGGGGAGGAGTGGCTGGAGAGCTGCCCGGCGGAAAGGGACCTGGGGGTGCTGGTTGACAGCCGGCTGAGCATGAGCCCGCAGTGTGCCCAGGTGGCCAAGAAGGCCAACAGCACCCTGGCCTGTATCAGCAATAGTGTGGCCAGCAGGAGTAGGGAAGTGATTGTGCCCCTGTACTCGGCACTGGTGAGGCCACACCTCGAATCCTGTGTTCAGTTTTGGGCCCCTCACTACAAGAAGGATGCTGAGGTGCTGGAGCGTGTCCAGAGAAGGGCAACGAAGCTGGTGAGGGGTCTGGAGCACAAGTCTTATAGGGAGCAGCTGAGGGAGCTGGGGTTGTTTAGTCTGGAGAAGAGGAGGCTGAGGGGAGACCTTATCGCTCTCTACAACTACCTGAAAGGGGGCTGTGGTGAGGTGGGTGTTGGTCTCTCTCCCAAATAACCAGCGATAGGACGAGAGGAAATGGGCTGAAGTTGTGCCAGGGGACGTTTAGATTGGATATTAGGAAAAATTTCTTCACCGAGAGGGTGGTCAAGCATTGGCACAGGCTGCCCAGGGAGGTGGTGGAGTCACCATCTCTGGACGTGTTCAAAAAAAGTGTGAATGTGGCGCCTCAGGACATGGTTTAGGGGACATGGTGGCGCTGGATTAATGGCTGGACTTGATGATCTTAAAGGTCCTTTCCAACCTTAGTGATTCTGTGATTCTGTGATTCTGTTCTCATGTGCCCTTGGGACTAGAGCACCTCGGTGAATGGCATCTTGAGCTACAGCTTAAAGGTGACCCAGAACGCAACCTGGCAGTAAAAGAGTCTTTGTAAAATAGAAGAGAAAGTTGGTATTGGAGGTCAGATTAAATACAAGGGACTCCAAGGATTTGCTTGTGGTTTGTCTTTATAGCAAGCATTTCAGGAAATGACAGATTAAGGTTTGAAATTTGCATGAAATGTATGCATGGTCTGTATTTAATTTTATTGTGGTTGGCTTTATCGTTTTGGCTTGCTGATCAGGAGCAGCTGCTGGTTTTAATTTAAATTTCATATTTTATTTCTGGCAAGGATGCCTACATTTCTGGATGGATTTTTTTTTCCAAGATTTTGATGTATTTATTATAAATAGTGAACAATAATAGGTAATAAGTGTGAGCTACAAAGATACAGTAGGGCCAGGTGGCTTCTTGTGACTCAGTGACCTTTTGGTATTAGAAACCACCCACTGTCATTCGTTATATTAAACCTTTGCAGCTGGGTTGCAACAATGACAGAAATATTTGCTGGACCCTGATCCTGCCATCTAAGAGCTACCAATAAGCCTCTTTAGGCAGGGGGAGGGAGCTTATTCAATGTATTTCAAAAGAACTTCCTACTTGGATAAGGTCTGTTCTGGTGGAAAAGACTGTTGGAGGATTCCCTGGGTTGGGGATTGGCTTTTATTAAGCCACCCCAGTGGCTTTGCTGCTTAGTGAATCACATTGTGCCTATAATTGGCCTTCCTTTTTTCCTTTTTCTAATTTTCTTTCTCTCTGAAACACTGTGCTTTCACAATTATGGGTCCCAAACCATGCTTATAATTAAGTGTAAGTAAAATCATAGACTCATAGAATGGTTTGGGTTGGAAGTGACATCAAAGATCATCTAGTTCCTACTCCCCTACCATGGGTAGGGATACCTTCCGCTAGACCACATTGCTCAAAGCCCCATCCAACCTGTCCTTGAACATGACCAGGGATGGGGCATCCACAGATTCTTTGGTCAACCTGTTCCAGTGCCTCACCACCCTCATTTTCTTCTTTGCTAATAATTTCTTCCTTATATCTAAATCTAAATCTACCCTATTTAAGTTTAAAGCCAGTACCCCTCCTCCTGTCACTACATGCTCTTGTAAAAAGTCCCCCTCCAGCTTCCTTGTAGGCCCCCTTCAGGTACTGTCAGGCTGCTATATGGAGCTTTCTCTTCTCCACGCTGAAAATCCCCAACTCTCGCAGCCTGTGCTCACAGGAGAGCTCTTCCATCCCTTTGATCATTTTCATGGCCCTCTTATGGACCCACTCCAACGGGTCCATGTCTTTCCTGTGTGAGGGCTCCAGAGCTTGACATAGTACTGCAGGAGGGGTCTCACCAGAGCAGAGTACAGGGACAGAATCACCTCACTTAACCTGCTGGCCATGCTGCTTTTGATGCAGCCCAGGATACATTTGGCCTTCTGGGCTGCAAGCGCACATTGTCAAGTCATGTTGAGCTTCTCATCAACCAAAACCCCCAAGTCCTTCTCATGAGGGCTGCTCTCAATCCATTCTCTGCCTAGCCTGTATTTGTGCTTGGGATTGCCCTGAGCCATGCACAGGACCTTGCACTTGGCCTTATTGAACTTCATGAGCTTTGCAAGGGCCCAGCCCTCAAGCCTGTCAAGGACCTACAGGGTGGCATCCTTTCTCTCCAGCTTGTCAACCACACCACACAGCTTGGTGTCATCAGCAAACTTGCTGAGGGTGCACTCAATCTCACTGTCCATGTTGTGGACAAAGATGTTAAACAGTACTGGTCCCAATACAGACCCCTGAGGAAATCCACACATCACTGGCCTCCACTTGAACATTGAGTACAGCCATCCAAACAATTCCTCATCCACAGAGTGGTCCATCTGTCAAATCCATGTCTCTCCAATTTAGAGGCAATGATGTTGTATGGGACAGTGTCAAATGCTTTGCAGAAATCGAGGTAGATGACATCAGTTGCTCTTCCCTTATCCACCAATGCTGTAACCTCGTTGTAGAAGGCCACCAATTTGTCAGGCACGGTTTGCCCTTAGTGAAGCCATGTTGGCTATCACAAATCACCTCTTTATTTTCTATGTGCCTTAGCATAGTTTCCAGGAGGATCTGCTTCATGATCTTGCCAGGCACAGAGGTCAGACTAACCGGCCTGTAGTTTCCCAGATCCTCCTTTTTTCCCTTTTTAAAAATGGGGGTTATGTTTCCCCTTTTTTCCAGTCAGTTGGAACTTTACTGAACTGCCACGACTTCTCAAATATGACGGACAGTGGCTTAGCAACTTCATTCACCAGCTCCCTCAGGACCCACGGATGGTTCTCATCAGGTTCCATGGAGTTGTGCAATTTCATGTTCCTTAGATAGTCTCAAACCTGATCTTCTCCTATAGTAGGTGATTCTTCTCCCAGTCCCTGCCTTTGCCTTCTGTGACTTGGGTGGTGTGGCTTGAGCACTTGCCGGTGAAGACAGAGAGAAAAAATCATTGAGTACCTTAGCTTTCACCATATCCCAGGTAACCCGTTCTCCTGTTTCCTTCCAGAGAGGGCTTACATTTTCCCTAGTCTTCCTTTTGTCACCAACATACCTATAGAAGCTTTTCTTGTTGGCCTTGATGTCCCTGGCAAGATTTAATTCTGTTGGGTCTTTAACTTTCCTAACCTGATCCCTGGCTGCTCGGACAATTTTGCTGTATTCGTCCCAGGCTACCTGTCCTTTCTTCCACCCTGCGTAGGCTTCCTTTTTGTGTTTGAGTTTGTCCAGGAGCTACTTGTGCATCCATGCAGGCTTCCTGGCATTTTTGCCTGACTTCCTCTTTTTTGGGATGCATCACTCCTGAGCTTGGAGGAGGTGATCCTTGAATATTAGTCAGACTTCTTGGGCCCCTTTTCCCTCCAGGGCTTTATCCCATGGTATTCTACCAAGCAGATCCCTGAAGAGGCCGAAGTCTGATCTCCTGAAGTCCAGGAGAGTGACCTTGCTGTGCACCCTCCTCACTGCCCTAAAGATCTTGAACTCCACTGTTTCAAGGTCACTGCAGCCAAGGCTGCCTTTGAACTTCACATTTACAACCAGTCCCTCCTTGTTGGTGAGAACCAGGTCAAGCATAGCACCTCTCCTCATTGGCTCCTCTATCAGCTGGAGAAGGAAATTATCAACAGTGCATTCCACGAACCTCCTGGGTTGCTTATGCCCTGCTGTGTTGTCCCTCCAACAGATATCAGGGTGGTTGAAGTCCCTGATGAGGACCAGGGTTTGTGAACATGAGGCTGCTCCTATCTGTATACAGAGGGCCTCATCCACTTGGTCTTCCTGGTTGAGTGGCCTGTAGCAGACCCCAGCTATAATGTCACCTGTCCCTGCCCTCCTTTTAATCCTGACCCATAAGTTCTCTGTTGGCTCCTCGTCCATCCCCAGGTGGAGCTCCATGCACTCCATCTGGTCATTGACATGGAGGGCAACACCGCCTCCTTGTCCCTCCTGCCTGTCCTTCCTAAAGAGCCTGTATCCTTCCATTCCAATGCTCCAGTCATAGTAGCCATCCCACCATGTCTCCAAGATGGCAATAAGATCATAGCCCTGCAGGCATGCGCACGTCTTTAATTCTTACTAAAGCACCAGCAGAAGGCCTTGGCAGTGTATACTTTTAAGAGTCTGGAATAAGAAAGGAAAACAAACCCAACCCAAAAATCTTTAGCATAGCTGAATACTAAAAGTTTCTAGCTGCTAACAAAGACTAACGTATTTTTTATCTCTTGAAAGGTGACCCAAGGATGCTGAGTTATAGTTAATGTTTCAGGAGTCTCAGGTGGAAACGATGTGTACAGTGTGTGCCACAGGTGGTAGTACAATTTGTGCACACTCAGCATAAGTTATTCTCATGAGAAAAATGTGTCATATGTATATAGAGATGCAGTGGTTGAAAGTTTCCCTTTAGTAAAGTAATATTATGGAAGAGATAGAAATGTTTGTTTTTCTCAGAGTCCAGAGCTTGCCTCTTCCCTTCAGTGCCTGCAGTATTTATGCCACAACATGGGGAAGTTTCCATTCATGATGTCAAACCTTAAATGTTATGAATGTGTTCAAGCACAATTCAAATGAGTCTCATCTCAGGACAAATCATTCAGAATTTGCAAATAAAAAAATCACACTTCTGGCCTATTCTTCTAATAGTATTTTCTAGTTCCTAGAAAATTAGAAGAATAATAGTTCAAAGAGTTCTGGTTCCTAGAAACTACCATTAACACGCTTCTGCTCCACATCAGTATGTATCTCACTTATAGTGCTGGAGTACCAGTGTCTTTTTCTTGCATGCTGGTATTGCATGGCTAGCATGGCAATAAGGTACTGTTTTACTCTATGCTACTTGGCATTTTTGTGTGAAGGGAGGTGTTTCGTGTGGGAGGTGTTCCTGTAGTTTTTGTTAAGAGTTTGAAGATGTTGCGATGGTGATTACCAAGGTCAATAACAATTTACTGCAACAGTCACACTGCAAACAGCTAGAAACTACAAGGTTACATGGTTCAGATCCAAGTGGGGATCAAGTCCTTCCCTCCCTGAAATGCGTGTTTCATTGACAGACTGAATGGGTAGGATTCAGCTTTGGATTGTAGCCCTTCAGTCATGAAGACAGATACTTCCACAATTTCTTTTCATACTACATCATCCTCTTCATGAATCAAAGGCAATTTAAAGGGTAATCAAAGGCAAAAAAAAAAAATTATTTCTTGTAACTGGCAGAATTCCTCCCTTCGACATTGGGTGTCATGTAAGCAAACCATAATGGGCTTCCTGTCAGCCAAGTGTTAGCCACTGGCAATGAGAAAAAGCAACTGATACTCCAGCACAATCAAGCTCCTTGTGATGCTTTGCAACCTGTGCTGCATCATTATCCTCCCATTAATTTCAAATTAATAGCTCCTACTTTGGGTAATGGTGACTGGGGGGGGAAGAGACATAACAAACTAAAAAAAAAAAAAGAAAATGTAACATCCGCACCCCCCCCCCCAAATCCTTCTCAATAACTTTTCATCCTAATTGCCTGGACAGAATTAGTGAGTGACAAGGGCTAAAGCGAGATTTCTAGTTTAGCTTATTTCTGGACCGAGAGAAAATGACCAAGTTTCTCTGGATGTTTACCTAGTAAATTAGAACAAACAGACAGCAGATCAACATGCTTTGGCTCTTGGGTTAATTTAAAGCATTGGACCTGTTCCTGTTTTTGAAAAATATATCCATGTATCCACCGTGTTACCTCTGCAATAATAACACCAGTTAAAGCCAATGATCTCAAAGTGCACTAGAAAACATTGTTTCACAAATTTCTCCAAAGAGTTAATACTTGAGAGGGAATAAGGAGCTTGATCTTAATTGCACAGTCTAACTTTACACATTCTAAGGATACCAGATTCAAGACTTCCTTACAGAGGACAATGACTTCAGGCAAGGCTGGCATGTCCCTGAGAGCACATCATGTTTGACACCAGAGGATAGTGTGGCCTGGGCTGTCTGTATATTTGGGAGACTGGGAGAACTTGGAATGTACTCTGGTCTGGAGACTGATCTCTTACAGTCACAAACCCATGAAGTCTCCACATTTATTTCTGTGCTGCCCTGAAATACAAGCCACTTAGACATGTCATATCCTGCCCCCTTCCTGCCTTTATCCAAGTGACTGGACTCTGAGTTTGCATTTCAGGTGACACTTTAAGCATACTTGACATGAAGAATACATGGAATATGCCTGGTGAGTCTGACTGGTTGGCCGTGAGAGTCTGTTTTATTCCATACTAGCTGGTACTGCTAAACTTTCTCAGTCTTGAAAAGAGTGGCAGCAAAACTGTGTATTGGAAACCGTCTTTAAATTGTTCTAACATCTGTACTGTGACTGGCTGTCATCTGCGAGGACACATGCTGCCATGGACAGAAAACATTCTAGGGACTGTTGGCTGCAATTTAATTATAATTAAAAACTATTGCTTTCTATCAGATTTGGATAACACTGAATATTGCTTTTAGACATGAGGGGTGTGGGGACTCAGAAGACAGAAAGTCCAAAAAGCTAATGCATAAGCCTTTCTTCCTTAGGAAATAAAGGTAATGAAATCTTTCATAAACCATATAGTATTCCTGCAATATTTTTCCACTAAGCAAATCTGGACTTGCTCCACTGAGCTCAAGAAAAACAAGTAGAGTAATATAAAATGTAAATTACAGAGAGCCTATTAAAGAAATTGAATTCCCCAAATGCTAATTACAACAAAAAGAAAATTAAAAGTTTAACAAGAGTGCAATAAAAGAAGGAATTTAAATATTCTAAATGTATTCAGATATAACACTTAATTGGCACTGAGCAAGTTTAAGTTAGGCAGCTAACAAGATAAACACTTTTGATGACAGAAAATTAATGTAGTGGCACAGCAAAAGACTATTTTATTTGATATTTTATATGTGTTATATGACAATTTAATTAAACGTTGAAGTAATCCAGGCAAATAATTTCCTAGTGAAATAAACCAAGAATGAGCAACTTCCTTTTCTTTAAAGGATCGATGCAGGGTGACATTTACCTAATTTAGACTTTATGACTCTACAGTCTTAAATTTTATGTGAAAATTAATGAGATAAAATAGATTTCTAAGGGCTATTTTTTTTCACCATCACATATGCATGGTAAGTCAGTTCATTCTTGCTAGAAATAAGCTCAAACACAGAAAGAACCCTAGCTCTTGTGACATTACTATCTTGTTATTTTTTAAAAAGCATGTTGCTAAATCCAGTGTAAGGGGGGGAAAGAAAGGTTTTCAGTCCAGATCAGTTTGCCAGGAGAAGTTTTGGAACATTCTGACTGGCACTTTAAGCATGGTCTGTAATCTATTACCTTTAATTGAAGCTAACAGGAAAAACTCTCAGAACAAGTCATGTGATTACGAAGCAGATTATTTAAATCAATTAAATATAAACATTTTTGTTTCTACTGAATTCTATTAGAATATTAACAGGCATAATTCTAGTAAACTCCATTAATTTCTGTTTGCTATTTTTAAAGATTTAATTATGTGAAAAGTTGTTTCTCTTGCAAACTAGACATAATTTCAGGATTGGGCTCACTAGCTTGACTTCAGGCAGACAGAACGTGTGCACGCATTTGATGTATGTTTTGCTTGTCTGTGGGTGTGCACATGAGCGTAGCTGTGCTCTGACAGCATTCATGAAAGGCTTAAGTTGTTGTCTAGACTGGGTTACATCAGGCATCACATGAAGAACATCCCCGTGAGTGTATTTTCCGTCAGGTAAAGCTGACTAAGGTTGAGGAAAGGCAAACAGGGAGACTGACTTGCCCAGCCTCAGAACAGGTCAATGGTAAAAGTGGGTCTTCATAATGGAATGTCTTTGCTTGGGTGAGATGAGTCCTTCAAGAAGGCACTAGGAAAGCCACTACCTAAGGGAAGCAGCTAATTCGCAAGACTGAAAGAAGATATTGCAAGTATTGGAAAGACTGTTCTGGCAGCGGGGTTGGACTAAATGGTCTTTGAAGGTCTCCCTTCCAACCCAAACTATTCTGTGATTCAGTGATACAACTGTAGACATGTCTGGTTTTATGTCCCCAGTGTTTTCTCTTGATGACGTATATTTCTATTTTCAGTTTTTAATGTAACACATGAGCAAATATTTAAGTGACAGGAACATTCAAAGCCTTCACTTTCTCCTGCTAGCAAGAGCGAATATGGTCCTAAATTATTTTATAAAATACTATCTTTTTTTAATTTATTGAGAAAACAGGTATTTTTCAGTAAAATGTACCCATACTTAAAAATGTTTAAAGAACATTGAAAATGTTTAAACACCAATATTTCTCCTTCAAGGAGCAGTAAAAGAAAACATTTGTTTGCATGATTCAGGGAGAGAGAGCTCTATTAAACAGCACAAATAGTTATACAAGATTGACAGCAACAAGTAAGGGAATTTACAGTGTAGAATACATATATGTGTGCATTACCTTGTCTACAACACTTCACTTTGCGTCACCTTAACAACTTCTACTATTTTTTTGTTATTTCTTTTCACATTAGAAGTCCTTCAAAGGCTTCCTAAAACATTCTGATGATGACAAGCATTTTTTTCTTAACCAAACATAAAGAATATTTTTACTCTGTTGTCAGTTGACCTTGTCTGGCTATCAGAAGGCCACCCAGCTGTTCTCTCACTCCCCCTCCTCAACACAATACGGGTAGAAAAGAGGATGGAAAAGCCCATAGAGTGAGGAAAACGCAGGGAGAACATTTACCAATTGTCGCAGGCAAAGCAGGAATACATGGTAAATTAATTTAATTTATTACCAATTCCAATAAAACATTAATTAATAATTTGAGTAATGGGAAACAAAAAGCAAACATTAAAACAACACCTTTCTTTTCCCCTTCTTCCTAGGCCCACCCTTTCACCTTTCCCAGCTTCACCCCTTCACTCCCGACCCCTCTCCCCCCGAGGGGGGCACGGGTGGGCGCGGGGGTTGCGGTCAGTCCCTCACAGCCCCTCTCGGCCGCTCCTCCCTCCTCACAGGTCTCCCTGCTCCAGCGCGGGCCCTTCCCCGGGCTGCAGCCCTTCAGGGACAACCTGCTCCCGCCCGGGCTCCCCACGGCCGCAGCTCCTGCAGGAAATATCCCCCTGCTGCGGCCTGGGGCCCTCCCCGGGCTGCGGGGGGGTCTCTGCTCCCGCGGGCTCTCTCCAGGGCTGCGGGGGATCCCTGCTCCGGGCCTGCAGCCCCTCCCGCCCTCCTCCTCCTCCGGCCTCGGGCTCCCTCTGCTGCTGCCGCCTCCTGGGCTCCCTCCTCCTCTGCCGGTGCCGCCTGGGGCCCTTCCTGAGTCCTGTTTTCCCCCCGGCGCCCCGGACTTGGCTGCGGGGCTCAGCTGTGTCCTGCGCTGGGGCCCTTGGAGCCGGCTGGGACCGGCTGTGTCCGGCACCGGGCAGCCCCGGCAGCCCCTGCTGCCCGTGCCTGGGCAGGGCCACCCTGCACATCCCCCTGTAGACATGAATTGTAGGCAGAGATATCCATGAAAGCTTTTCTATAATCTCTTCCACATACTAATCGGGACTTACCTCTAAGTACTTAGTCAGCGATGAACCACTCTGTGTCAATAACATGTTCATAGTGGATACTCGTTACTTAAAGCTGAACAAAACGCAGGGCTCTGTGACCTGAGCAAGACCTACTCTGGTTGGGAGGACTAAGCTGTCTATTTAATCTTTCCATTATTTGGTTTCTATTTTTTATTTTAAATAAGATTTTGGCATATTCTTTTCAGATTAGAACCAGGATATATAAACGGATACAGTTGTCAAGCGGTAGGAGAAAGAAAACAAAAAAAGATAAAAAGAAAAACAGAGCAACCAGTCACTAAAATCTTTTTTTTAAATTCTGCTCCAGTAATGTGTCATCTTAAAGCAATCTGATAGAGATTAAGTGATAGAGAAGGAGATCTTGAAGTCTTAAAAATGACAGAATTTCTATATAATATAGTCTTGGAAGAACAATCCATCTAAAGAAAGCTGTGTATCAAGGTACTGAATATTTCACTTTTTAAAATGCTTTCTTTTGGATGAAGGCTGAAGCTAATGTATGGTTGCATCTGAAAGGTATCTAAAATGCTGAAGAGATGAATATGGGATTATGATAAATTGTTTCCTGAAATAAATGTCCCAGTAGTTTGCAGGAGAGATGTCCAGTAGTAGAGACATTCTAGCTCAGTGACAATAATGGATAGCAGCATTTAACTTAAAAATAAAATCTTGGAGAAAATGTGCCTGATGATAGAGTCCCTTTTATGCCACAGAGGTTTTTTTCCACAAAATACTAGGCGCATACAGCAGGACTGGTGAATGTTTATAACAAATGTGTCACTGATGAGTCAATGAGGAATGATGGAACAGTAAAGCTTGTTGGCTGAAGTATGCACTTTAAGATCTAGAAGCACATACGAATCTACATACAGTCAAGTATTGATAAAAAACACCTGAGGCTGCAAAGCAATGATGGTAAGAGAGTTGAGTGCCATGAAAAGACAGTAATTTCATCTGTTGGCACTGACAGCAGACAGGAAAACATGAAGAAAAAAGGAAATTGTGTATGTCAGTTAACCTTTCCTCTTTCTTTGCTACCTCCCTCATTTGCAATATGGTGATCATCTCAGATTATCGTTATATGTCTTAGTATATGTAGGATGCCAAGAAAATAGACAGCTACAAATTTAAATACTGAAGTAACTGAGCAGTGACTCATACAAAGTCTGGTAAACATAAGGAATAGGTACAGCAAAGAGTGTAATCTTAAAAGGCATGAACTGGCTGAACACAGTGACCTAAGGGACAGGGGGGCAGTGGCAACAAGGTCCTGCCTGGTGCAGCAGACACATCTCTGTGACTACCCCACTCTCCCAGGTGCCCTGGCATAATGGGTATGAGGCTCTGCAAGTGACACCGAACAATAACAAGGACAATGGTTCATGTAGCTTGGAGGTGTTGCCAAGGTTAAGTCAGCCTATGCCCTGAATCAAAACTGCTTCCATAATGAAAAAAAGATGGGTCATTGTCATAGGAGACTCTCTTCTGAAGGGAACAGAAGGCACAATGTGCAGACCAGACCTACTTCGTAGGGACGTCTGCTGCCTCCCTGGGGCCTGGGTTAAAGATGTGAAGAGCAAGCTTCCTACCCTGGTACGGTCCTCAGATTACTATCATTATTGATTTTTCAGGTAGGCAGCAATGAAGTTGCAACAAGAAGTCTGAGGACAATCAAGAGACACAGGGCTTTGGAACGACTTGTTAGGGGATGAGGAGGACAAGTAGTGTTCTCCTCTATTCTTCCAGTTGCAGGGAATAATGAGGAAAGAAACAGGAAGAGATAGCAGATCTATACCTGGCTCCAAGCCTGGTGTCACCAGCAGAATTTCAGGGTTTTTGATCATGGGTCAGTTCACATGGCAGCAGGCCTGCTGGCAACAGACAGGGTCCACCTCTCTCAAAGAGGGAAAGGGATCTTTGCAGAGGAATTAGCAGGGCTCCTTGAAAGAGCTTTACACTAGATTTGAAGGGGAAAAGGAAGAAAACCAGGCTCAATAGAGCTAAGCCTGGGAGAGGCATGCTGATGTTTGAAGGACGGTGTGCTAGAGAGGTCCTTTGGTCTGCTGTCTCAGTGGAGGTAAGAGATGGAGACCATGCGGCAGCAAAGATGCCAGGTTTATTGATGTGTTATAAACCACAGAAGTGCCTGATAATGGTCACACAGGAATTAAGAGTCCAGGAAGGCTGGACATTCTTCAAGAAGAAAATCTCAAAGGTGCAGAAGCAAGCTGCCCCTGTGTGCCAAAAAACGAGCCAGCAGGGAAGAAGACCAACCTGGCTGAACAGAGAGCTTTGGCTGGAAATAGGAAAAAAAGAGAGTTTGAAACCTTTGGAAGAAGGGTCAGGCAACTCAGGAGGACTACAAAGATGTCATGAGACTATACAGGGAGGAGAGCCAAAGCCCAATGAGACCTTTAATCTGGCTACTGATGTAAAAGACAATAAAAATGTTTCTATGAATACATTATCAAGAAAATGAGAGATAAGGAGAATCTCCATCCTTTATTGGATGCAGGGAGAAACACAGTGACAAAGGATGAGGAAAAAGCTGAGGCACTTAATGCCTTGTTTGCCTCAGTCTTTAATAGTAAGATCAGTTGTTCTCAGGGTATCCAGCCCCCTGAGCTGGAAGACTGGGATGGGGAGCAGAATGAAGCCCCCATAATCCAAGGGGAAATGGTTAGCGACCTGCTACACCACTTAGACACACACAGGTCTATGGGGCCAGATGGGATCCACCCAAGGGTACTGAGGGAGCTGGCAGAAGTGCTCACCAAGCCATTTTCCATCATTTACCAGCAGCCCTGTTAACTGGGGAGGTCCTGGTTGTCTGGAGGTTAGCAAATGTGATGCCTCTGTACAGGAAGGGCTGGAAAGAGGATCTGGGGAACGACCGGCCTGTCAGTCTGACCTTGATGCTGAGTAAGGTTATTGACATCAACTTGAGTGCTATCATGCGGCACGTACAAGACAGCCAGGTGATCAGGCCCAGTCAGCATGGGTTTATGAAAGGCAGGTCCTGCTTGACCAGCCTGATCACCTTCTATGACAAGGTGACCCGCTTAATAGATGAGGGAAAGGCTGTGGATGTTGTCTACCTGGTCTTTAGTAAAGCCTTTGACACTGTCCCCAACAGCATTGTCCTGGAGAAACTGGCTGCTCATGGCTTGGACGGGCATACTCTTTGCTGGTAAAAAACTGTCTGGATGGCCGAGCCCAAAGAGTTGGGCTGAATGGAGTGAAATCCAGTTGGTGGCCAGTCGCAAGTTGTTTTCCCCAGTGCTTAGTAGTGTGGCCAGTTCTGTTTAATATCTTTATCAATGATCTGGACAACAGGCTTGAGTGCACCCACAGTAAGTTTGCAGATGACACCAAGTTGGGTGGGAGTGTTGATCTGCTGGAGGGTAGGAGGGCTCTGCAGAGGGATCTGGACAGGCTGAATCGATGGGCAGAGGTCAACTGTATGAGGTTCAATAAGGCCAAGTGCCAGGTCCTGCACTTCGGCCACAACAACCCCATGCAACGCTACAGGCTTGGGGAGGAGTGGCTGGAGAGCTGCCCGGCGGAAAGGGACCTGGGGGTGCTGGTTGACAGCTGGCTGAACATGAGCCAGCAGTGTGCCCAGGTGTCCAAGAAGGCCAACAGCATCCTGGCTTGTATCAGAAACGGTGTGGCCAGCAGGAGTAAGGAAGTGACTGTCCGAGTGTACTTGGCACTGGTGAGGCCGCACCTCAAATACTGTGTTCAGTTTTGGGCCCCTCACTTGCAAGGTCATTGAGTTGCTGGAGCATTCTAGGTTAACAGTTGGACGTGATGATCTTTAAGGACTTTTCCAATGTAAATGATTCTATGGTTCTATGATTTTTTCTGAAAGGTAAAGATTAAATACAGAACTGAGGAAGTATTTTGTAACAAATAATTTCTGGAGAACATTTTTCCTTCTTTCTTCTGGTCAAATGTGATTGAAGAAATGTCTCAGTCTCTTGTTAGTTTTCCAGCAAGAATATTGCTCTTGGTTCATTGATAATTAGTTGATAGCGTTCTCCAATTGTCCTGTCTTTGCTGGTGAAACTGCATGATGTTGTTGAATGATACTTTCAACATTTCCTGTTTTAAATAACAGTCCAGTTTAGTGGGAAATCACCCTTTTTTTACAATCTGGTTTCTCCTCAGCTGTTGTATCCCAATGTTAAGTTTGTATGGCTGGCTTTTTCTGTTAGGCAGGACTTTGGTAGGATTTAGGCCACTTTTCCAGGACTACCTGAACCTGAATCAGTTTCTCTACTTTGGAACACAAAGTTTCATCCATACTTTAACTTAAGAGTTGATTCCAAAGTGCTGTAGTGTCAGTGGTAAAGCAATTTGTTGCTGCCAAAGATAGCAAAGAACTTATGGCTTTCTGTATCAGAAGTGTGTAGGTCAAACAGCAGGCGCAAAGAGGATGTTTGGAAATGGAGTCAGAGATGGAGGTGACAACCCACCGTTTGCATAATGTCAGCACACTTGTTCAGAAAGGAAGAGACCTGTATCTAACTCCCAGCCCAGAGCAGAAGTTTTCTACCCCTCTAACCAGCGAAGCATAGAGCAATCAGTATAGCAGAAGGATGAGGTATGGATTTTGCAACCTTGCAGCCAAAAATACCTATCACGTAAAGATAAAGAAACCGTGTACCTGACTGAGCGAAGGAGGCATGGCCTTTTTAACTTAATTGCTCTGCAATGTGAAGAGGCACAAGTGACTGTGTGTTCAGGATCCAGCATGGAACAAGAGATGTTTTCATTATCATTATCATTATCATTATCATTATCATTATCATTATTATTCATTATCATTAAATAGAGAAGGAAACGGTGTGGGGACTGGAACCAAGTTTCTCACTTCCTGCACCATTATTTTAACCACTAGGCACCATGTCTCTACAAAATGTAAGGCTTCTCTTTGATAGTGCCCTCCCCACTCTCATACACATAGTCCAGTGACTAGGCTGTGTTTCTCTGAAAAGATAAAGCAGTAAGAAATGAGTTTGAAAAGGGGATCCTACTTTGTCCATCCTTTGAAAATGAAACTCATACTTCCCTAAGTTTTTGAAAGAAAGATTTTACAAGCCTAACCCAGATTCGAACTTAATGGGTAGGTAAAAAGCTGTATTTTTTGTTGGTGTAAATTGCCACTCTTCTATTCAAGAATTTCATCTTTTTATTACTTTTATTGAAAGCAGGTATTTGATGACCTGGTTCTACTGGTTCATCCCCTCACAATGTTGAATTGGTGAAATCCTAGCTCTCAGCAGGCCAGGCCAAACACCAAGCTGCCTTAGTGCCTGTGGTTTTATCGATTGTATCAATTATTGGGAATTTTACCACAGACCTAAAAGGCAATAGATTGGAGCCCTGTTTCTGCATATTGTAACCATTCCCTCTAATTCTGGGGTCTTAGGTTGCAGGCATTATAAAAGAAGACAAAAGACTAAAAGTAGCTCAATTTTCCATCTAAATTGTTCTAAACTGTTAAACTTAGTTGCATGATTTCACTTAGGTGTACATTTTCTATGTTTTTCCATCAAAACTTAAAACCATTAATTTTTTTTTTCCAATAAGCTTTACTCTTCTTTTTTTTTCTTTTCATTTACATCTATGATGATATATTAAAGTTCTGTCCAATTACCAAAGCCACAATAATATATGAGATTTTTATCAGTGTTCTGATTCCACTGATCAGCAGAAGGATTCAGGAAGTATCAGTTATAAAGTTGTGAAGACCGAGTAGAGTGCTTGTGGGTAAGGATGAGGGGGAAGGGGAATGAGGCAGATATCCTGATGGGAGTCTGTTACAGACCACCCAACCAGGACGAAGAGACAGATGAGACATTCTATAAGCGACTGGCAGAAGTCTCGCATTTCCTGGCCCTTGTTCTTGTGGGGGACTTCAACCTACCGGACATCTGCTGGAAGTATAACACGGCAGAGAGGAAACAGTCTAGGAGGTTCCTGGAGTGTGTGGAGGAGAACTTCCTGACACAGCTGGTGAGTGAGCCCACCAGGGGAGGTGCCTTACTGGACCTGCTGTTTACAAACAGAGAAGGACTGGTGGGAGATGTGTTGGTCGGGGGCCATCTTGGGCTTAGCGACCACGACATGATAGAATTCTCAATTCTGAGCGAAGTAAGGAGAGGGGTCAGCAAAACTAGTACCATGGACTTCCGGAGGCCAGACTCCAGCCTGTTCAGGTCATTGGTTGAGAGAGTCCCTTGGGAGACAGTCCTGAAGGACAAAAGGGTCCAGGAAGGCTGGACAGTCTTCAAGAAGGAAACCTTAAAGGCGCAGGAGCAGGTGGTCCCCATGTGCCGTAAGAAGAGCTGGCGGGGAAGGCGACCGGCCTGGCTGAACAGGGAGATTTTGCCGGGATTCAGGGAAAAGAGGAGAGTTTATCACCTCTGGAAGAAGGGGCAGGCAACTCACGAAGAGTACAAGGATCTCGTTAGGTCAAGCAGGGACAAAATTAGAAAGGCAAAAGCCCCGCTAGAGCTCAGTCTGGCCACAGTTGTAAAGGATAATAAAAAATGTTTTTACAAATATATTAACAACAGAAAGAGAGGCAAGGAGAATCTCCATCCCCTACTGGATATGGCGGGGAACATTGTCTCCAAGGGCGAGGACAAGGTCGAGGTACTTAATGCCTTCTTTGCCTCAGTCTTTAATAGCCAGACCAGGTATCCACAGGGTATTCAGCCCCCTGAGCTGGAAGATGGGGATGGAGAGCACAATAACCCACCCATAATCCAGGAGGAAGCACTTAAGGACCTGTTAAGCCACCTGGACACCCGCAAGTCTCTGGGGCCTGATGGGATCCACCCGAGAGTACTGAGAGAGCTGGTGGAGGAGCTTGCCAAGCCACTCTCCATCATTTATCAGCAGTCCTGGTTAACAGGGGAGGTCCCAGAAGACTGGAGGCTTGCCAATGTGACATCCATCTACAAGAAAGGCCGGAAGGAGGATCCTGGGAACTACAGGCCTGTCAGCCTGACCTCCGTACCTGGGAAGATCATGGAGTGGTTCATCTTAAGAGCACTCACAGGGCATGTGTAGGAACACCAAGGGATCAGGCCCAGCCAGCATGGCTTCATGAAAAGCAGGTGCTGCTTTGACCAACCTGATTTCCTTCTATGACCAGGTGACCCGCCTAGTGGATGAGGGAAAGGCTGTGGATGTTGTCTACCTGGACTTTAGTAAAGCCTTTGACAGCATCTCCCACAGCATTCTCCTGGAGAAACTGGCGGCTCGTGGCTTGGATGGGTTTATTCTTCGCTGGGTGAGGAACTGGCTGGATGGCCAAGCCCAGAGAGTTGTGGTGAACGGCGTTAAATCCGGCTGGCGGCCGGTCACAAGTGGTGTTCCCCAGGGCTCGGTTCTGGGGCCGGTCTTGTTCAATATCTTTATTGATGATCTAGATGAGGGAATCGAGTGCTCCCTCAGTAAGTTTGCAGATGACACCAAGTTGGGTGGGAGTGTTGATCTGCTGGAGGTTAGGAGGTCTCTGCTGGATCAATGGGCTGAGGTCAACTGTATGAGGTTTAATAAGGCCAAGTGCCGGGTCCTGCACTTCGGCCACAACAACCCCATGCAACACCACAGGCTTGGGGAGGAGCGGCTGGAGAGCTGCCCGGCGGAAAGGGACCTGGGGGTGCTGGTTGACAGCTGGCTGAACATGAGCCGGCAGTGTGCCCAGGTGGCCAAGAAGGCCAACAGCGTTCTTGCCTGTATCAGCAATAGTGTGGCCAGCAGGAGTAGGGCAGTGATTGTGCCCCTGTACTCGGCCCTGGTGAGGCCGCACCTCAAATCCTGTGTTCAGTTTTGGGCCCCTCACTACAAGAAGGACGTTGAGGTGCTGGAGCATGTCCAAAGAAGGGCAACAAAGCTGGTGAGGGGTCTGGAGCACAAGTCTTATGGGGAGCGGCTGAGGGAACTGGGGTTGTTTAGTCTGGAGAAAAGGAGGCCAAGGAGAGACCTTATCGCTCTCTACAACTACCTGAAAGGGGGCTGTGGTGAGGTGGGTGTTGGTCTCTTCTCCCAACTAACGAGTGATAGGATGAGAGGAAATGGCCTCAAGTTGCGCCAGGGGAGGTTTAGATTGGATATTAGGAAAAATTTCTTCACCGAGAGAGTGGTCAGGCATTGGAACAGGCTGCCCAGGGAGGTGGTGGAGTCACCATCTCTGGAAGTGTTCAAAAAACGTGTGGATGTGGTGCTTCATGACATGGTTTAGGAGACACGGTGGCGCTGGATTAATGGTTGGACTTGATGATCTTGAAGGTCCTTTCCAACCTAGTGATTCTGTGATTGTGTGAAAATAATGTGGTAGTTATACTCCTTTTTTCCTAGCAAATGGAAACAGAGCAGCTTGCCCCAAGGGTACTTGAAATTTTGCATTTCCATGTTTTTGCGCTGGATAAAATTCTTCAGCCATTACATAACCAGTTTCTTCTCTCTACATTTATGTGAAAAATAAAGGTCTTTGCGTCTTACAAATGTAAAAATAATATATTAATTCAATTGCGGTGATAAGGGGATAAAACCAGTGAAAACCAATCCTTACCTTGTTTCCTTCACCCTCCTGTAATAAATCAGTGACTCGGCATTGTGGTGTGATGACCCAGATAACGGAAATTATTTAATCAATGTAACAACACAGATTGTGTTGAAAAATCTCCACACATCACAGATCCATGCAATTACTTTTGACACTTTAAATCTCTAACAGCTCAGCAACCTATATAGGTAGATAATGGCTCTGTAGTGCATAGTTTATGCACTTGAATTGGTAATGCATCTCCTGGTGGAACTGAAAGCCCAGTTCTGTGGCGTGACTGTGATCTTGTGTGTAAAAAGATTAGGCACATCTTTAAGCACTTGTGTTGCTTAATTCCCTACTGGATTAGTGTTAGTTGCAAGGCATGGTGGTGTACATGAGGATTCTCAAGTTGGGTGCACTGTGAATGTTTATGTTCCCCTAAATCAACTGTGCTCAGTAAGCGGAACAGAGTCTTTTTTGCTGAAAAAAGGGGAATGTATGCTGATGACAAATAAGAACAACTATGTTCTGGTCTGTAGTTTTTTTCCCTAGCACCAGCTCCTCTGGAAAATATGTTAGGGCAAAATGTCACTCATGGACACTGTGCTTCCAAAGCTTCGGGACTGATCGTCCCACTTGTCATCATTGCTCCATTGCCAAACAACAGCCACAAAACAGTCAGTCCTGAGCTGTAGTATGAGCAAAGTAGGGATGCTCCTCATGGTGGCAGTTCTGCATCTCTGACAATATGCTCTTCCTGGGCAAATGCCTGAATTATAATTTCTGAAATTCATCAATGGAGGAAATCCCAGGAATTACCTAGCATCTCTCTAGTATTCTTGTATCGTGCCAAGTACTTGGGTTTCTTGTGGTCTGTTTTCCCACTCCAATTTCAATGTGAGTTTTACTTGAGGAAGGCTTGAATAATAATAGTAAAAGGGAAAGGGAAAGAGTAAGAGAGAGATGGAGAAGGAGAGGGAGAGAAAGAAAGAATGGCATTCCTCAGGGGTCTGTACTGGGACCAGTACTGTTTAACATCTTTGTCCACAACATGGACAGTGAGATTGAGTGCACCCTCAGCAAGTTTGCTGATGACACCAATCTGTGTGGTGCAGTTGACAAGTTGGAGAGAAAGGATGCCACCCAGCAGGACCTTGACAGACTTGAGGGCTGGGCCCTTGCGAAGCTCATGCAGTTCAATAAGGCCAAATGCAAGGTCTTGCGCATGGCTTGCGGCAATCTCAAGCACAAATACAGGCTGGGCAGAGAATGGATTGAGAGCAGCCCTCATGAGAAGGACTTGGAGGTGTTGGTTGATGAGAATCACAGAATCATTATTATGATGGAATTACAGAATTCCAATCATTCCACACTGGAAAAGAACTTGAAAATCATCAAGAACAACCATCAACGCACCACCACCGTGCCCACTAAACCATGTCCTGAAGTGCCATGTCTACAGGTTTTTTAAACACCTCCAATGATGGTGACTCCACCACCTCCCTGGGCAGCCTGTTCCAATGCTTGACCACTCTCTCCATAAAGAATTTTTTCCTAATATCCAATCTAAACCTCCCCTGGTACAACTTGAGGCCATTTTCTCTCGTCCTATCACTAGTTTCTTGGGATAAGAGACCAACACTCACCTCACCACAGCGCCCTTTCAGGTGGTTGTAGAGAGCGATAAGGTCTCCCGTCAGCCTTCTCTTCTCCAGACTAGACAACCCCAGTTCCCTCAGCCGCTCCCCATAAGACTTGTGCTCCAGACCCCTCACCAGCTTTATTGCCCTTCCTGGGACACACTCCAGCACCTCAACATCCCTCGTATAGTAAAGGGGCCCAAAACGGAACACAGTGTTTGAGGTTTCACCAGTGGCAGGTACAGGGGTACCCCTACTCCCTACTCCTACCTCCCTACTCCTGCTGGCCACACTATTGCTGATACAGGCAAGAACGCTGTTGGCCTTCTTGGGCACACTGGCGGCTCATATTCAGCCGGCTGTCAACCAGCACCCCCAGGTCTTTTTCTGCCAGGCAGCTTTCCAGCTACTCCTCCCCAAGCCTGTAGCACTGCATGGGGTTGTTCTGACCGAAGTGCAGGGCCCAGCACTTGGCCTTATTAAACCTCATACAGTTGACCTCTACCCATCGATCCAGCCTGTCCAGATCCCTCTGCAGAGTCCTCCTACCCTCCAGCAGATCAACACTCCCACCCAACTTGGTGTCATCTGCAAACTTACTGAGGGAGCACTCGATTCCCTCATCCAGATCATCTATAAAGATACTGAAAAAGACCGGCCCCAAAACCGAGCCCTGGGGAACACTGCTTGTGACCGGCCACCAACTGGATTTAACACCATTCATGACTCTCTGGGCTTGGCCATCCAGCCAGTTTTTCACCCAGCGAAGAGTAAACCTGTCTAAGCCACGAGCCGCCAGTTTCTCCAGGAGAATGCTGTGGGAGATGCTGTCAAAGGCTTTACTAAAGTCCAGGTAGACAACATCCACAGCCTTTCCCTCATCCACTAGGCGGGTCACCTGGTCATAGAAGGAAATCAGGTTGGTCAAGCAAGACCTGCCTTTCACGAACCCATGCTGGCTGGGCCTGATCCCTTGGTTGTCCTGCACATGCCCAGTGAGTGCCTTCAAGATGAACTGCTCCATAGTTTTCCCTGGTATGGAGGTCAGGCTGACAGACCTGTAGTTCCCAGGATACTCCTTTCGGCCTTTCCTGTAGACGGGCGTCACATTGGCAAGCCTCCAGTCTTCTGGGACCTCCCCTGTTAACCAGGACTGCTGATAAATGATGGAGAGTGGCTTGGCAAGCTCCTTCACCAGCTCTCTCAGTACTCTCGGGTGGATCCCATTGAGTCCCAGAGACTTGTAGTTTTCCAGGTGGTGTAGCAGGTCCTTAACTGTTTCCTGATGAATTGTGAGGACCTTATTCTTCTCTCCATCCCTGTCTTCCAGCTCAGGGTGGCTCAATACCCTGCGAATACCTGGACTGGCTATTAAAGACTGAGGCAAAGAAGGCATTAAGTGCCTCAGCCTTTTCCTCATCCTTGGTGAACATGTCCCCTCCCCCCCAGCCAATAAGGATGGAGATTCTCCTTGGCTCTGTTTTTGTTGTTAATACATTTATAAAAACATTTTTTGTTATCCATTATGACCGTGGCCAGATTGAGTCTGAGATTCTGCTCTCCAGGCAACCACCCTCATTGTGAAAAATGTATTTCTTATAACTAGTCAAAATCTACCCTCTTTTAGTTTAAAACCATTACCACTTGTCCTATCGCAACAGGCCCCGCTGAAAAGTCTGTCTCCATCTTTCACACAAGCCCCGTTTAAGTACTGGAAGGCTGCAAAAACGTCTCTCCAGAGCCTTCTCTTCTCCAGGATGAACAACCCCAACTCTCTTAGCATTTCTCCGTAGGAGAGGTGTTCCATCCCTCTGATCACTTTTGTGGCCTCCTCTGGACCCTCACCAGAAGCTCCATGTCTTTCCTGTGCTGAGGGCTCTAGAGCTGGACACAGGACTCCAGGTGGGGTCTCACCAGAGCAGAGTAGAGGGGCAGAATCACCTCCCTTGCCCTACTGGCCACGCTGCTTTGAATGCAGCCCAGGACACAGTTGGCCTTCTGGGCTGAGAGCACATTTTGCTGGCTCATGCCCAGCTTTTAATCCACCAGTACACCCAAGTTCTTTTTGCAAGGGCTGCTCTCCATCCCTTCATCCCCCAGCCTGTACTGATACTGGGGTTTTCCCTGACCCAGGTGCAGGGCCCTGTACTTGACCTTGTTGAACATCATGAGGTTCATAGGGGCCTGTTCCTTGAGCTTGTCCAGGTCCCTCTGGATGGCATCCTGTCCCTCAGGTGTGTCCACTGCACCACTCAGCTTGGTGTCGTCTGCAAACTTGCTGAGAGTGTACTTGATCCCACTGTCTATGTCACTGATGAAGATATTAAATGATACTGGTTCTAATATGGGCCCTTGAGGGACACCACTCCTCAATGACCTCCATCTGGACGTTAAAGTCATTGACTGCTACCCTCTGGATGCAACCATCCAACCAATGCCTCATCCACACAACAGTCCACCCATGAAGTCCATTTCTCTCCAATTTAGAGAGAAGGATGTTGTGAGGCCTTACAGAAGTCCACATAGATGACAGCAGCAGTTCTTCCCTTGACAACTGACGTGGTCACTCCATCCCAGAAGGCCACTACGTTGGTCAGGCAGGACTTGCCCTTGGTGAAGCCATGCTGGCTGTCTTGAATCACCTCCCTGCCCTCCATGTGCCTTAGCAGAGCTTCTAGGAGCATCTGTTCTATGACCTTCCCAGGCATAGAGGTGAGGTTGATGGGTTGGTAGTTCCCAGAGTGCTCCTTGCAACCCTTTTTAAAAATGCGTTCCATGTTTCCCTTTTCCAGTCTAGAGGGAATTCACCTGACTACCAGGACTTCTCCAATAACACGGAGAGTGGCTTGGCAACTGCATCAGCCAGTTCCCTCAGGACTCTGGGGTGCGTCTCACCAGGTCCCATAGACTTGTGCATGTTCAGGTTCCTCAGGTGGTCTTGAAGATGATCTTCTTTTCTAGTGGGAGGAACTTTGCTCCTCCAGTCCCCGTCTTGCAGTCCATCAGCTGGAGAGGTGTGGGAAGAGACACTGCTAGAGAAGACTGAGGTAAAGATGTCATTGAGTACCTCAGCCTTCTCTGTGTCTGTTGTTACCAGTTTGCCAGTCTTGCTCATCAAGGGGCTTACACTTTGATTTTGCTTTTCCATCTGGCATACCTGTAGAAGCCCTTCTTACTATTCTTTGCATCCCTTGCCAAGTTCAGCTCCAGACTTCCTGACCTCATCCCTACACAACCGGGCAGCATACCTGTACTCATCCCAGGATCCCTGTCCCTGCTTCCACTGCCTGTGCCTTTCCTTCTTGCCCTTTAGTTTGCCCAGCAGGTCTCCACTCAGCCATGCTGGCCTCTTGCCTTCCTTTCCTGATTTCTTACACCTGGGGATCAAGAGCTCTTGTGCTCTATGGAAAGCATCCTTAAAGATCTGCCAGCTCTGTTCTCCTCCCTTGTCCCTGAGGGCAGTTTCCCAGGGGGTCCTACTGACCAACTCCCTGAAGATCTGGATGTTTGCTTTCCTAAAATTCAGGGCCCTGACTTTACTCTTTTCTTGCCCCCTATCCCTCCAGATTGCGAACTCCACCCATGCATGATCACTGCCGCCCAGGCTGCCTCCAATCTTTGCATCACCAATTAGCTCACATGCGTCAGTGACCAACAGGTCCAGTATGGCATCCCCTCTGGTAGGGCTGTCTATTACCTATCGTAAGAATTTATGCTCCATGCACTCTATGTCCTTCTTATGTTGGGTTTCCCATAGCTGAATGCAGTACTGCAGGTGGGATCGCGTGAGAGTGGAGTAGAGGAGCAGAATCACCTCCTTTGACCTGCTGGCCATGCTGCTTTTGTTGCAGTCCAGGCTATGGCTGGTCTGGGCTGCCAGCACACATTGCTGAATCATGTTGAGCTTCTCATGTGGTGAATGGCGTTAAATCCAGATGGTGGCCGGTCACAAGCGATGTTCCCCACGGCTCAGTTTTGGGGCCGGTCTTGTTCAATATCTTTATTGATGACCTAGATGAGGGGATCGAGTGCTTCCTCAGTAAGTCGGAGAAGATACCAAGTTGGGTGGGAGTTTTGATCTGCTGGAGGGTAGGAGGGCTCTGGATGAGGGGATCGAGTGCTTCCTCAGTAAGTTGGAGAAGACACCAAGTTGGGTGGGAGTTTTGATCTGCTGGAGGGTAGGAGGGCTCTGCAGGGGGATCTGGACAGGCTGGATCGGGGCTGAGGTCAACTGAGGCCAGGCTTCACCAGGGTATTTCAAGTTGCTTAAAGATGGGCATTTAGGATTGTTAGAGATGCTCCGGGGTACTGAAGACATCTACAGTCAGATGGCTTTGCCATCTGGTACACAGAATTTAGGAGATCCACACTCCAGCCTCAGGTGGAGGTTACCCCACAGTGCTCAGACTGGCACCAAACACTTACGTGGCGACAATCTTACCTTGTTCAGCATTAAAAATATATGCTTTGAACTAGTTGTCTATAATCCTTTATTGGTTATTACAGTAAAACAGATTGTAAAAGGCACTTTTAAGAAAGATGCACATTTTTTCCTAAAGTAGGAGCCTAAAATGGGCCAAATGTCGGTGAAAACATCCAGCTCTCTCCACTAGCTGTAGCAGTGATCTAGTACAGCTAGTTAAGTTCCTGCTGAATTCCCACCAGGAGGGTGTGAGCAAGTGGCTCTGTGGTGCTTAATTGCTGGCCGTGATTAAACCACAACAGTCCTTTTCCACCTGCCAGCCTGGTGGGACAGGGCAGAGAATCTGAAGAGTGAGAAAACTCATGGTTTGAGATAAAGACAGTTTAATAAGTAAAGCAAAAACCACACACAAGCAAAGCAAAACAAGGAATTTATTCACCACTCCCCATGGGCAGGCAGGTGTTCAGCCATCTCCAGGGAAGCAGGGCTCCATCACACGTAATGGTTTCTTGGGAAGATAAACACCATCACTCCAAATGTCCCCCCTTCCTTCTTCTTCATCCCAGCTTTGTACACCAAGCATGATGTCATATGGTATGGAATATCTCTTTGGCCAGCCTGGGTCAGCTGTCCTGGCTGTGTCCCCTCCCAGCTTCCCGTGTGCACCCCCAGCCTTTGCGCCGGACAGTCCTTGACTGCTCAGCAACAACTGAAAACATCATTATGGTATCAACATATTCTCATCCCAAATCTGAAACATAGCCTTATACTAGCCTCTATGAAGAAAATTAACTCTGTCCCAGCCAAAGCTAGAACAGTTGGGCATAATGGTTCCATAAGCCATACCTTGCAGCTAAGTGTTACTTATAAGAAATCTATCCATCTAGGTTGTTTACATAATTAAGTTTTAAGAATGGCATATATCTTCACAGTACTTTTCCCCAGAAAAGAAATGTTAATTTGAGAATATTTGATACAAAAAATATTGATGACTTAGCAGACATCACGTAGGAAGTCTAAAACAGATCTGAAGTTTCAAGCTGGGACTTCACCTCTAGGTTTAGGCAGGTGAATACAGGTGTCTTCATATGCAATCAGTACCTAATTTCCCATTTTAATCAATGGAATTTTGCATACTTTGACACTAAAGAGAAAATTATTCTAAATTTAACACTTACTGGCAAGTCAGGTGAATGATGTTCTGAACTCTCGTATATCTGCTCAAGGGATTCAGTTCTGTTGCCCACATACAGATACCTATTGCCACTTCGCATGTTTCAGGGTATACATGCTATATATCCGTGGCTCTGGCAGATATCACACAGGAGGCCTATTAAATGCATGCATTTCTGGAGTGGGTGCTCCAGAAATCCTAGCATGTAAACTACAGAAGTCGTGTGAAAATCAGATAAATTCAGTAAGAATAGTAAAAAGACGAATGTGGAGGCCTCCTTAATCTGTGAGAAAAATTATCGCGTGGTAAGTGTCTTCATAAGAAGAGCTTTATCCTTGTAATGTGATGGAGATCCAAGTGCTCTTGCAAAGCGGTTTTCAGGTTTTTGTGCCTGGAGAAAGAAGAAAAACTGAATTAAAGAAAAAAAGAAGCAAACCAAAAAGCTTTAGAAGAGCCTTATGATTTCAGGGGCTTGGCTCATAGTGATTGTGAGCTTGGCATTTACTAGCCAGTGTTTTTGCATCTTTTCTTCTCTCTGACCTGTATTCTTCTTTAGTGCAGGAAACCTTAATGGCAGTTTTTGCCTTCATTGTCATAACCAGGAAAGCCCATTTTCATTTACTTGGGCTTTCCATCAAGGAAAATATTGAGTTTCCTTTTGAGAGTATGGTGTTTGACTTCTACCTCCCATTAGAAGAATATTTATGCTTTGATTACAGATATTTTTTGGTTCAGTCCTGAAAACCACTATTATTTTCCTTATTCTACTTGATACTATCTGTCCTCCAGTTTGGAGTGTGAAGCATTTTGTTGCTAGTCTTTTCTCTCAGGCATGGATTATATCTACACTTGTTGAGGGCTAAATACAATAGACATTCCGTACTAACTACTAATACAAATACCAGCCTGTATTGTTGTGTTTTGTTCCGCTAAGGAAAGAGGAGATCAAGAGTCTCTGAAGAGTTCTATATGCAGGAGGAAGGAAGAAAGACACAGAGAGTAAATATTTCTTTAGTTATTGTCACCTTGGTAAAAGACATAATAGAAGACCTCAAAAGCTCTGACTTACAGCCCTAGCTACTCTTTGTTCTACAGTAGGATCCAGCTGGAAGATCCAGTCAAAAAAAGTGACTTCTACTGTGTTGGTTCCTAGATAAACAATAAGTGGAAGACAACCCCATGCACAGAAATTTAAAATAAAAATAAAAAAAGAATTGAGGGAATTGAATAATTGTTTTTAACAAATGGGGACTAAAACCTTACAGAGTTAACGTTAATCTATAAAAGATTGTGGAATGGGTCATAAAAGGAAGTTAACAAGTAGGCAGATGAGAGAAGGAAAGTGAAGTTTCCAAGTTCTTCTGGCGATGAACTGAACTATAGGGAATTCAAGTTAAGTAGAAAAAAAAATCAAAACCAAAGACCTGCATGTGAGAAAGTGAAGCAGCAGGGTTATCAGGGAAACCTGATAGCTTGGTTTACAAGGCTTGGGTCACAAGGAGAAGATGGACATGGACAACATGGAATGGAAAAAAACTGTGAAGTTTCACTACACACTGACCATTTCTGGATTTTCCAAACTGTACAGACAATGCTAAACTTTGTGTGTGCTGTCCATTACTGCACTGGACACTGCCTTACAGAGAATATAAAATGTATTTAGAAGCCATACCCCTAAAGTTCAAATATTTTGTCATGATATATTGACTTAACATTACGAATATTGATGTACGCTGAAAACAAAATTATGAATTACATTAAAGGACAATAAATATCAATACTAAATTTGAAAAAAAATGTTTATTACATAACAACCTGAAACAAAATCTTGTCTAGCAACCAAAATATTGAATGTATTTTCTTTTTCAATTTGTTCTACATTTTCTAACATAAGATAATGCAAATGTGAACAGATGAAGATATATCAGAAAGTAAAATATAAGGAAGTAAGACAGGGATGTCAATACACTGCCATTTTAGAAAAATATTAGGTTTTTTGGGATCTGCAGATCCATTTAACTATGGCAAATAATAGAAATGAACACTTAACAGTACATGTCTTTATCAGTATTTATGAGTTATTTTCACAAGAATGTTATAGTATTACCTACTTATGGGGCCTTTGTGAGAGTTTTGTCATCCTCAGTGGTAGTAGTAAGAATAACGGTTTATTACTTCAGCGCTTTCATCTTTGTAGATGAAAGGAGCTAGGAGATGAATCCTATCCTCACACTGTCATTCTATAATGTCTAATAAAACAGGTCCTGAGCTCAGTTTGGGTTTCTGATATGTAATTTTTAAATTTTTTTTTCCCCCCAGCAGACCTGGAGATTCGGATTAGAAGCAGAGAGTAAAGCTAGAGTCACTGTAGTAGTAAAGGTCCTGCAGTGGTACCTTCATACGCTTGTGTGACTTCTGCAAGAAAAATATCAGTAAAAATAACAAAAACATGCAACTACCAGTCGACTTAGCAGACATGTCTCTGAAAACACACGTGGAGAAAAACTATGAAGAAAAGTGTTATTTTTACTGACATTCTTCATTTTTCAGTTAGACACTGTTTGCAAAGTGTTTTCTTATGCTTGGATGATCAGCACTAAATAAATGGAAGTGAAAATGTGCTGTATAAGTGTTATTAGTAAAAATATGGATTGCTAGCTAAAGTGATGTTTCATGATACAACACAAAAAATAAAGTAAACCAAAACTCTTGAGGCAGAAACTGTTTTGCATTGAAAAGTCAATGAGTATTGATTTTAATATGAACTCTGTTTGTTTTATATTGCTAGCTATATAAAATATATTTGGATAGTTTCAAAAGAATAATGTGACAAATAGAATTGTTGAGGATTTTTCTCATTGGACTAACTAAAAAATGTAATAAAACAGTCACAGAGCTTTCAAAGATACAAGGCTTTTTATCTATTAAAACACATAGATCAAAATGTGGATTCTGCTTATGTTGGCATTGAATTGAAAATTAAACTACATCAAAGAGACTATTAAGTAATGAGATTAAGCGGGTGGACTACCTCCTTCAATGTCAACGACTGACTTTTTCAGCCACTCTGAAAATACATTTCCAGAAACCAGGAGAAGCAGGACCTGCCAGTCAGGCTGTGGAGTTTGGGAGCATCTCTCGGTTGCTAATAGAAAATCCTTTTTCTTTCTGGTTAAAATGGATATAATTACTATTTCTGTACCTCACAGCCCTTTGAAATACTAAAAAGGGAGAAATTAGCATATAATGAAAGTAGTGTGTGAGTAAATGAGTATGAATATTTAATTGATGTGCGTAAGAGTGTTAAGCTTTTACTCTCTAGCATGTGCTGGATGTCCTGGTGTGATTCTGGTTGCAGAAAATAGTCTTTTCCCACCACATTGGATCAATGTTATGTATATCCCTGTATGACCGTACATGCACATTTACACCAAGTTGTCCACACAATTCAGTAAGGAATCATTGCTAGATGTTTCCCTACGGAAAGATAAGCTTTGCTGTTTATCCTGTTTAAAATGCACTTTATTCAAAACCCATCTGGGGGAATTGTACATTTGTAAGTAAAAGTAGATTAGCATAATTTAATCAGCATATATCTGCTGAAGACTCTTATCATCTCCTCAAAGACTTTATAGTGCACTTCTTTTGCCTGACTTTTGCTCACTCTGACAATAATCTCTGAGAATATTCCAGACACATTTCTATATAAGACTTGTTAGGAATCAAGCAACTTTTAAAAAATGGAAACAGAAAAAAACCTAATTAGGAAAACTTTCCTGCTCAAATGCAGAAACCTCCCTGGTTTTGCATTTTGCATTATAACCATTGGTACTAACTGGCCATATTTCTTTAAAAGAAAGGTATTCTAGGATAGATTTCAATAGTCAAGAGGATTTTAGTGTTAATAGGATCTATTACAATGCTCACTGAAAACAACAGAATGATTATTTTTGTTATGAGAGGAGATAAACCATGTTATTGATAACAAGAAAACCCCTTTTCTTTTTCTTTTCCCAGTAATCTCAGAGATCCATGTGATGTAGTTGTTCAAAAAGAGATTTCAGTGTGCTTTGTATCAGTCTGCAGTGTAAACCAAACCAGGAGCTGATGAAGGTGGCAAACCCCCAAAATCTGGGTTTGATTAAGGGCTCATATAGCCTCATATTGAGTCTGTAACATTGACCACTAATGAGTAGTGTAAGAAAAAGCTGCAAGAATAGGACAAGAATGTTGTAATAATTCCTAGAATATTTTCCCAGCACCATGACTGGTGATTCAGAGGCTTCCTGAACGAGAAGACTTTTCTTCATATTTAATAGCCTGTGATAGATATTTGTCTCATTAATTCGTCTAATCCCCTGTCAAAAAGTTCCTTATCTTAGAAATCCATTAATGCTAAAATATGTCTTCCCCAAATTTTCCATTTTTTCACTATTCACCTTCTCCATGCCAGATCTGATTTTACAGACCTCTACTGCATGTTTTCTGTGCCCCTTCTTCCCCTGCTTACAGCTGTTGTTTTCCAGGCAAAAGACTTTTTGTCTGATAATTTGTTCCTTCTGCAGGGCTGGTATGATCATTCTTTCTCCACGATAAAATTGTTCCAACTTTCCTTTAATATTTGTGTTTATAATCTCACTCTTTCTAATAGAAATAGGGCCATATTCTGCTGTAGATACATCTATACCATTCCTGTTGACAGGTGTAGGAATTTTCCATAAAAAACCCTGAGAGCTATAGCGTCCCTTATTACATAACCCATCGTGACATTGCTTTATCATGGCTAAACTTCTTTCACAACCCAGTTTATGCTAGATAGCTACTTTTTCTGCAGCTACAAATTTGTCAAAATTAACAAAAACTTTTAGTTATAGTGGTGTAAATACTGGTTATATCCTCAAGTAATGTAAACAGAGCTCTTGTTGACTAGTAACAGGGCTCTGATATCAGAGTTACACCTCTGCAGGTCATATTCTACTGTAGGCAAGTAATTTCTTTTCCCACATTAACCCAAACACATAGCTTGTTGCTGAAGAGACTGGAAAAAATGAAGGGTTATTCTGGGTCATATATCCTATGCTCCTCTTGTATTGAAAATGACGCAAATATACATAGAAAATTAAAGGCATGAATAACTTATTCTTATTTTCCTAATGTATGTGTTTTTAGAATCCTGTTAGGTTAATTATATATTACAGTAACATTCATTCTTGCAATTAACATTCTGTTATATGGATAGGTAATAATTACTGTTTACAGATTAATGGAGTCTGTTAGTTATGCAGGTGCTTTTAGTCACATTTCGAGACGGTCAGCACAACTTTTGTCACTTCTTTCTGGTAAGTGGTTTTAACAATTTCAGATGTTCTGTGTGCTGCTGAGATCCGTGAGATGTAGCTGTTCAAAAAAAGATTGCAGTGTGTTTTTTATCGGTCTGCAGTGTAAACCAATCCAGGAGCTGATGAAGAAGGCAACAGCATACTCACTAAGAGTTATAACTCAGCATGAGAAACTGATCTGAAGTTCTTGAGAACAGGGATTCTGGCAGTCATGAAGGCTCTTCATCAAGCTCTTTGTGTTATTTAGTGATTGGCACAAAGCCAAACAGACTTAAAGACTGTAGTTCACAAATCGGAGCCATGTTAGGTAAGGCCATGAGTATCAGCCAGTCCAAGTGGTGAAATAGCCTTCACAAGAACGTGTCACTCTAAACTGGGAACTGCCTTTCCCCCTTTCTCTTATGAGACCCTTAAACTTGCACAGCACCTAAAAATCAATCGAACTATAGAGTGTTAACCTTGGATAAGGGCCAAACTCCCACTCAGACACTCTCTTACTCCCCCTCCTCAACAGGACAAGAGAAAAAATAGGATGGAAACATTCATGGTTCGAGATAAAGACAGGGACATCACTTGCTAATTACTGTCACGTGCAAAACAGGTTTACCTGGGTACAATTCATTTAACTTATTGCCAATTCCAATAAAAATTTAATTAACAATTTGAGTAGTGGAAAATTTCAGTTGGTAGATGAAAAGCTGGACATGAGCTAGCAAAATGTGCTTTCAGCCCAGAAGGCCAACTGTGTCCTGGGCTGCATCCAAAGCAGCGTGGCCAGCAGGGCGAGGGAGGGGATCCTGCCCCTCTACTCTGCTCTGGTGAGACCCCCCCTGTAGTGCTGCGTCCAGCTCCAGAGCCCTCAGCACAGGAAAGACATGGACCTGTTGGAGAGGGCCCAGAGGAGGCCACAGAAATGATCAGAGGGATGAAACAGCTCTGCTGTGAGGACAGGCTGGGAGAGTTGGGGTTGTTCAGCCTGGAGAAGAGAAAGGTCTGAGGACACCTTACTGCAGCCTTCCAGTGCTTAAAGGGGGCTTCTAAGAAAGATGGGGACAGACTTTTTAGCAGGGCCTGTTGCAATAGGGCAAGGGATCATGTTTTTAAACTAAAAGAGGGTAGATTTAGACTAGATCTAAGAAAGAATTTTTTCTCAGTGAAGTTGGTGCAACACTGGCCCAGGTTGCCCAGAGAGGTGGTCGATGCCCCATCGCTGGAAACATTCCAGGTCAGGTTGGACGGGGCTCTGAGCAACCTGATCTAGTTAAAGATGTCCCTGCTTGTTGCAAGGGTGTTGGACTGAATGGCCTTTAAAGGTCCCTTCCAACCAAACTGTTGTATGATTTTATGTTTCTATGAAACAAAAGGGAAACATTAAAACACCTTTCTTTTCCCCTTCTTCCTAGGCCCACCCTTTCACCTTTCCCAGCTTCACCCCTTCACTCCCGACCCCTCTCCCCCCGAGGGGGGCACGGGTGGGCACGGGGGTTGCGGTCAGTCCCTCCCAGCCCCTCTCGGCCGCTCCTCCCTCCTCACAGGTCTCCCTGCTCCAGCGCGGGCCCTTCCCCGGGCTGCAGCCCTTCAGGGACAACCTGCTCCCGCCCGGGCTCCCCACGGCCGCAGCTCCTGCAGGAAATATCCCCCTGCTGCGGCCTGGGGCCCTCCCCGGGCTGCGGGGGGGTCTCTGCTCCCGCGGGCTCTCTCCAGGGCTGCGGGGGATCCCTGCTCCGGGCCTGCAGCCCCTCCCGCCCTCCTCCTCCTCCGGCCTCGGGCTCCCTCTGCTGCTGCCGCCTCCTGGGCTCCCTCCTCCTCTGCCGGTGCCGCCTGGGGCCCTTTCCGAGTCCTGTTTTCCCCCAGGCTCAACCAGTTGGCTGGCAGGGATGTTCCCTCAATTAGGGTCATAGGAAAAGCACTTTATGAGAGATATCAGACAGCATGTAAGAAGCAGTGGGGTCTGATATAAAGCTTTAACGATGTTTAAGTTCTTTTCCTGATATAAAGATTTATGACTCAGAAAGTTATGGAAATATGTGCAATCTCACAGCGAAGTTAGAGAAACATTCTTGTAAGTGATTTGCCATATGCCTTCAACCCTCCTGTAAATGGCTGTGATTCTATTCATAGGTACCACGCATAAGCCCTGAAGAAAGATGGCTGAAAGAAGGGTTTTGACAACAGGAATATATCTTTGTTAATAAGCTCCTTTGGAAATCTGAATATTCTTCCAGGACATCTTCTCTTCTCATTTCCTTTCTCTGATATTAATTAATATTCTGATCATTGTCGATGGATATGTTTCAAGTAAGCCATAGTATATCAAACTGATTTATAGAATAAAATATGTATTTACTATTCCTGGATCTTTCTTCAATTAATATTGTAAAGAGTGTGCTATTTATATATTCAGGGAGACAATTTGTCAGGGCAATTGCCATTACCTCTTGCACCTTTAGCGATAGTAGTTTTTACAGTAAAACTCCACTATATACATGAGGGCTCTTATAGTCACAGGCTCACACCAATAACTTCCATACTTGTTGATGGAACTGAATTTTAATTTAGATTTTAATTTAGTCTTAAAATAATCTACTTTAACTTGAGGTAGCTTTGGGTTTATATTACCAGTTAGCTTTGGTTTTGTATTATCCTTCTGATAATCAATCAAAAATATTGAAATGTTCAACTGGTTTGACAGCAAAGACTCCACCCCTTTTCGTTTTGAACACATGAGTTTGTATCCCTGAAATGAAAGATCAGCCTCATTAGATCCATGCGATGAAAAAGGGGACAAAGAGGGAGCTATGCTTTGTTAACCATGGTAAAGGTACTACACTTTCTGAAACTGATCCAAGAAGATCATGGTTCCAGGATTTTGTCTGGCATCCACCTCAAGCAGTTCAAGTTTAAAACCAAACTAACTAATGAAAAAAAAAAATTTTGAACATCCTATCAAAAATAATATTTGAAAGATGTGTTTCTCCACAACTTTTATAGTGTGTGATAAGTTTACTTTTACTACTTAGAATTTCAGCTTTTGAATGGGACAAAAGCAAACAGTGAAAACCAAAAGCTAACTGAATTAATTCACATCATCCCCACAGCTGAATTATTCTGATTTACAGTCACTAAAAATGTTGACGACTGAGGTGAAATATGTGGAGGTTCTCTTGGGAGTTACTACCCTGTCTATCCTGGTCTTCAAAAGAAAGGTTGCTGCCATGACAGCAGGCCTGGTAGAACTCAGTAAGTACCAAGTCCTCAATTCCTGTGTTCACACATCGGTTTATTAGCACTAGATAACATCATAGGTGTTTTTAGAGGGTCAGGTTCAATGTGTGTCATAACAGAGTCAACAAAGTAAAACTTCTTAAAATGTTTGAGTTAGTCATCTGGCACTGGCAGAGAACAGACACTGATGTTAGTCAAATATTCAGTTTAATCTTGTTACACTATATTGAGTCTATTATCTCTTGATGGGTGGCAGTAAGTACTATTAGCAGGGTGACTGAACATCAGGGAATGAAGAATTGTACTGAAACATCTGTTTTCAGATATCCAATTAATATGAATGGTTATTAGCAGGGCAGTTCTCAAAAAGATACAGCAAAAGGTCAGAAGTTTTCCTGATGTAACTGTATTTCATTGCTGTAAACCCAGTCAATGTAATAAAATGCCTGACTTTTCATTTAGGAACAACCAGGACTTCATGATTCAGGGAGTCTGGCTAATGGGACGTGGAGACTTCACACTAAGTTGTTGGTTTAATGTAGCCTTAGTCTGCAGTCCAAGTAAAGTAGTTACCTGGTAGTGGCCGGTGCAAAAAGAAGTGCTGATTTCAGATCAACATGGATCACTAAAGTTATTTTTGTCTTCACACCCAGTGGCAGATTTGCTAGTCCATTTTCTTTTTTACTACAATTTATGCTGGAACATGAGTGAGTGACTTCTCACCTTGTATCAGTCGGTAGAGCACTTGAAGGTCAGAACAGGAAAAAACTGAATAGGTGCCAAGTTTCTCTAAATCCAGTGTGGTACATGAGCAAGAGTTAATTGGACTTTCAAAAGGCAGAGAGCAGTCCTACTGGAGAATTTATACAAACTGGCTAGCTTATATCAAACTTATACAAATGGCTAACTAACAAAGTTAGTCATTCAAGGCTATCTCTAATGTAATCAAAATGTCTAATTAAGAACTTACTGTCCCACAGTTAGATCCTTTACTTACCACTGAAGGAATTCAAATTAAAATGTAAAGTTTGAAAATAGAAGTTAAAACATGAGTTGTTTTGGATTAAAAAATGAAACTCATCTTTCTCTTATTGTTTCATAGCAAATGTACTCTATGAGAGCACAGAAGAGACAAGAGAAGCAGAACCCACTAACATCTGCAATCCTAATGTATTTGAAGTCATATACACAAGATCACATGCTTTAGTGCTTTATTTGTTAATGATTGTAGAAGATTCTTAGCTATTCATAAAATTGTTGGGAAACATCTCTTCTCAGGGAGGATCTAGATTTCTTTATTTCCAATCCAGGATGAATTAAGGAGATTAAGAGTAAAGAAAGTCTAAAAATATATTAAGACTCTAACAAGTCTTGAATCTATCTAAAGCATAACTTAACATGATATTAGTTCACATTCCAATGAAAATTTACAGGAAAAACATTATTTGGTATGTCCTTAATTTTAGTAGCAGAATAACTTGAGCATCCAAAGAGTTAGTTTCTTTTTACTCTTCTTGCTGTAGATACACCTCTTAGCAGAAAAGACATGCTACATTCACAGGTACAGAGTGAAAGACTAAGCAGCACACGAACAGGCACAGGAAGCACTCTATGCCTTGTGCTAAGGCCACTGTTCTGTACAGGAAATCCTGAGGTTTGGAAATCCTTCAGTATTACACAGTTCACATTAAAGAGTTCTTGGGCCATAAAGTACATGTTATCTTTGGATGCAAGACCGAAACCTAGGCTGAGTGTCCCAGTTACTAAGACACGTAGAAAGTTAAACACTTTGTCATTGTCCTTTTTTTGTACCATGTCTCAACATGGTACAAACTCCTGAACTTCAGGAGGAGATTGCAGAATCCTTGCAGAATATGCCAGGGTACCGTGGTTCCCATGGGATTAAGGCAGAAGAGAGACATATCTAATCATTTAGAAAGCAGCTCTGGGCTAGTTCAGAGACATACTTCGCAGACACAGAAGAAAATTTCAAGCCAAGCAAGAAGATACTTTAAAAAGTGATTTTAGATCACTAAAGTTGTTTTTAGATCACTAAAGTTGTTTTTAAATCACAGTGGCATCACAGGATAAATGTTGCTTTTATATGACAATGATAAGTATATGCCATGACAATAGGAATGTTTCTAGCTCCAGGGACTGTGTGTCCTGACTAATATCCGAGCTCCTAGCACAATGATATGTGAATGCTGGCTATCTACCTCCTTTCCTCTCTTCCTTCTTTTATCATATGATTTTCATACTAGTGAAGCATGGACATATGGGTTGACCTACAAGTCTCCAAGATTATGAGGACACTTGGATTACTGGGCTGTTATGTAATGTGTCTGCTCCATACTACAGTTACTCTAAAAGTTTATATGAGAAGCCATACCATTTTGTAGCTGTCCAAAAATATTCATTTCTCTGTTAGATTAATCCCACAAACAACACAAAACTAGTTCCCTTCCATCATACTCTGTCCCAGCATTGCTGACTGTTTTTAACTTCTTTCAGTCAAATCAAAAATTCTAAAGCTGAATTGCTGAGGCACTGGAGTCTTCATTTCATACTCAGGTGGAGAATTGGCAAGTGATCAAAATGAGAGAAACTTAATGCTGCTATACTGTGCATCTCTGTATTGACTCTATTGCATGTGGCACTAGGACATTTTCCGTAAATTGAATTGAGGAGAAGTAAAACAAATACAGTCAAGATAACATCAGTCCCTTAGAAGATTTTGACTATAAAGAGCAATGTTTGTACTTAAAATAAACGATACAAAAACTCATTTCCCTTCCTGTTATCTATATGCAGGTGGTCCTGTCTTTTTTAAGTGAGAACAAGATAAACAATGAAAAACAATTTCAATAAACATTCTTTAACTATGAAAAGGAAATAAAAAACCCAGTTACATTCTGTGTTATATTTCCATATCTTGCTGAACTCTAACAGCCACTGCACAGAAGAGCATTGCAAAAGGGGAATGGTGTCTCATATTAAAGTGTGATTTCTACTATTCTGTTTGTTCATGGCATGTGATGACAAGAAGCCAACAGGGAAGGGAAAAAAATATAATCCACGGAGCAAGCAAAGAAAAATAGTTGGGCCAAGTATAATGAAAAACCTATCTTTTTAGCCTGATCCTGATGCCTTCGTTGATTTGACTCCATCTGGTTCATAATTTCCTCTCCGTTTTTTTTTCAGTCTAACAGATAACTCAATGCATGATGGACTCTCTTCTTTCCAGAGTTGGAAAATATGGTCCAGATCCAGGAAAGAACTCATGCGTCTGAATTGATTGTGTGCCCTAGCTCATCCTCAGGAGGGAAGGATCATCAAACCTATGTCAGTTTAAGCATGTTTAACCCCACAATACTCAAATGGACTTGACCACTTGGAAACAGAACTTTAATGTATATGAAATAAGCAGTCTCACATATTTTGCAGTATTAAACAGTGGTGATCACAAAAGCCCTTTGGTCTTCTTTCTCCCCAAAAATTGTGCTGCAACAAGTCTTTCCCCATCAGGTAAGAGTCAGTGCTGTAGCAGGTGCTGATGAATGTTGGCCCTACAATCCTCAGCCTGTCATAGCACCACAGCAGTTTATCTCAGCCCAAAATGATAATCTCATGGTTGGCAATTTCTTTATAGCAGGGAACATAGGGATTAAAATCTCTTTCATGATCTTCCGGAATGGCTCTGTCTCTCAGTTTTCTGTCTATAAAATATGATAATATAATTTTTATACCCTGCAATGGTATTTTAGGGTAATCATATTAAAGATTGTGGCACTCCATAGTGTTAGTCCACATATGGATTACAAATAAATATTGCAATGACTAGCACAAAAAAATCTCTGTGGTTTATTTGTCAGGGCTCTGAGGGCACTCACAGGTTGCACCTAGGGCATCTCTTCTTCTCCATTTCTGCCTATGGCTCTGGAGCCCATTTCAGCCCTGCTGGCCTGCCCATCCCTGCCTCAGTGACACCATAGGACACTGGTCTCCAGCTCTGCCAGAACCCTGCCCTCTCTGGCCGTGGAATCCACCAAACCAGTCCCATCAATAGGCCAATATTCTGTTCTGGCCTTGGTCCGTCCCCATCCCCAGGGACATGCCAGAGCCCAGGGCTGGCGCTGCCTCCTACTTCCCCTGGTGCCCCTGTACTGCCCTGTTCCTGGCTGAGGTCTTGGGACCAGCCCTGGCACTCTGGGAGAGTCTGCATCGCCCGTGGGCCCCAGCGCCAGGGAACTGCCAGCCCCCATAGTGCCCTGACACCTCTGGAGTTACACCACAAACATCATAAATGATCAATCTTCATTTAAAAATAACCTCGTTTTAAAATAAATGGTCCCCCTGTTGCTTAAACAATGATAGTTAATTATCTTTGAAAGTTGTCTCAAAATAGGCCCTTTTATTTTCAATGGAGATGTTCAAATTTTGCATTTTTGTGCTTCTCAAAAGGAGTATTAGATCGATTTTCTGGGCAGATTTCCTCTGCATTGTGCTTTACACTATGGCCAAAAGCAAGTATGTCAAAACCATGAGACAAGCCTCTGCATCCAGAAGCTAATGACTGTCTCATGGGGCACAGGAATACAGAAGCCTTGTTCTCTTGGGAACAGGTAGTGCTATTGGACTCACCAATGCCTGATACAGCATGAGGTCAGAGGGGTTTTCATGTCACAGAATCACAGAATGGTAGGGATTGGAAGGGACCTCTGAAGATCATCTGGTCCAACCCCCCTGCCAAGGTAGGATCACCCAGGGCAGGTTGCACAGGAACGCATCCAGTCGGGTTTTGAAGGTCTCCAGAGAAGGAGACTCCGCAGCCTCTCTGGGCAGCCTGTTCCAGTGCTCCGTTACTCTCACAGTAAAGAAGCTTTTCCTCATGTTGAGGTGGAACTTCCTGTGCTGCAGTTTGTGCCCATTGCCCCTCGTCCTGTCACTGGGCGCTACTGAAAAGAGACTGGCTCCATCCTCCTGACAGCCACCCTGCAGATACTTATAGACATTGATAAGGTCCCCTCTCAGCCTTCTCTCCTCCAGACTAAACAGCCCCAAGTCTCTCAGCCTTTCCTCATACGAGAGGTGTTTCAGTCCCTTAATCATCCTCGTAGTCCGCCGTTGGACTCTCTCCAAAAGTTCCCTGTCTCTCTTGAACTGGGGAGCCCAGAACTGGTCACAATACTCCAGATGAGGCCTCACCAGTGCAGAGTAGAGGGGGAGAAGAACCTCTCTCAACCTGCTGGTCACACTCTTCTTAATGCACCCCAGGAGACCACTGGCCCTTTAGGCTACCAGGGCACATTGCTGTCCCATGGATAACTTATTGTCTACCAGGACTCCAAGGTCCTTCTCCATGGAGCTGCTTTCCAGCAGGTCAACCCCTAACCTGTACTGGTGCATGGGGTTGTTCCTCCCCAAGTGCAGAACTCTACACCTGTCCTCGTTCAATTTCCCCTCCGCCCAACTCTCCAGTCTGTCCAGATTCCATTGAATGGCAGCACAGCCTCCTGGTGATCAGCCACTCCTACCAGGTTTGTATCATCAGCAAACTTGCTGAGGGATGTCCTGGTTTCAGCCAGGGTAGAGTTAATTCTCTTCACAGAAGCCAGTGTGAGACTATGTTTTGGATTTGGGATGAGAAACTGTTGATAAGGTGCTGATGTTTTGAGCTGTTGCTGAGCAGTCAAGGACAGTCCAGCTTCTCGTGCTGGGCTGCAGCGAACAGGCTGGGGATGCACGGGAAGCTGGGAGGGGATACAGGCAGGACAGCTGACCCAGGCTGGCCAAAGAGATATTCCATACCATATAACGTCATGCTCAGTATATAAAGTTGGGACGAAGAAGAAGGAAGGGGTGGAGGTACATTCGGAGTTATGACGTCTGTCTTCCCAAGAAACCATGACACGTGATGGAGCCCTGCTTCCCTGGAGATGGCTGAACCCCTGCCTGCCCATGGGGAGTGGGGAATGAATTCCCTGTTTTGCTTTGCTTGCGTGCGCGGCTTTTGCTTTACCTATTGAACTGTTTTTATCTCAAACCATGAGTTTTCTCACTTTTACTCTTCCAATTCTCTCCCCCGTCCCACCGTGGGGGCGTGAGCGAGTGGATGCGTGGGGCTTAGTTGCCGGCTGGGGTTAAACCACGACAGGGTGCATTCCAACCCTTCATCTAGGTCATTGATGAAAATGTTGAACATAACTGGACCCAGTACTGATCCCTGGGGAACACCACAAGCTACAGGCCTCCGACTGGACTCTGCAATACTGCCCACAACCCTTTGAGCTCTGCTGCTTAACCAGTCTCGATCCATCTCACAGTCCGCTCATCCAACCGATACTTCCTGCAGTGGAAGTCACAGTAGTGGAATTCATAACATCTCTCTCCAGAATGGTTTTTTTGTCATCTAGAAAAGCCTGAGTTTGTGTCATGTCCTTTCATATGATAGTGTCGAAGGGGAAGGTGTGTTAATAGTCCCTCTTCTCTTTGAAGCACCTATTAGGTTCTACTTAAGAAACCCTGAGGTTCACTCAGGGAACTCTTAAGACCTTTGTCAAAGGTCTTTTTCGTTGCACATGAAAACTCTGTTCAAGAGATATTTAGGGTAAACTTACACAAATATGCCCAAAAGCTCTATAATTGCATAGGCATCACTTCTTTAAGAAACACATGAAATAAATATGTAAGGCTCTCGTACATGTTAGGAGGACTCAAGCTATTACTCCCAGTTTTCTTCTTTCTGTTTTGGTAGTTTGCTTCATTTCTTTGTTAAAAAAAGTCCTATGAATGTTCTTGCAGATTTGCAGGAATGCAACTTTTTGCAACACATAAAACAGTATGACCCTTGGAAGAGCAGGATGAGGCTGCAGTACAGGCAGAGTGCAGGGAAGAGTGCCAGAAGTTATACAAGTAGTGAACAGCAGTCAAAACTGCAGACCAGAATTGCTGATTCCATGATTGCCACTTCAATGCTACTGGTTCAGGTGCTCAGGTAAGTACTTGAAACATCTGCTAGTTCTAAAAAAGACTAAGCAAGCTCCCTTTTGTAGACCCTTTTGTAAAAGTTTTTAAAAATGCAATCAGGTTATTTTAAACTGCTACCCATATTTTATGATTTCCTGCAAATGTGTTGAAATGACAAACTAAAGGAAACAAATAAATAAATACTTACAAAAGCAAATCCTGTTTTCTTTTTTGCTTACTGAATTTATTTCCCAATAGCAAAAAATGGAGATTTTACGTAAAATGCCAGACAGTGTATTGCAATTTCGGAGACTGGTATAATTTTCTATTTTCTTTTGCAGGATGAATCTGAATGATCTACAAGCACATGCCTACAGTATAGATAGATCTTAGATAAGTTATTGATTTATCTGAATCCAGTATTTCTCCCATTCCTGTCCATGGTGAGTATTTTGAACTTAAAACTCTGACCAGAACAGTGTCTGTAGATAGTTGGAAATTTCCAATTGCTCCAAGGGATAAATTCTCCCGATAACATTTTAGATCAGCAGCTGAGTCAGTGCTTTGGTGGCACGTCACTGTGAACCCTTGAGCTAACATCCTCTAGAAATGATACTTCCAAGAACAGTATTTTTTCTCCCTTTCATCTCCTCAGACTGCCTGCAGCAATGGCTGACTCAGTTATCGATTAGTAAGCTGAACTCTAATGAAGCTGAAGTAAGGGACACTCAGTTGAACTTGTTTGCATGTCGGTGCTGAATTTCACTTATTACTATAGTGAAAGCATATTGTCTTACCATAGTCATTGCTCGGATGCTGTACTTCAGAGCTGATCGGCTACTGAAACCTTTTGGAAAGAATCGAGTTCTAAATTTAACTACTAAATAAGTAAGTTGGACATAGATAAAATTACTGTCCAACAATACAGTGATAAGTCTTCATTTAATATGCAGTCCTTTTTACGGTACAACGTGTAGTTTTTATTTCAAAAGATAATTAGGGATAGGTTCTCAGTTTCACTGTAATTCAATATAAACAATGTTTTTGTTTCAAACTGTATTGCATTTCATCAGATATTATTGTTAAAAACAGTGTTTTCTGATCTACATTGAGAAGAGCTTTTGTACCTTAAGAGACTGACTTATTGAAATACCTTTTTCTTCCACAGATTTTCAAAATTTATATTTTGTGTTATAAGTCTCTCTTTAAGGAGGTATGCTGTCAAGAAGACTACTAGAAAAGGCATTTTGAACGGCCACAACTGGGTGGTCAGGAAAACAAGGGCAAGTTACTTATCTGCTACTGAATTTAGGCAGTATTTGGTTTTTACCATGCTAGCATCTCAAATTAAAAGAATTTGATCCAGCAAAGCATATAACAATACATCTAAGTCCTAAGATAAGCATGTAAAGAACTATAACTTACTTGAATATTGAATCACTGCTGAATTCTGGACCTCTGTGTGGGAAGGAACGTTTCCTTTTCTACCTTCCTCCACCGAAGGAATGGAAATTTTTTTGTTTTTTGTGACTTCAGTGGTTGCATATGGTAAACCAAAGATAGTTCTGGACTTGTACCTTTATAGTTGTGGATTTCTAATGACAAAGTCTTCAGTCTTGAGAACACAGCTGCTTCTGCCATGCCAGTTTATGTGCCATCACGCTACTCTCTGAACATTCCTACTGTTCTTCAAGTTCCCATCAATGCATGAGGATTCAATCACTTACGAAGTACTTACTGAAGTGAGTGAAGTATTTATTCACCACTTTGCTTATGATATACATTTTGAGTTCTGTACTGCCTAGAAGCCCATGATGTGGAATAAAGTTCCCATTGGAGTGGGGATCATGCAAAATTTGAATAAAGACGACCTTCTCTGGGTAAGAAATCTCACAGTCTAAATGCAAGTCTCATATATACAGAGCAGAGAGCTGGAAAAAGGCAGGATTATTTCCTGGCATGCTGAGCAGTGATCTCAGCACAATAGCAACTTGTTATTTATTTATCTATTTTCTTTAAGAACAAAAGGGAATTTCAAGAAGGATATTAAGAAAAAAGTAATTATTTTTGCACAAACAAATAGGTGTTCTTCCACCTCAGTGTATGAAGATCCATTTGAAAGGTGGAGTTTGAGGCAATGTAATGGGAATCATCATAAGATTTACCTTTACCCACCATATGATTATCCCCATCCTTTCTTAAGGATAGAATGCCCTTAAGACTTTTTTTACGTTGTTGAGCTGCCACTTATAAACACTAATGCTGTTAACAACTTTAAATTGTTTACTGGACCGTTGATACTGGGCAATGGATGAGTTGTAACTGTCTATACTTTTTCCCATGCATTTACATCGGAAGAGGTGGATAAAATGGCTACAAGATTGATCACAGGAAAAAAGCTCTGTTTCTACTGACTACTGAGCGTAGGATTTGTATTTGATTCCTGTCAGTGCTTTGACTCTTACCAGTACTAGGTGCTGCACAAATACATAAGGATATAAAGAGAAACAAACTACAATATTCTGTATGAGTTTGTAACTTATACTTAGTAACTTCCACAGAAACTTTCTCCCACTCATTTTGCTGTAGAAACATATGAATTATGTCCATTTGAGTGGTTTGGTTGATCAAAAATCCTTTTCACTTATTCTGTATTATTTTGTATCTACCTAAGCTTTTCCTTGGCTTATGAAACTCATGGATGTTGCTTCTAAATCATGAATCACGCAAACTGCTGAAAAAGGCTTTCTTATTTTAATATCCCCTTGAGTCCTAGAAGAAAGCTCTTATACCCAGACTGGCACAGTGATAGATCCTATTTCACTCATTTCTTTGATAGAACATGTCATCGTCATTTGCCATTTTATTTCTTTTCAGTTTGGGTTGTGTGTGTGTTTGTGGACTGGCTTAAAAAGAAAGTAAAAAATAATGTTTTCATTATGTGTTTGGACAAGCCATACATTTTAAGTGCTCAGTTTCAGAATCAGACAAAACACTGCTGAAACTTAAATGACTTCTTAATAGTACTAAGCAATTTAGATGCACTTAGAAGTGACACAGCTTCCATTGCTGGCCAATTGTTGGGGGAAGTATCATTTGTCAAAATGGTCTCCAAAATGCTCCATTTTTTAAGTGTCTTACATACCTACATATCAAAGTCAATCTCAAACATATTCCTAAGTGTTTTAAAAGTTACATAATACATTTTGCTGTTGTATATTCTGTTTGAGCCTGAGAGATCATTTGCAAACCCATACTCACAGTGACAGCCTCATGGTACAGAGTTTTAATTCTGACCTTCCACTTTCAAGAGAACCAGCTATTAACTTCTGAATTGCAACAGTTTTCAAAATCTGTTGAACTGCAGACTTTGTAAACAATCTAATCCATCAGTAGATACCAGCACTGTGTGCGAAAAAGGAAGAATAATTTGATGGCTATGGGTAGGAAAACAATGAACATGTTAAATTAATGGGAGATATTACTTGGGAAAATGTAATCCCTTTCAGAAAAGTTCTTTAAAATTTAAACTATTTTCTTCTTCATGTCTAAATCTCATACTTTGACAGTGTTTATAGCATTAATGTGTTTCCTGTTAGTTTTTCCTGTGCACAAGGCCTATACTCAGATTAATGTCTTCATTTTCCTCTTAGGTTGTATGTAAATGTGGGAGAAGAGTTTATTTTTACAGTTTTTGATCCTCTCTTCCAAAAATGATATTGAAATTCTGTACTCAGAAAGGAAGCAAACGGAATCTTGAAATTATTTAACTCTCCTGTTTTCCACAGAACTGGAGGAGCAATAACAGATGGGTTTGAGTACAACCTAATTTGAGAGAAGGATTTATTCAAGCGTCAGTATAGTTCAAGCCTATTAGTTGCTTTGCCCACCTCCCCATGCCATCTCTAAGAATGACACGAAAATATCAACACAGTAATAGTAGTAATATTATTACTATTTTGCTAACATTTAGATACACCATTGAGGGGAGCTGATTGTGTTGGGGTTACTCAAACATACGAGAAAACCATACAATGTACAGGTGGGCTTCATTAAGCATAGAAAGGACTGTACATTCATATTAGGCCTCAGCAGTTCGTTACCAGCAAGTCACTAAACAGCATTCAGGTCTGGGCTCTGGGCCTAAACTGGATTAGGATTCCTATGTGAATAGCTTTGTTCAAATCAAGGGTTTTACAGAAGCAGCAATCCTCCAAAAAAGGATGTTGAAAATTAGCACAGTCAAGTTGTTAAGACCTTTCACTAGGTGTGAAAAGAGTTCTTCCCTGAGCTTTGCCATCAACTCCTTCTTTGGCAAGTGGCTTAGCATTTGTGTTTGCACGTGCTTTGTCCAGCCTGTAATATCTTTGGAATCTGAAAACTCCCTCACTGTACGTCAGTGGACTCCCGCCTACAGCATGCATCCCCGTAATGTAAATAGCTAATCCGCCACCGAGAACTAGAGCGCTGCGCGTTAACAGCTCTGCCATCTAGCTGAAATCCCCTCCTCGCCAATCTCGAAAGACTGTAAGAAAACAGGAATGAAGAAATACGAGATTTATTTCCATGTATACTCATTATTACAGAAAAGAAAAAAGTAAATGAATTCTGATTCAAGGTTTACAAGTTCTACTGGGATTTACATTACCAGTGCAATTGTGCTATTAATGCTCACCAAAATAAAGATGCTGCAAGTTAGAAACTTGAAAATCCTTGAATTTCCATATTCAGTAACCTCTTTCCTCTTTTTAAAGGAAATTGTGTTCCATAATTTATTTGTATTGTTTTCTTTTCCAGATAGGTCATGTATTCCCTCATACAAAATCTCACTCATCATGTTTTATATTTTATTTATGATGTTATAAAACCCTAAAACTTTGTCATCGTTTAACCTCAGTCAGCAACTAAGCCCCACACAGCCACTCGCTCACTCCCTGCACCATGAGATGGGGAAGAGAATTGGAAGAGTAAAAATGAGAAAACTCATGGTTTGAGATAAAGACAGTTTAATAGGTAAAGCAAAAGCCGCGCACGCAAGCAAAGTGAAACAAGGAATTCATTCACTGCTCCCCACGGGCAGGCAGGTGCTCAGCCATCTCCAGGGAAGCAGGGCTCCATCACACGTAACGGTTACTTGGGAAGACAAATGCCATCACTCCAAAGTTCTCACCTTCCTTCTTCTCCCCCCAGGTTTATATGCTGAGCATGAAATCATATGGTATGCAATACCCCTTTGGGTCAGCTGTCCTGCCTGTGCCCCCTCCCAGCTTCCCGTGCACCCCCAGCCTGCTCGCTGGTGGGGTGGGGTGAGAAGCAGGAAAGGCCTTGACTCTGTGTAAGCACTGCTCAGCAATAACGAAAATATCCCTGTGTTATCAACACTGTTTCCAGCACAAATCCAAAACACAGCCCCATACTAGCTACTATGAAGAAAATTGACTCTATCCCAGCCAAAACCAGCGCACAATTTTAAAGATAAATGTATATCTTTGGAAACGTGTGTTTATTAATACACATATGCAATTAAGCTTATATAAAACTATTTTACCTAGATTAAGCTGATTCATGGGTTTAACTTCCAGAAAAGATTTCTGTCAGAGAAGGAGAACAGTTTCTTCCACAGAAGTAACTTTTTGAACTCCTCCTATTTATCTAGGATTCTGGAAAGAGATTACCAGATCTTCTCAACTGGTATAAAATGGCATTATTTTGTTGTTCTGTGTAGCTGCAACATCCCCACAGATGTGCCTGATGCTCTGGGCTGGGGGCTGGCCCTGAAAGACCCCCATCCCTCCCTCTAGTCTTCCGAGGATCCCCTGCAGATCCTGGCTCCCATGAAGTTACCAACCCTTGCAGCATCCTGGAAGTTCAGTGGATATTCCTAGAAGTTTTTTGCGACATATCATGATTCATAAATGGGCTTTACAGAGTCAATAGAAACCATTGTTTCAGTTGTATCAGAGGCTTAAAGAACCACCTAAAGAACTGAGGAAAAGCTGGCCTTTTTATAAGGATGCGTCCCTTGCCTTGCACCTAACATAATGATGACATGAAGTGGAGAGTTAGGAGGACTACAACAAATGGGAGTGAATGTGACATGACATGTCTCCCCTACTGGAGAAAGGAAATTAATTCTGAAGAGTACGTAAGCGTTTAAACAGAGTGGTGACAGGATTTGGAGATAGAGAGAAAGAAACAGTGGAAAGTGAGGTCCAAAACATCATTATGGAGCAGCACTGGGAACTCAGAAGCAACATGGGAACCTAGTCTTCCCTACAATGATCAAATCTCCTTTAATTGCAGTTTTGCTTACTTACAATAAACATATTTTTATGTAGTGTGTAGCTGCTGATAATAAAGTTATTCCTTAGGGGCTGCAGTGTGTCATTCTATTTGTTCTTTGAGGTAAGCCAGAGTACATATTCATCCTCACACCAGGGACTCCTTTGCCACCTCATTGAAAAAGCAGTTTCTGAGTGGACCTGTCAACCTCAGCTGGTTGTCCTGACCTGTGAAAGGCAGCAACCCTCAGCTGGTGTGCAATAATTCAAGTGAACAAGACGTATTTTTGGGGGTATTGTACAACCACAAACATGCAATACCACCTTAAGATCACCTTGGGACTTGAGCAAAGATCACCTGCAGTCCTCTGCAGAGTATCACCTCAAGACTGCCTTCCTCTCCTGAAATATATAACAGCCCAGTAAGTTAAGAAAAATGTCATTCCTTGCTGGAAATACAAAAGGAGACAAAAAAAATCTGTGCTATATAAAGCCCTTAGGAATTTTGTTTAAAATCAGGAGTAGAGCTGAGCAAATAATTAACTCCTGTTTTTCTGTCAGCTCTGGGAAAAAATGTTTTGGACTGAACAAACTACGTTGCTTTTCTCAAAAGTAGGGATTTTTTTAGCATTGAGTAAAAATGCATTTTATTTGAAGAGTTGTGAAAGAACAAAAGCAATTTTTTGTCTCAAATTGCTTTCACAAGTGCATTTGCAAAAATAATTTCAGACAAAAAATATTATTGTTGTTTAAAAATCTTGAAATAAAAAGCATTATTTTATGTTACTTCTAGATGGCTTATATGATTGACATGATTTTGTATTTTTCAGCGGAAATATTTAGGTCAAAAAATACTTCACCCATCTCTACTCAAGAGACTATAGATCATACAGCTGAACACAGCTTAAAATAGTCAGCTTCTCTTTCAAATTTTATTTTTTTCTTTTTTATTTATAATAACTTGCTCTGTTTTGCCAGCTCTTTGTAATTTTAACTAATTCCCTGCAGTTATTATACTTCTAGGACAACTAAGTGTGTATGAGAACCAAATGTGCTGCATGAATCAGTTTTACTGAAGGGGAGAAAAGAAAAAGAAATAGAGCAATGTCAAAAATGCAGAAAGAGAAGCACTTTTATTAGGGGCATGATCTTCTATAAAGCAATCAAGAATTTAGATAGAATATTGCGTGTAAGAAAAGAACTGTCTATCCAAAGCTGAGAAGTAATTTGTTTTTTTTCTCGTGTTTGACATTTAGAGTCACATAACATCAGTCTGTGACCCCAAAATAATGTATTGACATATCTTGCAGAAACTCGACATAGCACATCTGGATAGTATTCTCTTTTGTTAAGAGCTTTTTTTTTCAAATACCTGCTATACATTTAAATAGCAAGGAGATGTTTAAAAAATAATTGCAGCGGGTAGAAGGAAACCTAATAACAGTACATGCAGGTTCTCTGAAAAACAGCAGATGCAGAGCTTCTCAGGTTACCTGAATTATTTATGGTTAATTCGGCACATCTCTAGTAATGTCTGAGGCTTTTATAGGTCTCTGAAGCACATCCAAGAAAAATGCACCCATATTCATGCACCTGCATACTTTTAATTATAAACTGTATGGATTGCGTGACCGAGTCATTTAGAAATTTGGGCTGAATCATTCAGAGAGTAATTTGACATACTTTATGCTGTGGTTTGCAAAAGCCTTACATTTATTTACGGGCATATTCATTTCAATTCAATGACTTTCAAACGTGATGTGATTCAATAGCACAGAAACACAGGGATCACCACACCATCACGGATCAATGTTCCCTCTGTTCTGCCTTGGCTCCGGTTCTGCATCTGGATCCAGTAAGACAAAATCCTACCAAAATCAATGAGACTCTGCACTGACATAGGATGTTCAATAGCTGAGGTATATGTTGGGCATGATTCTTCAATAATATTCAGAAAAAGATTTCTGAAAAGGAAAGGGGGTACGTCAGTAACTTTCATGCACCATAGTAGTTAACGTTACTTACTTCCTTATTTTTTTCCTTTAAGATGATTTTTCTCCTTGTGCATATGCATCAGTGTGAATTTTGTAGGTATGAATATTAGCCGAATTCTTAATTATTCATACAAATACGTACAATCAAGCCCAAGTATTTTGTATGTCAAAAAATAAACATCCAAAACCTTGCTATAAATGGATGTTCAAAGAGGCAACAAGCCTATTAAACATTTTAAACAAGAATGCAAAATGTGTGTGAGAAGAAACATTTAAAATACAAGGATTTAAACTTGGGAATCTGGATGAAACCTTCAGGAGGAAAAATGATCAGATTAACCTTCTGCTTTCTCAATGTTTACTTGTCATTTCTCGTTCACAGAAACATTTCCTAGACAGGATGGACTAGGCACTTAGTGAGCCCATGAATGTCCTCCGTTCATGTGCATTTTTTCTTTAATAACCAATACTTCTGTCTTATTTTACAGCAGTTACGTTGTTCAGAAGGTCCTTTTATTACTACAATTTTAGGGTCAAGAAAGATGAGTCACTGAGAATAGGACTTCATTATGTTTGTTCCGTGCAAATGCACAATAAACAGTTCCTTCTGCAAAGACTTAGAATATGATAAGTATTTATGGTGATTTAACTCAGGTACAGGATCAGACATCAGCTATCTAGTGCCTAAAACCAAGGAGAGTTAGAACACTCTTCTAATTCGGGTAACATTCAAGAAGGAGTATGACTGTAAATTATCCAGATAATTTTTGCTCTCCAAAATGTCCCAAACATACATATTATGTATAGGATACAAAAATCAGAGCAGCAGTCCAGAAAGATCTATTTAGTTTAATTGGGTTTGTTTGGTTTTATAGGATTCTTTATTGGTTGGTTTGTTTTTAATGTTGAACCTTTGCCTTTCTGTGCTTTAAGCCTGTGTCCTTAAAATTTAATAGCACTTCTCTACTTCAAAGCGAAGTTGTCAAGATAAAGTCTGTTAAATATTTTTAAGTGCTCAGATAACACAGTTTATGTTGTCTGTAAAGATATCTTAGTTAGACTTCTTTTTTCCCCCCACATATTTCTTTCCTTTATTCAGCAGTTGGTTCAATGATCTAAGGTTTAGATACAGCATAATCTGAAAGTGATGATTTGTAGCCCTAGTTTGGTAAGTCATTGTAATGCAATAAGGGATCCAGCATTTCACAGTACTATTAGTCTGCAAACCTCACTAAAAAGAGACTAATATACCCTGGATGTTGTACCTACAAAGTTCTCTGCTACTTTATCATAGAATCATAGAATACCAGATTGGAAGGGAGCTCAAGGATCATCTGGTCAAACCTTTCTTGGCAAAAGAAAGTCTAGACAAGATGGCCCAGCACCCTGTCCAGCCAAATCTTAAAAGTGTCCAGTGTTGGGAACCACTTCCCTGGCAACATTATTCCAATGGCTGATTGTTCTCATTGTGAAAAATTTTCCTCTTCTGTCCAATTGGAATCTCCCCAGGAGTAACTTGTACCCATTACCTACCATCTTTTCTATGTGACTGCTTGTAAAAAGGGGGTCTCCATCCATCTTCTTTGTGGCCACCCTTTAAATACTGGAACATGGTGATAAGGTCTCCCCTAAGCCTTCTTTCCTCAAGGCTGAACAAACCCAGTTGTCTCAGCCTTTCCTCATACGGCAGGCTTCCCAGTCCTTTGATCATTTTTGTGGCCCTTCTCTGGACCCTCTCCAGCCTGTCCACATCTTTTTTCTATAGCAGGGACCAAAACTGAACACAGCATTCCAGGTGTGTCCTGACAAGCACTGAATAGATTGGGATAATGACTTTTTTATCTCTGCTGGTGATGCCCTTATTGATGCAACCCAGCATCGTGTTGGCTTGCTTTGCTGCAGCAGCACACTGTTCACTCATATTGAACTTGTCCACCAGGATTCCCAGGTCCCTTTCCACAGAGCTGTTCCCCAGCCAGGCAGATCCCACAGCCTGTGCTGCACTCCTGGATTACGTTTTCCCAGGTGCAAGACCTTACATTTGTCCCTTGTTGAACTTCATAAGGTTCTTGTTAGCCCACTCTTCCAGTCTTGCCAGGTCTTCCTGCAGGGTGGCTGTCCCTTCCAAAGTGTCCTTTTCCACACCCAGTTTGGTACCATCGGCAAACTTCGTCAGGATGCACTTGATCCCATCATCCAAATCACTTATGAAGGTGTTAAACAGCGTTGGGCCCAGTATCAATCCCTGGGGGACCCCACTCGTAACAGGTGGCCAGTTTGAAAAAGATCTATTTACCACCATCCTCTGTGTGTGGCCTGACAGCCAGTTCCACATCCACAACACAGACCACTTGTCTAGTCCATAACACATCAGTTTCTCTAGGAGAAGGCTGTGGGAAACCATATCGAAAGCCTTAGAGAAATGCAGGTAGACAATGTCCACCACTCACCCCACATCACCTGAGCAGGTTATTTTGTCATGGAAGGTAATCAAGTTTGTCAAGCATGATTTGACCTTGGTGAATCCATGCTGGCTTTTCTCAATCACATGCTTCATTTGACTTCTGATAGCCCCCATGAGGATTTGTTCTATAACTTTCCCAGGAACTGAAGTAAAACTGATAGGCCTATAATTTCCTGGATCCTTCTTTAAGCCCTTCTTGCAGATGGGGGTGACATTATCTTTCTTCCAGTCTTCTGGGATGTCCTCTGATCTTCACAACTTCTCAAAGATTATGGAGACCAGCCTCACAGCAATGCCAGCCAGCTCTCCTAACAACCTTGGGTGGATATTGTCAGGGCCCATCAACTTGTAGGGGTCAAGCTCCTGTAACAGTTCACGTACCAACTCTTCCTTCACTGACAGTGGGTCTGTGTTTGCATCTATCTTGATTTTTGTTCCCAAGGCCTGGGGCCCAACAGTGATGGTAAAGATAGAGGTGAAGAAAGTGTTGAGAACCTCTTCCTTTTCAGCGTTGCTGGTGACAAATTCACCTGTCCTGTTTAACAGTGGGCCAACACTTACCTTCTGTTTCTGTTTGTTGTTTACATACCTGAAGAACCCTTTCTTATAGTTTTTGACATCTCTGGCCAATTGCAATTCTAGCTGAGCTTTTGTTTTCCTAACTGCATCTCTGCACACACTGGCAATACCCTTGGAGCTCTCAACAGGTAGTCATCCACTTGTCCAGCTCTGGTACGCTTGCTTTACTTGAAACAGCCAAAATCAGTGTTCTTGAATATAATCCAACTTGCTTTCATCCACAGGCTGGCCTTCACAAGGCTTTGTTTAAACACTTCTCCCTCAACTATGAAAATATAACAACAGCACTGAAAAAAGTCCTAAAACAATGTCATGACAGATGATGTGAGGATTCCTGCTTGTTATCAGTACTTTAATATAGCCAGTTTACTTCAAGCCAACAGAGTCAGCTATACTGTTACACTACCCTACAGTGTGCAAAAGATCAGCAATTTTTGGCTAGAACTTTGGGATGAAAAACCTCCAAATATCAGAAAACAACTTTGAAGCTGAAGTACCTCCAAGTGTCTGTGTAATAGAGGCCTTTAATAATGTCTCCTCTCTTTTGAAAACATAAGCTTAATGTAAGTGCAGAAAGAACCCCAAGGCTGTTGGTGGGTTGTGAACCTTGATAGATGAATGCCTTTGCTGCCACTTTCTCTTTCTCCTGAACTTACTGCAGTCTTTGTCCACTGCCACTGCTGCCTCTTCCTCATCCCATCCTGGAACTGCTGCTGTTGCTGCTTCATTGTTTTCTTCGAGACTTCAGCCATCCCTGCTAATCTTAGGAGTGCGGTGAAGAAACACAAGAGTTCTGTGGAACTATCATAATCCTGACACAGCTTATTAGCTGGTGCTCTGTTCACTGTCACGGCTTCCTATACACATCTTCCTATTGAGTTCAGGTAGTCTTGGCTGGTGTGAGATGAATGTCACTGTCAGTAAGCAAACAGATGCACAATTATAGCCATGTTATTCTAAGAAATCTGCCAATTTACAAAAGTAACAATAAATAAAAAATAATAACATAATTTTCCTTGGATCTGAACTGCCTTGTAGTACAAGCATTTCTGATCTCCCTTATTAGGAAATAGAAATCCTGAATTGTTTCCAGTTATAGAAGAGTAAAAAGGATGTGAAATAATCCATAAGAAGGGGAAAAAATATTTAAAACTGGAGAGCTGTAATTGATTCAAATAAAAGCCAAGATGTGCACAAAACAGGATACTGGCTATGTCTCAGGAGATCTTTTGAAAGGGACTGGAAATATATTTACCAAAACGCACAAAGAACTGCATTCACATATTCCAAACACAGTAACCCAGTGCACATTGTGGTTAATATTATGATATTAGTATAGATGAATTGGCATTTAGATGCCTAAAAGTTAGGTATAGATTGCCCAAATAGGGTTCCCTATGAGCTGGGTGCTTTTGGAGGCTGACTGAGCACTGAAGGAGATCAGTTTGTTTTATTTTCTTTACAGAGGACCCCAGCACTATCAATTAAGGAGGGAGTGAGTTAAGAAACAGCCAGGAGGAAACCCCACAGGTCTGCACCCATCCAGGATTCAGCTCTCCATTTCTTCTTCTGAGGGTGATTTATTTGTCCGACAGAGAATACCCTACATCTGGCTGGCGATCGGTCACTAGCAATGTTCCTCAGGGTTCAGTTACTAGTGCCAATACTGTTCAATATTTTCATCAGTGATCTGGATGCAGGAGTTGAATGCATCGTTAGCAAGTTTGCTGATGATAGTACTAACCGAGAGGTGCTTGCTGACTCTCTTGAGGGATGAAAGGGTTTGCAGAGGGATCTAGGTAGACTGGAGAATTGGGCAATCATCAGTGGCATGAAATTTAACAAGAACAAATGCTGGATATTGCTCCTGGGACAGAGTAACACTGGACACAAGTATAAATTCTGAGAGGAGAGTCTGGGGAGCAGCCCTGCAGAAAGGGGCCTGGGGGTGCTGGTCGGCAGCAGGCTCACCCGGAGCCAGCAGTGTGCCCGGGCAGCCAAGAGGGCAAACCGCGTCCTGGGGGGCATCAAACACAGCACGGCCAGCCGCTCGACAGAGGCGATTGTCCTGCCGTGCTCAGCGTTGGTGCGGCCTCACCTCGGGTGCTGCAGGCAGTTCTGGGCCCCGCAGTTTAAGAAGGATGTGACGGTCCTTGAACGCGTCCAGAGGAGGGCAACAAAGCTGGTGACAGGGCTGGAAGGCATGTCCTGTGGGGAGTGGCTGAGGACTTTGGGCTTGTGTAGTTTGGAGAAAAGGAGGCTGAGGGGGGACCTCGTTGCTCTCTACAGCTTCCTGAGGAGGGGCGGTGGAGAGGGAGGTGGTGATCTCTTCTCCCTGGGATCCAGTGACAGGACATGTAGGAATGGTTCAAAGATGCATTGGGGAGGTTCAGACTTGACATTAGGAAATATTTCTTTACCAAGAGGGTGGTCAAACACTGGAAAAAAATTTCCTAGAGAGGTCGTCAATGCCCCAAGCCTGTCATTGTTTAAGAGACATTTGGACAATGCCCTTAATAACATGCTTTAACTTTCGGTCAGCCCTGAGTTGGTCAGGCAGTTGGACAAGATGATCGTTGTAGTTCCCTACCAACTGAAATAGTCTTATTGTTTTGTTTTGCTTTGCTTTGCTTTGCTTTGCTTTGCTATGCTATGCCTTTCTGTTCTATATACTGTTTTTTTCACTGGGAAAGTCAATATATCTCTTTTTCCTATGCAGTATGGCCAAAATGGATTTTTTTTTTTTTTGCATTTATTTTAGAGGTTTTTCTTTGAATCTGCTAAAATAAAACTTTTTTTTTCTGCACATTTGCTGTACAGGAAATGAAGTATGTGTCAGAGTTGTTTCCTATAGTCTGAGCAGTTGAAAACATGGTTTCCTTACTACGTATCTGATATCTTTTCCATTTTAGATGTATAAAGTTTCTTGATTTTATGTTCTGAACAACCTCTAGATTTTTGTACAATTAGCTTTATTATCCAGCATTGCAGTGTTTTTCCCAAGAACTCTTTATGTTTCCTCTGCCTTGCATACTCACACAGTGGCTAGACAATACCTTGAATCTCTACAGTTTCACACAGAAAATGTATTTTCTGTTCACCATGAGGAGAGAACATAAAGGTAGAAAAATTAGAACTGAAAGTAATGAACTGGGAAGAATAACTTGCATACACATATGCACTTATTTATGAATGTGCACAGTAGTGACTTTAAACATATCATTAGCTCTTATAGAATACAGAAACATACAGCTGCGAAGGGATATATTGGAGACAAATTCCTTACAATCCTGTGTACATATAATTTCATTGCCTTTTGTGTAATACCAAAAATTTCATATGCTTGTTTTAGATTTAAGCTGTAAAGCTGTTATAGTAGTTTAATGTCTTTCTAAGCGTCTCTTCTCCTATGCTCCTGGATTTTGGAAAACAAGCCAAACCAAAACAAATATTTAGGGCTTTTTCCAGCTGGCATTTTACTTGGAAACTAAAGAAAATATCTTTTTCAGGCGTTTAATCTTTTCAACACACAATGTATCTTCTTGCGGTACTGCATTCAAAAGTAGAAAGAACTAGAGACGCATTGAGTCAGAACATGGGCAAAGGCTCGCTTAAGTCTTTGTCTAGTAAAATGAGATTATCTTAATTCCCAAAAATGAGCTATGCGATTTGACTTGATTAACTTTTATTCAGTATTATGAAATCTGATGAGTCTTATTGATTTTCAAATATGTAACTCTATACCTTTAATTCCTCCTATTATCAGCATTAGGTACTATTTGCTATTGTTAAAAGGTTTCATAGCTGTAGAAACTGATTCCTGTGATTAATTTGACATATTTGATGAAAATCATAACATTTGATAATATCAATATCTCATTAATAGATTGACTACTACATTGATTTACTTGTGCTAGGATAAATAACCTGACAAATGCAATATTTCAAATGAGTTTTAACTTCCTTGTGTACTTGTGGTGACCTTGGCTGGATGCCAGTGCCCACCAAGCCACTCTATTGCTCCTCTCCTCAGCAGGATGGGTGGCAGGGAGAGAAAATATGATGGAAAAAACTCATGGGTCAGGGTAAAGACAATTTAATAAAAGCAAAAGCAAAGGCTGTGCGTGGAAACAAAGGAAAACAAAAGATTTGTTCTCTACTTCCCATCAACAGGTGATGTCCAGCTACTTCCCGGGAAGCAGGGCTTCATCATGCGTAGCGGTTGCTCTGAAAGGCAAATGTCGTAAATAACGAATACCTCCCCCTCCTCCTCATGTCTCTTAGTTTTTATTGCAGACATCATGTAGTACGGAATATCCCTTTGGCCAGTTTGGGTCAGCTGTCCTGGCTGTGTCCCCTCCCAAGATCTTGCCCACCCAAGCCTACTGGTAGGGGGGAATGTTGGCGAGACGGCCTTGATGCTGTGCGAGCACTGCTCAGCAGCAGCCAAAACACTGGTGTGTTATCAACACTGTTCTAGCTACCAATACAAAGCCCAGCGCCATGAGGGCTGCCATGGGGAAAATTAACTCCATCTCAGCCAGACCCAATACTCTACTATTCAGTTAACTTGAAGATGTCCCTTCTCAAGGCAGTGGGTTGGACTAGATGATCTTCAAAAGTCCTTTCAAATCCAAAGCATTCTATGATTCTATGATTAGATGTGCATCACAGGTAAGTACCAGAATCTGCCATAAATGTGGTTGACACACTAAAGAACTCCAGAAGTCTTATTTTTCCTTTTAGAAATCCAGCTAGCAGTCACTGACTCTTACTGGTATTTATAATTTTTTTAACGTATCTGATCCATCTGATTCTAGTTATAAGAAGTTTTCCTTCCCTTTTCACTCTTGGGAGTGCAATATCGATCCAAAGACCCGAAGAAGACCAAAATTTACTCGTCATCTTTGTTTCCTGAAAACGAAGATGAAGACTTTGAGATGCTGTAGTTCCTTTTCTGAATCTGTACAGGAACTAACAAAGTACCACACAAAATGAGGCACTCCTTTTTCACATTAATTGTTTTAATAGTTCATCTTGCATTTAATTAACAGCATTAGAGGTAAGATGCTCTTCTAGACACAAATTAACAATAAAGCTGTGATGTACCTATAAGAGGTATGCTTTATCACTTTTGGGGGAAAATCAACAGAAAGCTGTTGTTCATTACTTATTTTTGTCAGATAAAATGGTGTTCTGTTGGCCTTACATTTTACATACAAAACACAGAAAGTCATTACCATGGGTGAGCGCTTATTTGATACCATTACTCCCAGACACTTTCAACTGCCAAGAGGTAGAATACTGTCATTACTTTGTCAAAATAAAAGCGGTAGACGTATTATTTCTGTTAATGAGGTGGGGATAATTAAATAGATCAAAAGATAACCAAAGTATGTCCAAGTTACTTAAGTCCTAATTCAGCAGAGCCTACAACTAATGAAGCATGATCAGAGATACTGTGTCCCATTTTTAGGGATGATCTTTACCACTTGTAATGGAATACTGAATGTTTGCTGTTAGGGTGGAAACAAGCATTTTCATTCTGACCATGGCAAATATGCAAACTTTAGATGAAGTGTCAATAATCTTCTTTTTTCCAGTGATTAAAATTCAGCTTAGGCTGTCATTCGGGCCTTGTTTTTCATGTGTTTGGAATTTTCTTGTGGTTTTTTTTTTTTTTCCCCTGACTACATTTCTTCAGAAAAAGAGGCAAAAGCGCACTGTTAATTGCACACTTTCCCACTTTACTTTGCAGTAGAAATCTCATGAAAATAATTACTTCTGTCCACCTCCCACCAGATTTCTGACAATTCCAAATCAGAGATAAAAACAATACAGGCAAATTCTTATGATATACGCATCAGCAAAGCTTGTTTTACATCCCAGTTCACTGGCTGGCTCACTAGAGACTAACAGCTCTTGACTTCTCTCAGGTCATGAAATTTTTCCTCTGGGTTTATGTTCTAATGTTGCAAGTTATTGGGTGCAGGTGCAAAGGAGCTGATTTTCCCAGTGTATGACCGAATTTTCAGATTTTATGAAACGTCTGTTCCTCACTGGAATAAAGTTAAGATTCTTACCATATTATATAGAAGTGTAAAGAGAGGTTTTCTCCTTCCAGGATGGTTTTAGAGCCTTACTTTTAATATGAGGCACCCCTGTAATCCTGAGCCAGGAAAACTCTTGAATGTAAGTCAGCCTCCAATTTTATATTAAACATAGAGTCATATAATAGGTTGGGTTGGAAGGGACCTTTAATGGACATCTACTCCATCCATCCTGCAATAAGCAGGGACAACTTCAACTACATCAGGTTGCTCAGAGCCCTGGCCAACCTGACCTGGAATGTTTCCAGCGATGGGGCATCTACCACTTCTCTGGGCAACCTGGGCCAACCTTTCACCACTCTCATTGTCAAAAATTTCTTCCTTAGATCTAGTTGAAATCTGGTCTCTTTAAGTTTAAAACCATTACCCCTTGTCCTATCACAACAGGCACTGCTAAAAAGTCTGTCCCCATCTTTCACATACGCCCCTTTAAATACTGAAAAGCTGCAAGAAGTTTTTCCTGGAGCCTTCTCTTCTGCAGGCTGAACAAACGCAAATCTCTCAGCCTGTCCTCAGAGGAGAGTTGTTCCATCCCTCTGATCATTTTTGTCGCCCTCCTACAGACCTGCTCCAACAGGTCCATGTCTTTCTTGTGCTGAGGGCTCCAGAGCTGGACGCAGGACTCCAGGTGAAGTCTCAGCAGAGCAGAGTTGAGGGGCAGGATCCCCTCCCTCACCCTGCTGGCCACGCTGCTTTGGATGCAGCCCAGGACATGCTTGGCCTTCTGGGCTGCAAGTGCACATTGACAGCTCATGTCCAGCTTTTCATCCACCAGGACCCCCAAATCCTCCTCAGCAGGGCTGCTCTCCATCCCTTCATCCCCCAGCCTGTACTCATACCAGGATTTGCCCCAATCCAGTTGCAGGACCCTGCACTTGTCCTTGTTGAACCTCATGAGGTTCATATGGGCCCGTTCCTTGAGCTTGTCCAGGTCCCTCTGGATGGCATCCTGTCCCTCAGGCATATCAGCCACACCACTCAGCTTGGTGTCATCTGCAAACTTGCCGAGGGTGCACTCGATCCCACTGTCTACATTATTGATGAAGATATTAAAGAGTACTGGTCCCAGTACGCATCCCTGAGGGACACCACTCGTCACTGATGTCCATCTGGACATTGAACTGCTGACCACTACACTCTGGACGTGACCGTCCAAACAATTCCTCATCTACCTAACAGTCCACCCAACCAATCTATCTCCAATTTAGAGAGAAGGATGTTGTGGGGGACCATGTCAAAATTCAGGGTCCTGACTTTACCCTTTTCTTGCCCACTATCCCTCCAGACTGTGAACTCCACCCGTGCATGATCACTGCAGCCCAGGCTGCCTCCAATTTTTGCATCACCAATTAGCTCACATGCATTGGTGACCAACAGGTCCCGTATGGCATCCAGTCTGGTAGGGCTGTCTATTACCTGTCTTAAGAATTTATCCTCCACGATTCGGTGATTCTATGATCACTGTTGCCCAGGCTGCCTCCAATTTTAACATCTCCAATTAGCTCACTTGCACTGGTGACCAACAGGTCCAGTATGGCATCCTCTCTGTACGGCTGTCTATTACCTGGCATAGGAAGTCATCCTCCACCCACTCCAGGAGTCTCCTGGATTACCTATAGTTCACCATGCTGCTTTTCAAGCAAATGTTGGGGTGGTTGAAGTCCCCCAGCAGGACGAGAGCCTGTGAGCGTGATGCCTCCTCTAGGTGGAGTAAGAAGGCTTCATCAATAGACTCCCCTTGATCAGGTTGCCAGTAGTAAACACCAACTACGAGGTTCCCTTGTGGGGTGCCTCAGTCTCTGATTCTTAGCCATAAGCTTTCAACCTGCTTGTGGCTATTCCTCAGAGACAGCTCTTTGCACTCTATCCATTTGTTGATGTAGAGGGCAATGCCTCTGCCCTTCATTCCTTGCCTGTCCCTTCTGAATAGACTGTAGACATTGATAGCTGCACTCTAGTTGTGAGATTCTTCCCACCAAGTCTCAGTAATGGAAAGGAAAAAATAGCCTGTGCTCCAGATTCCCTTACCAACCATCTGAAAGCCGTCAAGTCTCTTTTGATCACCCTTGAACTATGTGTTGCAGCTTCATCGCCACCTGCATGGAAGAGCAGTAGTGGGTAGTAGTCCGAGGGCTGCACCAGGCTAGGAAGTTTCCTCATGGTGTCCTTCACCTGAGCTCCAGGGAGGCAGCAGACTTCCCTAAGAGTAGGGTCTGCCTGGCATATTGGACCCTCTGTTCCCCCTCAGAAGAGAGTTGCCTACAAATATAACCTGTCTTTTCTTCCTCGTGGAGGTGGTCATGATATGGGGGGTAGGCCTTTCTGACCTTGGCAACACCCCTGGTGTAGATGGACCATCATCCACACCATCCATGGAATGGCCTTCCACATCCAGAGCATGTTGTACAGAGGCACCTGGGAAGGCAAGGTGGGCAGGAGGGGGTTTGCCTGCCACCCCAAACATGGACTTCCCTCCATTTGCTCCTTTCCTTCAAGTTACTCCCTTCAGCCTGGCGGAGGGAGGATACAGGATCCCTTCGATCTTGTCTTTTTTTCTGGTGGCTGTTCCTGTTTCTGTCTCAGGGAGGGCAGAAGATAGTTCCACGAGTTTATCTCTTTCTCAGATTCCCTGATGCTCCTTAACCTCTCTACTGCCTCTCATAGCTCTGCCACCAGGCTGAGCAGACAGTCCACCTGGTCACATGTCACACAGCGGTTCTCACTACTGCCATCCGTTACCAGTGAATGGCCTATAAACTGGCTATGGATTTAAAAAAAGACAAATACATACACACTCTTCCCCTCACAAATGCACCTGATTTATACCTTTGATATATTATACAGAAAAGTTTTGTTCTAAAGAGCTAGAATTTTACGTTTATTTTTGCTCGTGATTAGTTCTGAGAAAACTCCATTTTATCTCTGTGTCACTCTACCATGCTCAATAATATTTCTTTCTGATGAAGTACCAACCATATTTATGTCAGTTGGTTGTTCTGATTGAGAAGGCTTTAAACCTATGCTTAACCTGAATTCTACTATTTCTTCTTCAGACATGAAGATCTGAACCCAAAAGTGTCTTTTTTTCCCCCATGATCTATAGCCGTAGTTTAAAAAAAAAAAAAAGATATCTTCCATATAAACGTTGCTTAATGGATTTTAGTCATGCATGGAAACCTCGTTCGTTACACCTTGTTGGATTTGTTAGTAAAAAACCTTCATTACTGGTCTTGCATAATATACACAGATAAGTATAGGTATGAAAAAAATAAGGATTTTAAAATAAGGCTGCTTAAAATTATTTTTACAAGATCTTTTCCCATTTTTTTAAACACTTTTTCCTGAAGGCTTCAGAGTTCAGGTTTGTTTCAAATGAATGCTAAAGAGGCTCTCTGACTGCAGGTTCAATGACTTTTTTTATTAGTCAAACATGTTTGCCCATCCATGGTACCTCATCTGAGCTATTTAATATTGTGCTATTTTTAATCATGAGATGAGGAAGATGGAAAAAAACAGCAATATGATATCAGTCTCCTGTCAAACATGTCACAGGAATGTCAAAGTTGCTCTGAAATACATTCAACTATGAATGGAAGAAGGAAACTTAATAAGCTTTGGGAATGTTTTGAAGATTCCTGTAATTAAAAAAGAATATATAATCTTCTGGAAACACTGGTGAAAAAATGTGTCACAAACAGCAGGGAAAATGAATCTCCAGTTTCTGTGCAGTCTTCATCTTATGTAGGGTATGCCTAAGATATTCTTATTTGAAATTTGCCACATGAGTTATTTCCATGTTAAACTGAAGATGTAACATGCAAAAGGAGAAAGTGCTACGGATGTGCAGTGCTGTTTAGGCGATCTTGAATTAGAAAGTCCTGCAGCTTGATAGTGTAGTGGTTGCTCATGGCTGAAAACCTATACAAATCTCCTGTAGTTTTAGTACAGGAACGCTGTGGTTGTTCCAGGTTCAACCCGGTAAAATTATGTGTAATGTATGTTTTTGCTCACATAATCTTTCTTTTTCTCCTTCCGCTTTCATTTTCCCCTTCATCTTCAATGAATCTGTATTCCTCAGAATGGGTGTTAAGGAAAAATCATGAAACCTTTCACTAGGAGTGGAAAATGAAAGACAGTGAAGCAGAGACTTCAGTTTTGTTTACAAAGGGGAAAAATGCTTTTAAATGTGTGACTTATGAAAGAGATCTCCATTAAATTGGAATAATACGAATGTCACCCTTCTTTTATTTATGAGGCTTCAACACTATCAAGCGTGAGACAAGGCTGATGCAAGAGCGAGTGATTTTGACATTCTTATTTTCAGTCTGTTTCTTGTTCTTAGCTCGGAAATCTAGTGAGATTGTCTCCAGCGTCAAACTATGAAAAACCTCTAAGCGTCATACACACGTGGCTCATGGCTTCAGCTCCTGCATGGGGTCATCAGAAACTTTGCGGGGATCTGATGAAGAACCCTTAAAATATTCATCTGCGGAAGTAGATCTTAAAGTGAGTCTGTGTACATTAATCTTGTAAAAACAAGGTTAAATTGGTGCTAGAAAACACATCGCATTTAGGGATATCAGATAGGATTTACAGCCTAGCTCAGCTAATCGCCTGGCTGGCCAGTTGATCCGAAAGTTAATAAAGCCTGCAATACTTAGAAGCTGAGGAGCGTCATCAGCAGTTTCCCAGCTAAGGGTTTCAACAGGTTATGTTGCAGTTAAACAATTAATAATAAATAGCAGAAAATCCAGCAGAGGAATCCCAACAAAAAGACAATACTGAAGCAAGCAGAAGGACCTTTAACTTCAGCCAAGCAGTGACCTGTGATCTTCGCTTGTGGGTTACACCCCAAAAAGCGACGTTCAGTAGTGAATGACGAACAAACACTGCAGAGGGGTGACTTTTTTTATTAACTTTGGTGGAGATTTCGTAAGCTCCAAATTGGCCCCATGGTATTCAATAAAACGGGAACTCCTCTGGTTTAAATTTTGATGCCACAGTTGTCTTATATTAGCGGACCTGACCCCGGGTCTCCAAAGGGCTATTGACATCCCTTTTGTGAGGTCCTTCTAGCTGAAGATCGCAGCATAACTTCCATACGGGGAATCTACAACCAAGGGACAGTGTGAGATTTCCCCCTCTGCAACAGGCAGTGGTGCCATAACTGCAGGATAATGCTTTCCAGCTATCGGTATTTACAGTTCAGCACTCGTATAGATGGAGTTAACAGCTTTGTCTTGCATGTGAACATAAACCCAACTCTTCTGGTCAGATTACAGGTCCTTGTAACCCAGTATCATTTCTCTGAAAGTGGCCAGCTGCAGATTCTAAGAGAAAAGAAAAAGAATGGGTTTGCAAAGAGATGTTTGAACAGCAGAGTTTATGATTTCTATACGGTCATGACTAGCCTGGAGAAGATAAATAGGAAATGATAGTTCATTGTGTCTTCTATTGCAAATAGATCAAATTGATGCTGTAGAATCCAAAACCTTGTGTGTGCCCAAAAAATAAACAAAAAAATTAAGGAAGGGAAGAAAAGCTTATCAAAGCTATTAAAAACAAAACCACCATCTCTGGCTCAGGAAGTCTCAGAGTCAAAATGTTCCCTTTTATCCCACAGCAGTTTAAATTCATCAAACACATTTGTTAATGCACTTTGCCAAATACCTTTGGAAACCTCAGTACACAGACAGTATTACCAAAAGACATTAAACAATGTCCGTCATTAAAAGATATACTTATTTAGAAATACTAAATTTCTATTTAGAATAGAAGTTTTAGAAGAATAGTCTAAATATTCTATTTAGAATAGAAATTTTCTAAATACTGTTTTGAACTACTAAAGATTCTTTCGTAAAAAATAGAAGTTAGTATCTACACAAACTAAGCACTTCTTGGAAAAGGTTTTTTTGTGGGGTTTGGGTTATGTTTTTTTTCTTCTTTTTTTCCAAGGACAAACAACAAATATGTAAGAAGCTGTCAGGTTTAGCTACTATCCAAAAACCTTCCATGCTTTTCTAAGGAGCAGCGTTAGCAGGTTTCACTGTCAGCCATTTAATTTGAGCTCACAAGCTTAACCAGCTTCTTGTCTCCTTCCAGACTTCACGAAGTCAGTCTGGCTGCCACTAGCCAGGAGGCATTCAGGTGCTCTCAGGCTTACAATTCAAGCAGAGATTGAAATGATTAAGGCATGGGGAGACGGCTGGAGTAGCACCTGAGGCTGATGAGTCTGTCTGCCAAAGCTGAGACTTAGAAAATACTAGTGAAGAGTGATTGTTTTCATATTTTAGAGGTTATCTGATGTAGCTGCTTGTACCAAAGGTGGTTTAATCACTACAAAATCATATACCAGATAGCACTGTGTCCCTGTGCTATCACAAATACCTCCCAGATAAAAATAAAAATATCTTTCCATTGTGGGAAACGCTTCCATAAATTTCTAATTAAGAAATGTATCTTTCTTCTCCTCTCAATACTTGTTTCTCTAATTTGCATTATAAATAGATGAAAACAGTATCACACCTTCATATAGACCTTTATGAAACTCTCTAATACTGCTGAAAACCCCCAAATTCACTCATAAATCACCCCTAACTCACTTAGCATTTTTTTTTCCTTCTCAATGCGTTTGAATGCTATTCCGTTACCTCTGAATACTCACCCAGAAGCTGTTAGTCCAATAGCATCCATTTCACGCTCAGCCACTGCTCCAGTTAAAGTATTGAAACACCCTTGAGGTGTTCCTTTTATCAAAGAATTTTAGCATGAAAGCAAGAGAGAGTCTATCTTATTTTTTATAGAGATTTTATCAGTTTCTCTCAGCTCTGTATGAAGCTTTGTGAGAGAAAGGACCCTGGATCAAGCCCTCAGTAAATGTAGTCATCTTCGATTTCGTTTGAGCCATGAGTCTACTAGAGGCAATCTGGTGGAGTTAGGTAGGATTACGGGTAAACTCTGCTGTTCTGTTTTATTCTGCTACCCTCTCCAGTTTTCATCATCTTTCTTTGGCTCAGGGCTCGCTCCTTCTTCTGCTTTTCTTGTGGGCTTATTCCTGGGTTTAGAAGGCTTCGTACCTTTCCCAAATCTCATCTCACTTTTTATGGGGAAAGGTCAGGAGTAATCCTTGTCACCTTCTCACATAATGGCCCTGCTGCCTCTGTCTTGGTCCATTGACCCTGGAGATAGCGGATACATTTTTTTATAGTAATGGAACGAATTTATAACAGCTGAGGATCCACTGAGTCTTTATTGCTAAATAAATATCTCACCAGTGCAATCTGACGTCTGGGACCAACTGATCCTCCAATTTTCATAAATATTAATAATCTCCTGAGTTTTCTCTTGAAGTGAATCAACTCAACAAAGCAAGAACTAGGTGCAGTTTTGGGCACAGTTCATTGCATGAACCTTCCCAAATTCCAGAGTGAGTTAGATGGTATCAGGTCTGTGCGCCCTGGCGCTACGCAAGCCTCCAACACTCTCAAGCAGCCAGTAAAATCTCAACCTGTATTTTCTTCATTACACTGAGAATACCTTTGTCAAAAGAGCAGATTGTATGGGAAAGGGCTTGCTTTCTGGCTCTGAAGACGAGTGACGTAACTCCATCCATATTCATACAGTTAATTCTCTCCCCGTGCAAAACAGAGTAGCCTCACCCATACAGCCTATTGTGAAAAATCCCAAAACACGCCTGAGCTTTGCCTGAGAGAAAGCTACTTGGCCTGGGCCAAACCTGTGCTAATAATTAATCTGTAGCGACAATCTCAGGACAGTGTTCAGAATTGTGCTCTGTCTCTGGTTTATCAGTTAAGACATAGCTGGAGAATCTGCAGAGAATTTGAAGGAAAACTCAGTAGTATGTGCCTCTAAAGCCTTTACCAACCAAAATGACTTTTGCCAAATTCTATATAAATCCCTATATCCTTGCCTGGAACTATGTCTGCCCCCGGACATCAGTGCTTAGGAACGAGCCGATCTATTTTCCAACGGGAGCAGGTGCAGTAGTTTGCACCTTTGCTAACAGACATGTTTATTACATTCATAGCCAGGGCATGGAGCAGCCGTTGGATGCCCAGGAGCAAGAATTGTACTTTGCAAGCATGGCACCTATTTCTGAAAAATACCAACTTAGTAAGTGTTGATTCCAGTTATTCTGGGAGAGAAGGGAATGTGGAAGGAGAGTGAGTGCCACAGAGGTGATGTGTCTGAGGGAACAAGGACTATACATTCTGTCACAGCGTAGCACGGGGATTGCGTTCACTTTTGTAGGGAAGTCTGTGTGCTGTTTAAGCCACTTGTGCCAGAATGCAGCTCATATATTGCAAGATCCTGTGGCATATTGATCCTCCACACTTCAATAAATGACTAGCATGAGCTTTAAGGACATAAGAATAGCCAAAGATACAGGGAGGTAGCTTATATAATTTTAAAGTGTCTTTCTTGACTACCTTCTGCAGAACGTCCATACGTCCTTTAAATCTCAACCTTCTATCATAGCATGTCAGCTATTTTTGCTGCAAATGGTGCAACAGATAAAAATGTTGCTTTCATCATGAAAAGGCAAACTTGGACTCTCCATTTGTCTCCACAGTGCAGTTGAATTTTAGCTCATCAGGCATCCCTTTCAACTTTGTTTCCTTGCAGGAGTCAAAGAGTAATTCCCAGCGAGTCATAAACTTTATAACAGGTATTGCAGCTTTTAAATGCCTCAGATTAGATTGTACTTTGAATTACAGCTGGGAAGGTCATGCTATTACCATCTTGTAAAATATTTTGAACTTTGTTGTTCCCCCACCAGAAATATAACAAAATCTTCCAAGTTTCTCATGGAAGGGGATGGAAAAATACTAGAATAAGCACCCTTACAGTAATCATAGGGTTAGTGCTTCAAGCACTGACCCAAAGTGTGAGGAAATCCTGTGTTCAGCAAGACACTTGCACCGCTGGTAAATAGTTTCACTGCCAAATTGATGACTGTACTGCAAGGGGGGGTCTGTCTTTCATGTTTATCACTAGCAATTCCAACCGGCTCACAAGGATTTCTGCTTGACGATGAAGTGTCAAGAGGATGACATTCTGATTTCAGTGATCCATGGTGTGATAAAATAGGACAGTTTTAACTAAAATACACTCAGCCCTCAAACACTTCAGGAGGAACAGAGAAAGTACGGGAAAAGTGTGTGTCCTGATCCCGTAGATCTTCTCTGACGTTTTACCAGCTGTTGGTTGTCTTAATCACTTCTTCTTTTCTTAATATATCTTTTCTTTTAAGCTCTTTGGAAGTTCTGCTTTCTACATGACTAGGCTGAGCTTGAGACAGATGGAAACACTGTGGGTGCTGAACAAGCAGTCTCTATAGAGAAACCAGTGGTGTGTGGAAGCTGGGGAAGTAACTTCTGCTGCTTCTATTTTTTAACTATTACAATAATGTATCTGAGAGACTTAGTGACTTAGTGGTACTTGGCAGCATAAAGAAGGCAAGTGGGCTGGCAAGGCATTAAGTGAAAGAAAGCCTACTTGCTAGGCTCTTCGTACGATTTTTGCAGTTATATGCAACAGAAGAAAAACAGTAAGTTGGAGGAAGGAATCTGTTTATCATCTCTATGATATTAGAATGGTTCAATCGCAAATGGGAAAAGGGTTAGTCTGGCAAAAGTAGCAAAGGGAAAAATGTTGAAATGGATGAGAATGTCATTTTTTAAATGAACATTTTTGATCTTATTAGAGTTAAAGTTGTTTTTATTTTGAAATATATGTTCATCTATAGACAAAGAATTGTAGTCATTAAAAAGACTAAAAATCAAATGAAACATCATGAAGCAATTCAAATGCATTCTTGCAACCCCTGAAATTTTTACATATCTCACTGCATATCTGTTTCAAGATTTTCATGTCAACATCAATTTTGAAATGGATTTTTTTTGATATCTCAGATATCCCTGATGCAAAATAAAACAAACCAAAAATATTTTTTACTAGTTACTTTAGTGTTTCTTTTAATTATATTTATTTCATATTTTCAGCTCCATGCTAACACTTGACATATATTATGTACAAAAGCCTGGCTCTCAGCTGGTGTAAGGCAGTTGTATTTCATTAGCTTCAGTTAAGCAATGCCTATTTGTATCAGTTGAAGTTGTGGCCTAGGAATTACTATTTAAATAAAGAAATACACCACTGAAAAATTCACTTGTGACTATATTAAACAGATGGGGTCAAAATAGAAGGACTCAGTACATTAATTGCTATTCTCAATAGTACAGTCCCTGAAATGTACTGTAAAATGTATTGTAAAAAATATGTCAAAGTAGGTGCAGTATTGCATTATAATAATTAAGTTTATTTGGCAGCCTTGGATAAAGGACTCGCATTATTCTTATCAAGGCAAACATGAACTGGAAAAATATTTGCTTGAGAGAGGTTGTGGAGTCATAGACTAATGGAGAGGAGGCTGTTTCAGCAGTTTCAGGTTTGGCTTCAGATCCTGAGCTTGATGACACGCCAGTGACCTGAAGTTTCAGTGATGCTGGGAAGCAGCACTCGGCACACCATCAGCTCCTGAATCATGGCTTTGGGCCGGTGGACCGACAGAGCTCAGCCAGTAGAGAGCAAACCCGACTGTCTTAACAGCCTCTTACTCCTCCTAGGCACTACTCTGGGAAATAAATATATGCAGGAATTGCCACAGAAGGATCTCCGTTCTGAAGCAAATTACTTTCTTCTTACATCTGAGTTAGATTTGCCTCGGTTGTTATAGGGATAATAGAAAGAAACCAAAGGACCTGTGTGGACACAGCTGTATTAAGAGGAGGTTGCTGCTGTAGCATTCCCAGGGTGACCATGGGAATATGTAACTGTTAGGCCAAATTCCTCTACCCTTTTTCACCAATTTAGATCTGGATAAACTAAATGCATTAAGTGACTCATTCCAGATTTCAATTGGTGAGCTATGCAGCATTTGGCTTCTTGTGTGAGAAATATACTCCCATCTGTAATTGTTACCATCTGTTTGGTATTCAGAGTGTAAACATGTAATGGAGATGAAGTCATATTTCATATTCTTTTCTCCATTTGGAGGTAAGAATGAAGCTATAACAGCCTGTAAATGCATCTGCTGGTGATAAGATAGTACAGCTGGAAATGGGATGCTAGATTCTGCATGGTTCAGAAAGCTTGTGTGTAGAAGCTGTTATATTTCAGTGTGTGCTGGTATTCAGTGATCCCATGAGATGATTGATGTATCATAAATAGGGTGACAGAAAAGTATTTTTGCTGGTGTGATGGGAATAAGAAGTGCAAAATGTCAAAAGTGCCCTGAAAATAACCATGCAAATTTATGTAAATTGCTTAATTAATTGACCTCATTTGCACTTGCAGATTTTCTTTTGCATTTTCCTTTGTGAATTAGTTATTTTTCATTGTACACTGAGACAATATTCCAAGGCTAATTAAACCCTTTAAAGCTATAGGTTAATATCTAATTCTTCTGTAAACACATTTATAAACATTAATCAGATCTAATTTACCCATTTTATAAATACAGTTTTATTCACTTGCAGCTAACAGATGTACTGCCTGTATTTATTCTGCTTTGGGCTCAAGGAGTTCACGTTAGACACTAAATGTTATTTCTTTAAATGGCATCATCCTGTTTATTTTGCATGTATTTCCAAGTGTCTCTGCTGTTTTAAGATCTCATGGAGGTTATTGCATAAGAGTCTGTTTGGAGTACAAAGACTGAACTCAGAGATCTTCTGAGTTTTGAATCCTGTTGATGACTGCGGTTGATACAAAGATGGTCTAGGGAGAAAGGCTGCAGGAAGCAGGGTAAGCTGATGCTCTGGCAGAGGGGTAAGGCAATATGAGCATGTTGCCATATGGAAATATACATCTTGAAATTTCAATGAATTACCTGTTTTCGGGAAACTGAGCTCTTACCCTGTGTGAAATGTAAACTAATCCAGCTTTCAGTGAAAGAGAATGGAACAATCCTTGATGCATGAAGTTTAATATCCTCTACACATTTTTCTGTTAGCATTAGCATTCTAACACTGAATAATTTTTTTTTTTTGCATAAATATCCCATGTCCCTTGGAATTTTATCTGTTTCTTGGCAAAGACTTGCAAATACATGGGGAAGTGGGAAATGCATTTTTCTTTAGTAGGCAAATCCCATTTTCTGTTCCTTACTTGAATAAATGGTGAATAAATGCTGTTTCACAAATGATTAACACTACATGGATAATGTGGAGGGGAACTGTGGTTATATATTCATGCAACATACTGTGGCATGTTCAAACATACAATAATTCATCCTCTTGCTAGAGCAGCTGTAAGTAAATTTTGACTGTTTACACTGGTGCCATGCTTTTGCTCTCCATTGCATGGACAAGAGTCAACAGAAGCTGTGGTCCGGATAATGTCCCCATGTGCTAGGTGCTGTACAAACGCTGAATGGGAATCACAGAATCACACAGAATCACAGAATCACTAGGTTGGAAAGGACCTTCAAGATCATCAAGTCCAACCACTGATCCAGCGCCACCATGCCCCCTAAACCATGTCCTGAAGCACCACATCCACACGTTTTTTGAACACTTCCAGAGATGGCGACTCCACCACCTCCCTGGGCAGCCTGTTCCAATGCCTGACCACTCTCTCGGTGAAGAAATTTTTCCTAATATCCAATCTAAAATGTTTCCTGTTATGGAGAATTTAGAGCTTGCATTCATTAAACAGCCAACAGGAGAGACTGGAGGAAGGAGAGAGGAGAGACTTGGAAAAGTGAAGAGGCCTGGCCCACCATCATGCCTAAAATCTGCAGCAGAGCTAAGATTAATGCTCAGGTGTTATTATTCCCAGTGTGATGCCATGTTTGTTCATGCCACAGCAGCATATTGCCTTGTGTTTTTCTAACATGGTTGTAGGTTAATTATTTGCTGTCAGCCTATGTAGCTGCTGACTATAAGTTTCTGCTAGAATTTTTACTCCACAGGTGCTTGTAGCATCCCTGGTCACAAATACCTTCGACATGCTGCTCATCTCCTTTCATCGAGTCTCCCACTGCTAGTGAGGCTGATGAGACTCAGCCTACTGTTGATGCCTGTGCTCTTTTGGATGCATTCCACAAACTTTCTGCTGCACTATTATTATCTTCTGTGGCCCCATATCCTGTTTTTACTCTCTCTGACAATTTTTATATTCAAAATTACTTTAATAACTGTGATGGCATAGCCAGTGTTTTAGTGTAATCCAGGTATGTTTGTTCTGTTATTGTTGTTTTTTAATTTCATTCATTGATTTCTCAAGAAAAACAATCAAGTTTGACTGCTATGATTTATTTTTCTATGAACTCACAGAACTTATTCCTCATAGATCTAACACACTCTATATGGTTGTTTTTTGTTTTGTTTTGTTTTTTCTTGAGACTTTTTCTGTTGCTTAGAAGGGTTGAAAATTAGACTTACAAAGTAGTAATTCCCAGGGTCAAATGCTGGAAGACTGATACCACGTCTAAATCTCTGGAACCTCTCCATAATGTTTTCAAATAGCTGTCAGTAGTGCTGTGCATTTATTAGCTAATGCAACTGAAATCTCTGAATGCACATCATCTGAACAGCTGATATAGCTGTACTCAAAATTTGGAATTTTTCCTTCTGTTTTTTTTCTGTTTGCTTTTATTCCAAATCCATAGTCCATTTTATAGTTAAAGATAGACTTAAGTCTTCATTAATGGATATGTCTTTCCTCTTCTCCCTTCCTCTTTCTCTCCATTTATATACATATGGATATATATATTTAAACACACATATGTGTATATATATTTACACACACGTACATGTGTATCTAATACATATTTTGAAGAAAGAAGGGCTGAAATTGTATTACAGCTGCTGGGTTATGTGAGGCTTGTTTACAGTCTTGTTTCCTAGACAGCTGTGTACAGATAGCTAAGTGAAGCACTTATGAAAATCGAAGGAGACATGTCAGGCAAAGGGACCATTCTGTTACACTTGGAGTTTTCTCCTGCATTTCATAGCTAACTGCACTTGTCTCAGGGGATAGTCTTGAATTTGTGGGCTTAAACTTATTTACTGTGAAAAGGCAAGCAAAAGCAAAAAGTTGCCTGTAACAGCCCTTTGAAAAATAGAGACAAAATTAAATACATGCAAAGAAAAGCCAACTGAGGCGATGTGAAACATAGGATTTCTGTGCCAGAGGGTTTGAAGGGCACTTCTTTATTATTTTTGGCTTATATTCTCTAGGTTCATACCCAAGAGTCTTGGATCTTAGGTCTGTTCTGAAGGGCTCAAAAATATCTCTCATCTGAAACTACTGAATTTCACCTTGCTAAGTCTTTGTAACCACAAAATCAACTGGCTGGTGTGACTTCCAGGTGACATTGAAAAACCCTTCCTGGCATAAACCTTCCTGGAAAAGTCTCAGCCAAAATCTGGCATAAGAATGTGCCCAGGCTGACTGAAAACCAGCCAGAAGTTGGCCCAAGACTGCTGAAAGCTTTGCAAATTATTTCTGGTTTGTTAGGAAAATGTTGCCCAGCTGTAGTCATTATGGATGCATGGTAGCAATTATTATACCAAGCAAAAGAGTGTCCTGGGGGTGTGGAAAGATGGAGGGTACCTTTTCATCTTGTATACAACAGCAGGACGGGAATCCAAATTCCAGTTAGCAGAGTTCTAATTAAAGGGACTTACTATTTTCTCAGCCAGAACAGAGTGGCCCAAAGAAAGCCTTCTTGCTGGTTCAACAGCTGGTTCCCGGAGACATTTTCTCCAGATGGGCTGAATTTGTATTCAGTGCAACAATATCATTTATGTGGCAAGTATTTCTTAGATGGTAAGGACCCCCATGAAAAGACGGTTGTTTTTAAAGGAAATAATAATGTTTTTGTTTGCAAATTGTAGCCTGAATCACTGCACTTTGCTTTTCTCATCCTCCATTGTATAATGTTGCTTATCAAATTTTCATCATATGTCATTGAAAAATAGGATGAAGATATTTTTTGTGTGAGTGCCTGTGGTTCAAAAGTTAATTTTTTTTTTTAATCAGATATGAAAGAAATCGCTGTATAATTTATGAAATCTTCCTTTTGTATGATATTTTCCATGGTATTTTAAAGTGGAATCATAGCAATGTTGGTTGTAAGGAATCTCTGGAGCCATCTAGTCCAGCCGTCTGCTTGGAGCGGGACCACTGTCAACATCAGGATCTATGGATCAAGCCAGCTCAGCTTGACATGTCAAGATGTGAAAAACTCCATGGCTGGAGAGTCTGCACCTCTGCTATCGCCTGTTCTTGTGTTGAACTGCCCTGCTAGTGATGTGGTTTATCTTAGTGTCCTGTCTGAATCTCCCATGCCAGGTTGCTGCTTCTTTTTACATCTCATGTCACGGTAGAGGACAGCTTGGCTCCATCATCTCTGTAGTTTTTCTTCATGTAGCTGAAAGCAGAGTTTAGATTGTCCCTTAACTACATTTTCATGAGATTAAGTAGTCTGAGCTCCCTAAACTTCACCCTGTACATACTGTGCCCTAGACTCCCAAGTATCCTGGTAATCCTCCTGGAGCCTCTCCAGTTTTTTAACATAATAATCCTGCTGTATCCTATTCCTATTCTTGGCATTCTTATTCCATGTTTTTGATAAAAATCTCCTACACAGGAGGACAAGGGGCAAAGAAGCTGGTGAGGGGTCTGGAGCACAAGTCTTATAAGGAGCGGCTGAGGGAACTGGGGTTGTTCAGTCTGGAGAAGAGGAGGCTGAGGGGGTTGTGGTGAGGTGGGTGTTGGTCTCTTCTCCCAAGTAACTAGCGACAGAATGAGAGGAAATGGCCTCCAGTTGTGCCAGGGGAGGTTTAGCCTAGATATTAGGAAAAATTTCTTTACTGAGAGGGTGGTCAAGCATTGGAACAGGCTGCCCAGGGAGGTGGTGGAGTCACTATCACTGGAGGTGTTGAAAAAACTTGTAGATGTGGCACTTTGGGACGTGGTTTAGTGGACTTCACGTTGCTGCGTTGATGGTTGGACTTGATGATCTTAAAGGTCTTTTCCAACCTTAGTAATTCTGTGATATTCCTTCAGCTGATCATACTCTGAGTGGAGCTTGTGTCAAAGTACCCTCTGGTGATTCCATAACTTAAGGGCCATATGTTAACCACTTTTCATGTTTACAACCATAAGACTGTAATTTCCCTGTGGGCTTGATTCTGCTCCAATAAAGACAAAGAAAATATACACTATTTCTCTTGATCTTTTTCTGTCACAGAGGCATCAGGCAGCGAAAGGGGAAAGTGCAGAACCTCCTGGGCTGGATTTTCAAGTGTTATTTGTTGATGAGGCTTACACAGTTAGGTACATACGCCAGCTGCTTTTCTGTTTGTGCAGTCTCCCATGAAAGGTAGCAGTGTAAAATCCCTATCAGAATCTCTTTCTGTTTAGATGATGGAGATGGAGGGTGCTGGGTCAAAACCAGACAAAGTCAGGGAATACAATATGATCAAAAATTAGTGCTGCAGGAGGAAAGAAACAACGCCAGGACAAAGACCAAGCATGACAATAGAGGTCCTGCCCCAGTTAACAAGATTAATTCTAAAAAGAAAAAGACAGTCCACTAGTTTGTTTTGAAGTTAACTTTGGACAAAACTTATCCTTTGTATCTAAACAGAAGCCAGTGCAAGAAGATCCAAAGAAAGAACAGAAAAGTTCCAAGCTAAAAGTTCTGAATTTTTATGAATTTTTTATAGAACCATAGAATAGTTTGGGCTGGAAAGGACCTTTAAAAGTCATCTAGTCCAACCCACCTGCAGTGTGCAGGGACGTCTTAAACTCGATCTGGTTGCTCAGAGCCTCGTCTGACCTGACTTTGAATGTTGTCAGCAATGGAGCATCTACCACTTCTCTGGGCAACCTGTGCCAGGGTTTCACCACCCTTACTGTGAAAAATTTCTTTCTTATCCTTAGTCTAAATCTGCCCTGTTTTAGTTTAAAACCATTACCCATTGTCCTATTGCAACAGGCCCTGATAAAAAGTTTGTCCCCATCTTTCTTAGAAGCCCCCTTTAAGTACTGGAAGGCCACAATAAGGTGTCCCCTGATCCTCCTCTGCTCCAGGTTGAACAACCCCAACTCTCTCGGGCCTTCTTCACCGGAGAGGTGGTTCATCCCTCTGACCATTTTTGTGGTCCTTCTATGGACCTGCTCCAACAGTCATTCCTGTGCTGTGGGCTCCAGAGCTGGACGCAGCAGTGCAGGTTGGGTCTCACCAGAGCGCAGTAGAGGGGAAGAATTGTCTCCCTCAACCTGCTGGCCATGCTGCTTTGGATGCAGCCCGGGATATGGTTGGCCTTCTGGGCTGCGAGTGCACATTGCCAGCTCATGTCCAGCTTTTCATCCACCAGGACCCCCAAGTCCTTTTCAACAGATCTGCTCTCAGTCCCTGCATCCTCCACCCTCTATTGATATTGGGGGTTTCTCCGACCCAGGGACAGGACCCTGCACTTGTCCTTGTTGAACCTCATGAGGTTCACATGGGCCGATTCCTCGAGCTTGTCCAGTTCCCGCTGGATGGCATCCCATCCCTCAGGCGTGTCAACCACACCACTCAGCTTGGTGTCATCTGCAAACTTGCTGAGGGTGCACTCTATCCAACTGTCTGTGTCATTGATGAAGATATTAAACAGTACTGGTCCCAATATGGACCCCTGAGGGACACCATGCATCACCAATCTCCATTTGGACATTGAGCCATTTACCACTACCCTCTGGATGTGACCATCCAACCAATTCCTCCTCCACCCAACAGTCCACACATCAAATCTATCTCTCTCCAATTTAGAGAGAAGGATGTTGTGGGGCACTGTGTCTAAGGCCTTACAGAAGTCCACACAGATGACAGCAATAGCTCTTCCCTTGACAACCTACATGGTCACTCCATCCCAGAAGGCCACTAGGTTGGTCAGGCAGGACTTGTCCTTGGTGAAGTCATGCTGGCCATCTCGAATCTAATCCCTGCCCTCCCTGTGTCTTTAGCATAGTTTCTAGGAGGATCTGTTCTATGATGTTCCCAGGAACAGAGGTGAGGCTGAAGGGTTGGTGGTTCCCAGAATCCTCCTTGCTAATACTTTTTTTAAAAATGGGTGCAATGTTTCACTTTTTCTTTCATTTTCATTCTAACTTAGAGTGAAACCAAATACCTTTAAAGTTTCATGAATAAAAATTGGGGAAAATATTATTGAAATTCGAAAACATCTTGATGGGTTGATTTTTTGTTTGCGTATTTCAATCACATTCACATCTTTTCACGGCATGTGATCTAATGCTGCTGTATATGTTAATGTATCTGACTTTATGTAGCTCACTTCCATAAGTGACTATGTGATTGTCGAAATAATTAAATTACCTATTTTCCAAATCATAAAGGTCAACTGCTATTAGTAAAGATTGAAATATCTTATTTTCCTTGATGATTCAGTGTCCTCGTATATGGTGTTTTTTTTTAAAAATCAAAATAGTGAACATTTTGATACAAATTCTTTAACTATACCACAAGTAGAAGAATCTTAAATCTGTATTTTCAAGCATTTCAGTACAGGAAACAGGAAAGGAGTTGATTATCAGATAACCTGTTTCAGTCACTGCTTACAATCAGATGCCCTTAAATATTTTTTAGCAAGCTAAACTCAAATACTTCTGATATTTACATTTTATTGTAGTATGATAAATGACCTGATTTTGTGATACTATGAAATATGTTGAAAAATAAAAATAAAATCTTTGACTACGTAGGTAAAAATCTGTTATCATTAGTTGTGATGGGGTTTTTTTCCCCAAAACAACAACAACAACAAAAAAAAAAACCAAAATAAATATGTTAATTATGTTTTCTGAACATTTCTCTTCCTCTGTATCTAGTGTATACTTTCTTAAGCATTTTAATCAATATTGTTACGCATTTCTAAATGCTTTATTCTGGGGGAAAAAAAATGGACATTTATGATTTGTATATCCACATTTTTGCTCAGCTTGACAAGAGCCTTCCACTACTCAAATGATAAAAAAAAGTTCCCTTTCCCCACCTGATCTTTATGAGGGGATCATTTGCCTGTGCATGAAGGAAGCACTTGCCTGTGTAGTCTACAGCTAAGCACTCTACTTATGGGGATTGTTCCATACTATAAATTGATTTTACATTTCACCTCAAACTACACCAGAAGAACAGAATCAGAGTGCAAGTTGTCTTCAGGCAAAGTGTAGGACTCCCTTTTCTTCTGAGCATAGGGAAAGACAAAAATCAGAAAGGGCCAAATGGAAAAAAAAATTCTCTCTGCTGCTCAGGAAATGCTGATGGTGCCTCTAATTTTCAATTGGTGGATAGCTGGTGTGGGTCAAGAGAAAAGCACCAAAGTGCTTTATGTTACTGTAGAACTATGTATCAGAAGACGATCTTCTCATGTCCAACTTGCAGGATTTAGGAGTGACAAGCGGTGACAAGAGTGTTTGCATTATGCCTCATGAATCCTTTTTTTCCCCCATTCATTTCCCCCAGTTCATTTGCTAAGTGAAAGTCAACTCCCTTTTTTTCCTTCTGGCCTGCTGTTTGCAAGGAGAAAATAAAGCATGGCAGTGAAGTGCAGCTGTACAGTCACAATTTGGTGAATAATACAAGGAACAAACAGCCAGTGATTGGTTTGAGAAGGTGTGTCTGAATCCGTCAGTCAGAAGGAAGAGCTAAACCTCACAGAGAAAATGTATACATATCTCAGCAGCTAATAGTTAATATAGAGTCATGCATTTCTGTTATGTTGACCTCTTTGAGAAAGCAAAATACTAGGTTGTTGTTGTACATGAGAAAGTGATTGCATACTATCATGTTGTGATAGCTTTCAAGATCCAGGTTCCACTAATTCCTAAGCCATTTTGGTAGACTGAGGAGAATCAAAACGCAGTAGCTGCACCTCCCTTATTATTATGTATTATTTGCATTCTGTGATAATCTCATTATTCCAGGAATGCATTGAACTAGTTATTGAACTACTAGATAAAAACAGCATAGGTAATGCATGTCCAAGTAGATTTCTTATTTAAGTTGACCACATCTTCTCCACTTCCCTTGCTTCTCCCCAGCCATTCCCTTCCCACAGCACCCCAGCTCTGCTCCTGATTTCTGCCTACAAGAGGGTCCCTACCAGATCACAGCAAAGCTGTGCTGGTTTTGGCTGGGATAGAATTAATTTTCTTCGCAGTACCTAGTATGGGGCTGTGTGTTGGATTTGTGCTGGAAACAGTGTTGATAACACAGGGATATTTTCGTTATTGCTGAGCAGTGCTTACACAGAGTCAAAGCCTTTTCTGCTTCTCACCCCACCCCACCAGCAAGGAGGCTGGTGGTGCACAAGAAGTGTGGGAGGGGACAACAGCCAGGACAGCTGACCCCAACTGACCAAAGGATATTCCATCTTGTATGGCATCAAGCTCAGCATATGAAGTTGGGGGAAGAAGAAGGAAGGCGGGAACATCTGGAGTGATGGCGTTTGTCTTCCCAAGTAACTGTTATGGGTGATGCAGACCTGCTTTCCTGGAGATGGCTGAACACCTGCCTGCCCGTGGGGAGTGGTGAATGAATTCCTTGTTTTGCTTTGCTTGTGTGTGTGGCTTTTGTTTTACCTATTAACTGTCATTACTTCAACCCACGAGTTTTCTCACTTTTTCTCTTCAGCTTGTGGATAGATTAGGATGTTCTGGCCTCTTCAAAACAACGTGCTTGCTAGTGCTATGACAAATATTATCATTACTGTGATTATGAAAAGGTCTTTCCCTGTTCTGTTGTATTTCACCAGATGAAAGATTTTATTCCCACAGAATGACAAATGTAAACAGTTCTGGTTTAAATCAATAAACTCTCAGTTGGTCATCAGAACCCCACATAGGCATTTTTTACTTCATCCCCATAGAGGATAAAATGGCGAAGGATAATTGTAATTCATCTCAACTTTTTTTTTTCCACTAGTTCTTTTTTCCTTTCCACTTCTCCATTTCTTTTTATATTTTACACCGCAACAGAAACAAAACTTCTGAATGTTAAGGCAAAGTACAAATATGTGAGAACAGTCAATAAAACAACTTTTTTAAAAATAATATTGTCCTGGTTTCAGCTGGGAGAGAGTTAATTTTCTTCATAGAAGCTTTTATAAGACTATGTTTTAGATTTGGGATGAGAAAATGTTGATAATGTGCTGATGATTTGAGTTGTTGCTGAGCAGTCAAAGACCGCCCAGCTTTTCATGCTGGCCTGCCCATGAGAAGATTGGGGGTGCACAGGAAGCTGGGAGGGGGCACAGCCAGGACAGCTGACCCAGGCTGGCCAAAGGGATATTCCATACCATACGACATCATGCTCAGCATATAAAGTTGGGATGAAGAAGAAGGAAGCAGTGGAGGGATGTTCAGAGTGATGGTGCCTGTCTTCCCAAGAAACCATTACGCGTGATGGAGCCCTGCTTCCTTGGAGATGGCTGAACCCCTGCCTGCCCATGGGGAGTGGGGAATGAATTCCCTGTTTTGCTTTGCTTGTCTGCGCGGCTTTTGCTTTACATATTAAACTGTCTTTATCTCAACCCATGAGTTTCCTCACTTTTACTCTTCTGATTCTCTCCCCCATCCCACTGTAGGGGAGTGAGTGAGCAGCTGCATGGTGCTTAGTTGCTGGCTGGGGTTAAACCATGACAAATATATTTATCTTTATATTTCTGGAAATTACAGAAGATCTTGTGATAGGCTTCAGAACTCCACCATCTACTAGTTTCTAGAAGATAATACTGAACAAGTGGTTCTAGATGGTTCTCTTTGAGCAAGGAGGTTGGACCAGATGACGTCCAGAGGTCCATTCCAACCTCAACCGTTCTGTGATTCCACAAATAAATCTCCATGAAGTGCTTTATTATCTAGGAAAAAGTATTTCAGTGAAAAATTAAAAAACCCATGTCCTAACCAGCCCAACTTTAGAGCAAGGCCATAGAGCTAACGATGTCTTAATACAAATTTGCCCCATAAGTCCAATACTGATTTATTCCAACCTTAACCTTTTGCAGCAACTCAAGTTTTATCAGTATTTTTAGAAGAAATTAATAATCTATGAAGCATTCATTTTTTGAAGTACCTTGTCATTCCAACCCCCTATCCTTTTCCCTCCTCTCCCCCAATCTTTTCTTCCCAGCAGAGAGCAACTACAATTAGAGTAATAATTTCTTGCAGGCATCAATTAAAATCAGAATAACATGAATTGTGATTTGAATGCTTATGCGGGTGTTGCTGTAACTGAAAATAAATTTACACAAAATGGCACTCCAGGGATCAAAACTAAAATAAGCACCACCTATAAGTTCAGTTTATTTGGTTTTCCTTGGGGCTTTTGGTTTGGTGGGGTTTTTTTTCCATTTAAATAAAAGTAAATGGTCCCTTTTAGCAACAGTCAATTCCCCTCTTTCTTGCTCCCTAGAATCAACAAATCAGGGACACAAATTCTCCATACTCTTCCATTTCTGCTAACCTCCAGGCTGACTCCAGAACCAGTTTTGGAGAAAACCTGAAAAGACATACTCAGTTATTTGGCTGTATAAAAAGGCAGGATTAATTTTTATTTGTTGAGCTGTTAGGGATTTCATCCAAAGCATTTTAAGGGGCTTGATAAGGGGACTTTTCTTCCTATTACCAGTAAAATTATGAAGAAATGTTTTAAAAAGATAGCATTTTAGCTTATTGTAATCCAGGTGGTGAGGGAGTTGTTTATTTTATTTTGATTTCTTTTTCTGGTTAGGATAAGATAAGATATAAAGATTCAGAAAAGTCAAATTCTGTGATTAGTCACTTACTATGAGGTTTCAGAAACATCTGAATAGTTAAACCAATTTTAAAATGTAACAAATAATTTTTGGGCACATCCATTTTGGTATGAGCAGTTCCCAAGGTATCCATGCAATGGTGTGATGGGTTGAAACTGGCTTGGAGGCCAGGTGCCCACCAAACCGCTCTATCACTCCCCTCCTCAGCTGGACAAGGGAGAGAAAATATAACAAGAAGCTTATGGGTCGAGATAAGGACAGGGAGAGATCACTCACCAATTATCGTCATGGGCAAAACAGACTCAACTTGGGGTAAAATGCATTTAATTTATTACCAATTAAATCAAGGAACGGTAATAAGGGCTAAAACTAAATCTTAAAACCCCTTCCCCCCACCCTCCCCTCTTCCCGGGCTCAACTTCACCCCCCATTTCTCTCCCTCCTCCCCCCGAGCGGCGCAGGGGGACGGGGAATGGGGGTTGTGGTCAGTCCATCACACGCTGTCTCTGCCGCTCCTTCCTCCTCAGGGAGAGGACACCTCACCCTCTGCCCTGCTCCAGCCTGGGGTCCTTCCCACGGGAGACCGTCTTCCATGCACTTCTCCAGCGTGAGTCCTTCCCACGGGCTGCAGTTCTTCACGAGCTGCTCCAGCCTGGGTCCCCCACGGGTGCCGTCCTTCAGGAACAGGCTGCTCCAGCCTGGGTCCCCCCACGGGTGCCATCCTTCAGGAACAGGCTGCTCCAGCCTGGGCCCCCCACGGGTGCCGTCCTTCAGGAACAGGCTGCTCCAGCCTGGCCCCCGCGGGGTCCCAGGTCCTGCCAGCAAACCTGCTCCAGCCGGGGCTCCTCTCTCTCCCCACGGGGCCACAGGCCCTGCCAGGAGCCGGCCCCAGCGCGGGCTGCCCACGGGGTCACGGCCTCCTTCGGGCATCCCCCTGCTCCGGCGTGCGGCCCTCCCCGGGTGCGGGTGCAGATCTGCTCCCCCGTGGAGCTCCATGGCCGCAGGGGCACAGCCGGCCTCCCCGTGGGCTTCCCCAGGGGCTGCCGGGGACCCTCTGCTCCGGCGCCTGGAGCCCTCCTGCCCCTCCTGCTCTGGGCCGGGGGCTGCAGGGCTGCTCCTCTCACACATGCTCACTCCTCTCTCTGGCTGCAATTGCCGTGTGCAGTTTTCCCCCCCTTCTTAAATGTTATCCCAGAGGCCATACCAGGACTGCTGATGGGCTCAGTCTTGGCCAGCGGTGGTTCCATCTTGGAGCCGGCTGGCACTGGCTCTGTTGGACATGGGGGAAGCTCCAAGCAGCTTCTCAGATAAACCACTCCTGCAGCCCCCCACTACCAAAACCTGGCCATGCACACCCAATACACGTGGCCACTCAGTGCAAACAAAGGGTTCAAGTAAATGTGTTTTAAGAAAACAAGATTGGAAAAAAATAGAAAGAAATCATTTTTGTTAAAACTCCTGGATGAACTTAAGACACCTTTTGTCGAAAATGCTGATTAGTGTTTTTGTTCTTTTCAGAAACAACTCTCTAAGATGCACTTTCACTTTCAGTTGTAGCTGTCAGCTCAATTGTGCAGGTGAAAAAGAAATTGTCATCCTGCTTTCCCCTGCACCCAGACAACTATGGGATGCAAGAATCAAAAAATACAAGCACATAATTTGATTTAGTTTGCTAACACCATGTGTTTCACTTGTGGGTCTTTTGGTATTAATCAAGTCATAGGTCTCAGCATATCAGTTGACTTGAATTAGATAACAAATATTGTAAAACATGTTAAAGAAAGAAATGTTGGAATCCAGGCCTTCGCATTTGTACAGAACTAGCTCCTTAACAAAGACGTAGCTAGACAGAGGCAAAAGAAACAATTTATGATAATTAAATTATAATAATTACTGTCCCTCAAAAGTCATGAGATTACTGTTAAAGTCTTCCAGAACTGGTGAGAGGGAGAACATAAATTTAATCCTGATCCCTATCTTAGCTGTTAGTTTTAATGGACATTTAAGGTTGTATAATCCTCAGTAAAAAGATATTTTAATATAATACAGGGAGGAATTGAAAAGCAAGAAGAGCATTCTGATAAATTTTAGTTCACTGTGGATTTAATTTTTTTTTGGTGTTTCTACAATTTTCAAGCAATAATTGAAAATAATGCTATTGAAAGATATGGGATTTGAAGTTTATTTTAAAAAGTTAGAAGCAAGTATCTTCCTCCCCTCCCTTGTAATATAAATAATTTGGTTCTGATTCTGTTTTTCTTTACATAATCTCTTTTTCATATTTCTACTTTACATGCTTGCAAAACAAGTGATGCTGGTGTACCAGTGTTTTATATTACTTATGCTAATTTATTCTATCTATCAGTAACATTTGATGAAGTCAAATAGCGAACAAATTTTTTGTCAGAAATTCTGACCTGCACAACATACCTGAAACAAAAAATATTTTAATTTCTAAATATCACCACAGGACAGGATAGTAAGTGTATCATCACCTAAGTCAGCTACTGTGACATGGAAGTCTTCTGCCTTCTGCAGAATTTGTGCCTTTTTTCAGTTTCTGTCCATGGTGTGTGAAAAGAAATGGGATAGAGAGAAATAGGATGAATTTGAAACAGAAAATTATTGAACAGTATCCATGAAAAGCTTTTTTGAGAGAAATATTTTGGTCTGGAATAGTTGATCAAAATCAATCTAATATACCATAAAAATTATAAAATATAATTTCAATAATAAGAAAAATAATCTTATAAAAATGCTTCATGAATTAGATTCAATGTAAAATTGTCATCAAAGTTTATATGCTGTATGTTCTATGGGTACTGGCATATCAGGATTACTGGGTTTAGTGTGTCCTTCTTGCACTGGAGTGCTGCTCTCCAACTCTTTGGGAGTTGTTCCAGTGTCTACTAGGCCACATCTGTAGTACGTTCAGTTGTTGATCAGTTCACATCATCAGCAGACCAGGCTTAGCAGCTGAAGCTAATAGAGTCAACGTGGGTGACTCTTATTCACCGCTGGCTTCTGCTAGTTGTGTTCATGTTGCACGTTCACAGGACTGAAATTCAACCCGACCGCTATGCTACACGTCTTTACATTCACCTGTGACTGGCTTCTGGAAGCCTCACACCTGACCTTCGTCATCTGAACCATCTACTTCATGGCTTTTCAAAGTGCTGTATCCAAATCTGTTCGTGCCTCAGATCAACAGCATTCACAATCAGTGAGCAGCATTTCCATATATGTTTGCTGACATGATAGGGGTCAAGATTGTGGCAGGACTGTGTTCCATCCCACTCCAGGAGGAAGAGCAGTCCTGAAGGAAACAGCCTTGCATTATTTGGACTGAAACATCTGTGTAGTCCGGAAAACTAATAGGAAGTTAACAACTTCTGGAGTAGCACTTTAACAAAATATGCCAGACACTGGCTTTCACAATAATGTCAGCACATTATTTTGGAGTACCAAATGCCCAAGACAGCAGCTATTATTCTGCCTGACTCTCTTACCCGTTGATGAGAATTGGTGTAAAGAGAAGTCTATGTCAAGCAGCATCAAAAGAGGGGGCAATGGTACCATTAGGCAGAGATTGTATCCATTGTGGTAACAATCAACATCATCACTAGGTTAATCTTTCCCAACTATCCAATGACCGAATGGCGTTTATGTAATTACCTGTGCAAAGGGATTTATAAGTATTTGAATTTTAAATGTTGCCCCTCAATCTCAGCCCTTGATGAACTATAAAGGATAATATTATAAGTTATGTTGAGTGTGTGGATGCTGGACAAGTCACCAAATGACCCCATCTGTCCTTAGCAATGTTGACACCTCCTTCCCTCTCTCAGACAGGAGCAGTCACAGCATCAGGAGACCAAAAGTTCATGGCTTTATCAGAAACCCCTTCTTGCTCTGAATCATGTGTCCTACCTGGAAAACACTGGCTCACACTCTCCAGCTGGGCTCATCATGAAAAAAAATTAAAATAATCACTTGCACAGCAGTGTCCCAAATGCCATATGCATTGTCACAGTCTACTGCATGTTACAGAACATTTGCTAGCCCAGCAGGAGCCACAACATTAAAATTGGTGAACAGGGCAGTTTGGGCCAACGTTGTCCAATCCAACGCTGTTCCAGCTCCCATGAGGGAAGTGCAGGCTGTGATATACTTATTCTTGCCTCAAAAAAAGCCAATGTAAACTGTGAACATAAGTCAAAAGGACTGGGGTTACACCATGTTTTTTCTCATGGTACACCCTAAAACAAACCTCTTATACTTCCTCCCCACCTTTACAGTTCCTGGGCTAATTAGAAACTCAGTGTGTGACCACAGAATTTTTTATATCAGGCTCAGAAATTTTTCCCTAAAAAGCTCAGATACATTCTTCTGAAGGACAAGGATTCTCTAGTGATGTTGCCCCCTTCCCTGCATTTGCTACCCCCAGGCTGTCTCTTTACTCTTTTTTTATGTTACTCCCTTTACTCTTGCTTGTATTTACTGATGTAATTACCTTGTTGACATGGCAACATCCCAAAAGAAATTTGCAAGTTTGCATTTAGTGCAATTTATCTTATTTGCATTTGGAGGTATTAGAGACATTCTATCTCACTTTTGTTCTGTGTCTGTCTCCAAAGAAATCTCATTTTCCTCCACACCTCTCTTCTGCTGTGGAACCAGAGAGCAGCAATGTTAGCCCTCACGTCAGCACCAGAAGACACCTTCTGTGAGTGCTAGCAAAAGTCCTAGTACCATCCAAGGTCTAGTGTCTAGATAACCACACCAGAGCTGTCTCTCATTTTATTTTTCCTGTGCTGCCCGGTGCAGAGCAGCTGGTAGTCCCTGGCCTTTTTCTGCTTTTTGAGTAACCTTGTATTTCTGGTAAGCCTTCTACTTAGAAAGACTTTTGTGGCTTTTCATTGATCTCAGAAATACTGTCCACAAACCATCCAAACCAAAGAAGCAGGAATCTGGGTCTATCTGGAGGGACACATTGGTGCTTGATGGCTCACCCTCAGTATCATGTGGGGAGGGGGAAAAGAGTCAACACTGCGTCTGGACACATTGCACGTCAGGATGCTGTCCTTGCTGCATCAGCCTGGCTGCTAGCTGTGCATCTCGAGCTACTGCCAATACCCAGCCTATGTCCCTGGTTCCTCGTCAAAAACAGAGAATTGACTCAATCCCAACTTAGCACAGGACATGAGCAAACACAGGCAGCGTGGGTGACCACAGGGAGCCTGGGTTGGAGTGCAGGCTCGATCTTGAGCATCACGATGGTGATGAGAACCTTTGGGATATAATTTAGACCTGTTATAAACCACATGAGTCTTTAATGAGAATAGTGCCTGCGCCGTCTGTGATGGATCAGCGACCTTCTCTGCTAGCTCTTACAGGCCAGGTCTCTGCTGATGGATCCGAGCCAGCGGGGATGGTCTCAGTGCAAGTGTTTATGATGGGGATTGGCTCAGAGGACTGGTGAGAAGGGCAAAGACAGACATAAACCTGGACTGTGAGAGCGTGTTGTGGTTTGAACGAACAAAATGACACATTGGAGAAGTGATCTATAGCACAGAGCTCTTGGTGAGCTGGAGAAACAGGCCAGCACACCTCCGGCTGTGGCGGGTGTTTGGGTGACCTGTGCTGGCCTGAAAACCTGCAGGGTCCAGGCACAGCTGTGTTCCTCCCAGAGCTCTATTTCCTTCAGTCTGCCAGTTTGGGCTGCAGGGCTTCCATTTACGGGATTCTTTTTTTTCTTTCTCCTCGCCACGAGGGATCTTATCAGATAAAAAAAAACTTAGTGGAGTGACAAAGATTGATTAACAGTGAGGTGGAATGGGATTTTTATTTCTGCCTCCATAAACACCTGAGTGACAGTCAGCTGTGTGTGACTGTGGTCTTATCAATAACAGTTTATGTGTGATGGGCTTGAGCTAAAACATTTTGTATTTAAACATCAAAATCTTTGGAGACTTGAATCTTAGCAATATTAGCTAAAGAAATCAAATGCTGTACTATTTCAGCATCAGGGAACATCTGTAATAAACAAGCAATGTTTCAGAGAGAGGTGACAAGAGCTGTGCAACAAGTTTTGGGGATATTCCAAGGGATAATTCCCTGGAAGTTAAGGTCAATACATTAAATTTTGACTGAGATATTTAAGAAGATGATTTTCAGACCTGATTGCTCTTTTTCTCATGTATCAGTTTGTAACGGAGCATTAAGAGGTATGTGATGGAATTACAACTGCTTTTAAAACCTGAACAAGAAAATACTTCTCTGGGGTTTTGGGGAAATCTCTTGCAATCAAGGCTCGAATTTTTGAATACAACAGACTATCTATTATTATTAGTATTATGGAGTAATAAACTGAGCCCTCACTGGGATCCGAATCATGGTTTTCAGTCAAAGGCTTAGGTAATGAGCAGGCTGCAGGTTTTGCAATTTGGGCTAAGTAGGACCTTCAGAGGGTAACAGGATCTGTCACCTTTCATTTCATTACTATGGCCCATATGTAGAGATGAAGGGAGTCACAAGAGACCATCTAGATGAGCACCAGCTGTTTAATCATTTTTCTAGAGACTTTTGTAAGATTTTCAGCCAACATGGCATTTCATGGATAAAATTCCTTGGTGGAATTTTCCTTCCACTTCTGCCAGCAGGCCCTGTTGTTCATGATGGTCCATGTTGCTCACAGACCTAACTGAAAAGCAAGGGCCTATTTAGAGTGAAACTGCCAACTCAGATCGGGCTAAAGGAAAATTTCAAAAGTCCATGAGAGCAGGTGGAAATTGGTCCACGTCTCCTCTGTGCTGGATAACAAAATATATATGCATGTACCCACATGGGCGCTTGCATGAGAAAAAAAAGTCCCCTCACCTGAGAGTTTCCCATTTTGAAACCAGAAACTTGTCTTGACCCTTGTTTTTATGCTATGAATAAATAAAGAAGTAAGACCAGTTTTTCTGCTGATCTCTGTGTTAAGGGCCCTTCCACTCTGAACTTTCGCTGTGCAGTCTTCTGAATAAAAAATCCAGTATTTCTTATTTGCCTTTCTTTTTTTCATTTTGCATCCAGAGATAATCTGTGCTTGCCACATAGGAAAAAAACCTGCATGCAATACTTTTTCCACTTTCACATTTCTCAATTATTTTCCAATGGACAGTTAACCAGCTCCTCCAGCAGGATCAATTTCTGACCATGAGGTTGCTCAGTGGGCCCTGACAGATATGACATCGCAATACCCCTATGTCAGTTTAGGATGCTGCAGCATCACAACCGAGATGGCTCTTAATGGAAACTGTGCTAGTGCTATTAGAAGCTGGAATAAGCACCAATGTGAGAGGCAGAAGTGCTTAAAGGTGTGAAAGACAGGCAAGATCCGGCATGAATCTTAAGAAGGATGAAAGAGCTATAATGGAGAGGAAGAAGTAGCATGTGAGGAAAACAAAAGATTGGGTAGAAAAAGGGAGAAAAAAGAAAAATAGGGGGAAATTCTAGACCACAGGGTAGGGAGACTGCAATATACACCAGGGGAGAAAGACAAAGAGATTGTAACAATATTTGCTAGGCAGTCTTTTAACATCATCACAAACAGATCGTCTTCTGAGGACCGCAGTCAGTAGTTTAGCTGATACAATAACAGGGAAATCAGTCGCCTGATTTATTTGAAGAAAACCCATTTTGTTAGTCCATAGTTATTACTTTGTCTCTTGTGATGTTAATGTCTGTTTGTCACATTTTCCTTTTTTACAAATGTTTCCTTTACTAGTTTTACCTCCTACTACACTTATTTTCTTGATTGCTTTTGATTCTTTCCACGGCTTTGCATTTATAGTAGACCCTCAACATTGTCGTGGTTGATGGCACACTGTCTGAAAAGTGATATAGTTTTGTTGTGTGCTGGAGGGGGTGGCCAAAGCAGTGGAGACAGTGGAGAATCTGGCTCTACTTCGGTGTCTGATACTTCAGTAAAATACTTATATGTGGTTTGATATTTTATACATATATTTCACTGATTTTTAACAAAACAGTGTTCAACTCTTGGCTCTGTTGTAGCGTGACCTTGGGATAGTTAATGGGATTTTTTTCTTCATAAATTGGAATAGTGCTTCCTTCCTCACACTGGGTCTCTTGTATGTATGTTTACAAAGGCTGATATGAGAGCCTTTTAAATGTTTCTGTAATACTGAGCCCTATGGAGTCCCCACTCTTAGCTGGGACCTGTTGTCATCATAGAACAAATCGCTAGTGTTGCACTGCAACAAGACCGTAGAGTGTTTAGGAATGAAATTGAATTGGATTTCCAGGCTCTATCTTTCTCAAATACCTATTCTTATAAGGAAGGTTTAGTAACCTTTTTTCAGGTACTTATTTGTTTGTTTCTTTGGGGTTTTTTTAATACTACTGATCTTAGTGTGCATCTTTAGAAGTGCTTCAGTCCTTCAGCTGGCCAAGTGTTAGGCTGTCCAATCAGGATAACGTGCTTCATGTTGTTTCAACAGCCGTGGTGAGAGCTTTTTGCTTCTAAAACAGACATAAGCAGCATATAATTTATCTATTTATTTTTTTATTTTTATTTCTGACTATGTGGAATCAAAGACATCTTGCGGGGACAACTTCAGGGTCGCTTCAAGAAATATGAGGTTACCAATCTGAACTCCTTTTGTATTTATCCAAAATAACTCATAATGGTTTGAAAATAATTGATAGACCTTTCAGTACCCCTCTCACTGGCTGAAATTTAGCTGTAGGATAGTAGGTTAAAAAACCTCTGACATAAAAGAGAGGCAAAATATTATTCTTTGTTGTTTTAAAAGTCCTGCTGCATATCGTTTACTGGAAGCACTACACAGTTATACTAAATAACAAATGTGTGCATGTTCCTTATGCGCCGATGAATATAAGGGGTGAAATGGTTCACAGTAATTCATGACTCCGCTATAAGTCTTTTAATTTTTAATGGACTTGGTATGCTTATTTCCTGTGGTGTAGTAAAGCTGTAGTAATGGGAGCAGCCAGCTGGCCTTTGTGCACCTGATCATAAAGATTGCACTTCGTTTGGTTTATGACATTAGCTTCAAAAGTACCTTAGAGATGTGATAGAAACTGATTGCTGCATCACATAAATAAGAGTATGGTAGAGCATTTGAAACCTGAAGCATTCTAATTTGTAACTCTTAAGTTCTTCTATTAACTGCAGTTTCTGGATGTTCTGGTTTTGTTTCTCTGGTTATACTGTTTTAATATACTATTATGTGGTGGACGCGTATAAAGAAATGTTGCTTACTGAAATCTTAACTTTACACTTCTGTGTTCTGTAAAGGCTGGCTTCTCTCCTTCATGTTATCCTAGGTACATCTGTATCTGTTAGACAGTCAACTATACAGCACTTTGAGGGAAACTCAGTGGAGAAAATGGATAAGAAGAGATGGGTTTTCCCTGAGTCTAATCTCTGCCCAAGGACATTTTAACGCTATTAATAGTGTGGCAGAAGATGCACATAAATACAAAATATTTGGGCTGTGCTGTAATATTTTTTTCTAGAAGGAATACTATTAACTTCTCAGATTCCAGTAAATATAAACAGTGAAGTTCCTGTTCAATCTTATGTGATGGACTCCAGCAGGCATACATGGAGCCTGGTAAGCAATGAAATTACCTATCAATATGCTTTGATTCAGAATATTTGTTAGTACCACTTGCTTTCGTATTTACATTGTATTGATTTCTTGGTAAAACAGCAGACTCAGAACAAAGATACTATTTATACAAAACTCAGGTAGAAAATAGCTGTGTTTAGTTTAATATCTCTTTTTCAAAACACCTGTTTGAAAAAAAAAAAAGTAATGTTATTTTGAATACTGAGAGCCAGAACTGAGCAGACACTTTCAGTAAACTTCTTGGATGTCAGTGTAATTAGGGGATTGTTAAGTGGTTCAAGGTAAATGAGCTCACAAAAAGTGACAGAAAATGAAACAGACTATTTTCTGATGGAAAATTTTTTGTTTGGAGTGCAATTTTTTATTTTTAAAAAGATACATGATTATGTTTTTTAAAATCACATATTAACATTCAAAGCATGCTTAAAATAAAAGAAAGGTTAGTGCAATAAGATGAAAAAAAGTATTTCTCCTTTACAAAGAAAAATACTTGCGAACAGGGGAGGTCAGGTTGAACTTTCTTATTATGATATAAAAACACATTGAAAACACCCGTTTGTGGAGCTCTGGCAATTACCTAGCAAAGAAACAGAGGAAGGAAAGGGGGTGGAACACAGAGAAAAAGGGTTGGGATTTAAGCAGTTAATAGGAATTTAATTTTCTGTCCAAGATGCAGAAGGTGGATTCCTGATATTGAATTCTTTGGCTTTAATTTAAATGAACCAGATTATTTAATTTAAGGAGCCTCTCCTCCATTCTTATCATTTTTTTTATGCCATTATTTTCCATGAAATTTGCTTACGCAAAACTATACTGAAAGGCAAGGTTCAGATATTGTAGGTAAGACTAGAGGAATTAGTCATGTCATTTAGCTAATCTGATTGATGGTGAAATTTTCCATCGAGTAACTTATTTGTGAATCGGTGCCTTCCTATTCACAGCTGAAATCCAGCTGCGTGCAAAAGACCTCGCAGAAGCTTTCTGTGTCACTTCCATCTCAGTTAAAATACATTTTGAGGACTCATGTGGGACTAGCATGATGAATAGACCATGTTCCGGCCTGATGCACAGGGGTGAGTTTTATCCTTTCTGACCCGTTAAAATGATACGAACCTTAAATAAAGCACATATTGACATTGTAAGACACTATTAAGGTCCACAGTGTACCATAATAATGAACCATGACCAAAGTACTCCCAAGGTTGTAATAATTCATTACTGAAATAGCTTCCTTCTAATGACTAAGGCTGACCGTGTCAAAGAGCTTGGACTCCTAACCCCAAGGCTTGTTACATAGCATTAAATAAATCTCACTTTCTGTTCATTTACCTGCTGTATCAAAGGTCGTGAATCATAGCTGACATCAAGATTTGGATAGGTATCTTTTAAGGATCTTCCTCTGATTATCTGATGAAGTTACTGTTAGGCAAGCCTGGACTTGCACTCCCAAGGGGCGATAGGTACACGTGGATAGTACAAAGAAATACCTTCCCGTTTGCATCAGCTGTTGAGCCAGTTGTCCTGCAACTGTTTTCTTTGAATCTCTAATTCTTATTTTTATTTTTGTTTTGGAGATAGATGAACTCTGTTGTTCTTTCAGGTGAACATCGCAGCTACTAGGGAACACAGTCATTCTTCCACAGTATATTTAACGTCCATTGATCTTGAACTTTTTCAAATTCTGCAGGAAGCAGCATGATAAGAAATGGAGGGTTCATCCTCCCTCGGGCACCACCACTGGATATTCACTGGAGCTGAGGGAGGTGGGAATTAGTTCCATTTAACAAAGGAGACAGTGGAAGGTAGATATCCCCTACTCCAGGTCAGTGCTCTAACCACTGCATTACAAGAGGAATGCACTTCATAGAGCACTCAAGCTGCTCTTCTAAATTGAAAGTGACAGCTAACACCTTATGAATATCTGAGGTTTTTCAGTGTATATTTGCTATATTCTGAAAATGCCCTATTTTAGAAGCACTCTGAGCTTTCCCAGGATATATATCTTGAGAGAATCAGAACCACCCTCACCAGCTTCTGTTCTGGTCCCATAACGGCTCTTTCCTGCCTGCAGATAACCCTTCTGATCTCATTACAGTCACTGGCAGAAGTGAACTGCAGGTAAACCATTTTCTATACAGCAAATGTAAATTTCCCTGATTAAACTACCACCATTTGCCTTTGAAACAAACAGGGAAATAACTATCAAAGTCCTTAAACATTTACTTGTGTTTCTCAGTATGGAATAATATTCATGCAGAGAATCAGATGGCCCATGGAAACCCATGCATGAAAATAAATACTCCTTTCTTCTTCTCAGTATATAGCAATCATAAGGCCCAGTGACCACTGACTTTTGCTTATTTTCCTGAAATAGATCTTAAATTAGACTTGAGTTGACCAAAGGTATTCAGTCTTTTATGAACTTCATTTCATGTGACATGACTAATTTTTCTTAATTAATAAGTAAAGGGAAAAAATTAATTCAGATTTAAAGGTTTGTTACATGACATTTTAAAACAGATAAGAAGGTGTGACACCAAGGTAAAACAAAGAACTAGATAAAAAAGTGGGAAAAATAGGATTAAATAGTATTTTTTTGATATGGCAAAGAGTTAACAATGGACTTCCCTAGATTTTGCAGCGCTTAATCTACTTAGTAATTATCATCACAGGTGATGAGTGGTGAGCCAAAAAAAGGTGAAGGTGGTAGGAAGGTAGAAGAAGAAGAAAAAAATTATGGTGGAATACCTGACAGGAAGCAGTTATTTTGGTAACAAGAAAAGTTATTTTGCCAAAACTATTTTCTATGATTTTTTTCAGAATTGCTGTGTCAAAACGTAGACTAGATCAGTCTGGAAAAAATGTCTGAAGAACTAGACTTTCAAACAGTTGGCAACTGTTCTTTCCAATAAACCAGTAGTTAGAACATGCGATAAAGAGGTAAAATGTTTCCAGGAATGTTGCCAGGGATGGGGCATCTACCACCTCTCTGGGCAACCTATGCCAGTGTTTCATCACCCTCATTGTGAAAAATTTCTTCCTTATATCTAGTCTAAAAGACTATTTTTCAACTAAAATTAGTTATTTAACTAAAGTTAAATGCTCTAATTATTGTATTTACCTTACAAAAAGTGCAATAATGTGAATACTCTAGCCATCAGAATGTGAATACTCTAGCCACCAGGCTTAAAGTGTATCTCAGGAAAAAGGTGAACTATGGGAAGCTGAAGGGTAACACCTCCATTGACACCACCCCATCTTGTGTCAGGAAGCATGCTCTGATGTCTGCATTTCAGCTACCAGACCGCAACAGATTTAAATTCTCATCCTAGGAGCTTTAAAAGAAAAGTAGAACAGCATCCACAGGAGAATTCAAATCTGTGCACAAGGTTGTCTTGGTCTGCCTTACAACCAGATGGTTAGAGCCGTCTCAGTCTGTAGGCACAAAGGCTCCTTCTCCACATCTTAGGTAGGCACTCAATCTACTGGGCTATTGGTGAGTGGTCAGGCTGTCACCTCTCCCAGCAGTTTTGAGTAGCTAATGGCTTTACTGCTTTGACTCCTCAAACTATGCAAGTACCAGAGTATTTCACTTGAGGTTCAGTGAGAGTATTTGACAATACTTGACAGTACAGTAACCTGCTTATCCTAGGTTTTCATTTTGGGAAGAAACAATGAAACATTTATATACTTGTTTAAATGCTGATCAGCTTTTGTTTGGCAGCCAGACCAAAATATTAATTATTCTTACAGACTTAGTCAAGGACAAAGAGCCTGTTGATGAGCTTCAGAGGGACTTCATCTTACATAAATGGGTTATTTAATGGCAAATGAATTTCTGTTCTGAAAAAAATAAAATAATAAAGCACAAGGAACTCTTAAATCACTTGTCAAACCTTGCAACATTCAGGACTAAGAGCAGTAGATGAAGAAAGGGACAAAGACATCTCTGAAGACCTGTGCTTAATGTTCAGCTGCAGTAAAAATTCAAGCATAATATTAGAATGCACAAAGAATGAGATTGAGATATTTCAGATCATATTATAGTGCCTGTCTGTATTCTGTGTAGTACCTAATCTTGTATGATCTCATATAATGTACTATGTGGCATTGGTGGAATATTTCTCCAAAAAGACAATTCAAAACAAGAAGGGATTAAAAAAATCAACAGGATTAATAAAGGACATAGAAAGCTCCCTCAGTGAAACACAAGAAAAACCTTATGAGAGTGTCAAGACAAAAAATAAGAGTCAACCCATTAAAATGAAAAAGTAGAATGAATTTGGATTAGTAATACCCTTTTTCCATGACCCATACTATAAAGAATAAAGGACATTACATGAGCCTACAATGCACCTTTACACATTTTGTCAGAACTAGTAAAAAGAAATGCATTTTTTTCATGTAACAGTCAATTAAATTCAGGAATTTTTTCCATAGAAAATTTGTTTAAGATACCCAAGTTAACAATATTCTCAAAGGAATGTGGAATTTTAAATGGCTGTTCAGACTATCCAGATACTGACATCTACAATAGTTTAGTTTTTCAAAAATAGAGAATGAGTGATAAAGACTATTTGAAAGGACATGTTTGTTCATAATTGCCTACTTCAAGTTTTCAGGATTTTCTTATATGTAAGTCCTAATGCTGGATGTAAGGCTGCAACAAAACACTCCTAGAACTCATTTTCCTGGTCTTGTTCAGACAGACTTTCCTCTCATATTAGTTTCTGAACTGTGGTGACTTTTACTTCTCAGAGAGTATAATCTAATTACACCTCTAGCAGAATATCTCAGTGATGTTTTGTGAAAGTAATTAACCACATTCTCAACTTTTCCATATTCAGTCTTTAAGAAAACCAGCTATGGCTCATTATATGCCTTTTCTTCCGTTATTTTCTCTGGAAATCTGAAGGAACCATTCTTTTCACTGGTACACATCTAACTGCTGGTCACATTGCAAACGAGCAGAAGATAGCCACCCTCTATTAAGTGAATAGCTGATTTTCATAAAGACTTTGGTATACATAATATCCACTAGAGCATGCATAAATTGCACATTTAACCATCCAGAAGATAACAACTTTAATAACAAAACGGTGAACAGCCCTGAAATATAAATAATGATATGGAATGTGAACATCTGGAAACATTTAATAGCCAGTGAACTGTCTTTTCCTTCTATGATCAGAGATGTAAGAATTTTATAGCACCACCTTGCTCAACCTCAGCCAGAAACCTAGTTACCTTTAGATAGACCCCATTTAATTGCCCATAAAATAAATCTGACTTTCCAGCTTTTATAGCAAACTGTATGTCATCAACAAAAGTGCTTAGAATAAATAGACTTTTTTCCATCTCTCTGATATTATCACAAAATTAAAACTAAATGGATGTTCCAATGCATTTTGGCACAAGAGTAGATATCTGAAGAATACACCAGAACAGTGTACATACATAAGCCATTTAACATTTTTCTGGTATAGAGGTTGTATGACGAGATAGTTATTCAATATCCTGATACTGTAGAATCTCTAAAATATCACTCCATCAAGGCCAGAGTTCTGAAATAAACGGTACTGAGGAATTTGGTAGAATTTTGTGGATTAAATGGTATATAGAAATGGACATTTTTAGCAATTTCACAGAATCATTCACAGTGGAGAATGAAATAATTGACTAGACTAAACTAGAAGAGAACAGACTATTGCAGTTGGTAGGGAACTGCAATGATCATCTAGTTGGCCTGACCACTTCAGGGCTGAGCAAAAGCTAAAGCATGTTATTAAGGGCATTGTCCAAATGCCTCTTAAACACTGACAGGCTTGGGGCATTGACCACCTCTCTAGGAATCCTGTTTCGGTGTTTGACCACCTTCTCAGTAGAGAAATATTTCCTAATGTCAAGTCTGAACCTCCCCTGGTGCAGTTTTGAACCGTTCCCACACGTCCTATCACTGAATACCAGGAAGAAGAGATCAGGACCTCCATCTATGAGGAGCGGCTGAGGGAACTGGGGTTGTTTAGTCTGGAGAAGAGGAGGCTGAGAGGAGACCTTATCGCTCTCTACAACTACCTGAAAGGGGGTTGTGGCGACGAGGGTGTTGGTCTCTTCTCCCAAATAACTAGCGATAGGATGAGAGGAAATGGCCTCAAGTTGCGCCAGGGGAGGTTTAGATTGGATATTAGGAAAAATTTCTTCACTGAGGGTGGTCAGGCATTGGAACAGGCTGCCCAGGGAGGTGGTGGAGTCGCCATCTCTGGAAGTGTTCAAAAAACGTGTGGATGTGGCACTTCAGGACATGGTTTAGGGGACATGGTGGCGCTGGATTAATGGTTGGACTTGATGATCTTGAAGGTCCTTTCCAACCTAGTGATTCTGTGATTCTGTGATTCTGTGATCTCCACTTCCCCGCCTCAGAAAGCTGCAGAGAGTAATGAGGTCCCCCTTCAGCCTCCTTTTCTCCAAACTAGACAAGCCCAGAGTCCTCAGCCACTCCCCATAGGACATGCCTTCCAGCTCTTTCACCAGATATATAGAATATATTCACCAGAATATATTGTTACACAAATAAATGTTCACTTCTAGCAGGCTCCCAAAAAAGTGTGTATAGAATTGTTCTGGATGAACACTTTGTCCAACAAAATTTTGTAAAATCAAAACATTCAAAAAATTTCCTCTGGGATAAGCTAAATTGTTTTGCTTAATCCCAGTGTAAAACGTTAGATCTTATTTTAGCTTTCTAAATTTTAGATATTTTAAAATGAAATCCAAATATCTTCAAACTATTTTATGTAAAAGCAGCCAAAAATGCCAAATGACTTTCTTAGAGTTTTTTTGGAAATTGTTTGATTTGTCTAAAAGAATTAATGGAAACTAGTGTGAATCTGTCTGCTGACTTTTCCTAATTATCTCATTATTTTCTTTCTCAAGATTATATAAGTAGGATTAGTCTTTGACCTACATATCTACATAGTCCATGTCTCTGATTTTAAACACTGCTTTTACAGTTCCAGAGCCCAAAACTAGAAAGTGTATTTTAATCCAAACTACCTCCTTGTTAGGAACTGCAGTACAGATATTTTGTCTAAAATCACCTATGTTTAAATGCATCATTCTGATGCTTTTGATTCCGTTACTTTTGCACTGTGTAAATTGTGTTATCAACATGGAGTTGTATGACCGGATGCTGCCAAATGTATTATTTAAGTCAGTACCTGCGATGGCTTTACTGTAGGTAAAGAATGGTTGTTAGATATAGCTGGCGTGTGTGTTTTGTGTGTAGCAAGCGGCAAACATTAACTGAGGAAAAAACAAGAGAGTATTATTTTCCCCAAATGCTCCTGCTCTGTGAAAGTCATTAATCAAAATGGAAAATGAAGAGAGAAATTTCAGTCAAACTTTACTGAATAAAAATTGCTTGTGTTCAGTACAAGGGGTCAACGGTGTCTGGTAGCTGAAAAGAAAACAAACAAACAAACAAGTGGGGCGTTGCAAAATATTTTTGGACTTGAGGCTAGATTTATGCTGTTCTCTACAAACACTCTTTGCAGTAGTACCCTTTGGCTGTCCACACTGTTGCAGCCTTTGGAGCATGGCCAGAGAGAAATAAAACCATCCTAACCAGTATACCAAAGGACAAGTCAAGCCTCGCCCTGACCATGCTCTTCAGTTCATGCCTGAAGGAAGCTAGAGAACTTCTCAGGTAACCTAGTACTAGTCAAGTTGGCTACATGTCAGGACACAACCAAATTCTTCTACTTCATCCTGCTGCCTTGGTTTTTGAAATCTCAGGCACAGGCAGAGCATCCCATCTGGTCATTTACTGGGATAGTCATGTTGCCTCAAATCTACACCAATCCTAGGCACATCTCTAGTTTTTGTAAGACTTGTGGACACAGCCAACCCTGCTCACCTCCCCGGATGCAACAGAACACCTCTCACATGTTTCGGGTTTGAGAGACCAGGTTTCCATTTTAAGTGGCACCAGCTCTGACAATGCTCGTCAAGGAATTAGACCGGAGTTGGTTGAATGATCTAAGTGTGCCTAGAGACCAGCCAAGCTGTCTGACGAGGAAGAGCAGTGAGATAATTCCCTGGAAATCAGCATTGTGGCTATGCACAGCCTGCACCCTTTGTGAGCCCTGGAAGTTAGTGCACATGGCCATTCCTGATGCCAGCTGAGGTCCATGCTTCTCTCCTTCCAAAAAGTAGCAAGCTACATCATTTTGAAGCAGATGCTGACCACTACACACAGATAAAAGGAAAGCAGAAGCATTATTTTTATTTACATACAGGGTGTAAGGACCCCACTGATGTGTCCTGTCCCTCTCAGCCCCAGCCTGTTCCTTCTAATTCCCCTGCCTGAGAGTGCCTACTGGCACTTTGCATGCACAGGGCCTCAAGGTAACCCACAGAGAACTTAGCACTTGTCAAAGATGAAGTCTGGAGAAGGGTGGGTTGTCCTGGGATGGCTCAGTCTGACCTGTAAGCGACAGAGACAACAGAGTTTTCTACTCCCTCCCATCTGCCTGCTCAGACACAGGCATACACATGCAAACCGGCTCCAGTCATGCCTGTCCACAGGGTATCACTGCCCAGACCTTATCGTATTTCTCTAGAAACCAGACTGAATTTTGTCTGACTCAGTTTATTTGAAGTCTTCCCAAGCAACAAGATTGGCACTTGGTAAAGTGCTTGGGACATCTCTGGAAACACATATCATGGAGCTAACATAGGTGTCAGGATGAATCATCTCCTACAGAAGGCTTTGTACAACCCACACCACTGCTCGGGTGATGAGCCACGATCCTTCTCCTTCACTCAGAATTAGCAGCTCAGCACATGCTTGCAGTATTTGCAGGGGTGGAAAGCAGAGAAAACAGAGCTCTGAGAGCTGTGACGCAGATTTGTCCGGCCCTGACCGCCACCCCACTGAGATCCCCATTCATCTTTGCTTTTCATCTTAGGGAGGTAGCTAAGCCTTGCCTAGGATCAGACCTTTGACTTGTCCTTAGACTCCTTGTTCTTTGCACTTCCATGCTTGAGAAGGAGAGAAGCTCCTGCCTGTGCCTCACTGATCTTGACTTCCAGATAAAAAGCTTCAACAGGAGAGCAGGGAGTAAGTCTTGAGAATGTGAAGTTAGGTCCCTTTTTTGCAGCATCAGAGTTTCTGAAGAGGTCATTTTATTCAGCAGAGGTCTTGATGACTTTCACTGAGTGTTCATCACAAGACAGAGATGGAATACTTAATATTGAGGAACCTACATGATTTCCATCTGTACTAGTAAATCAAATGTGCCTGGCAAGATTTTACCTGTGATTTAGTTTCCGTAAGTAAAAAAAGTATAACTTTTTTCACACTCCAATTACTTCCTTCTCTTTAATCCCATGGGGAATAAACCAAGTTCCAAATACTTTATTTTATTCAATTTATACCTATAAATTTTTTTCCAGTTTCTTCTTACATAATAAAGGAAAGAAACTGAATAGTTTTTTGGCTTGCTTTCCTGTAACTTTTTGTATCACCTTTTTATTCTCTTTGTTCTTCATAAATAATCTTAGCATATTTAATTTCTCATTGATTTTTTTTTAGTACCTTTTGTCACGCATCTTTACACATCTTTTGTCTGGAGAATAAGATGGCTACACAGCGTTCAAGGGGAGGATGTCTCACTGATATCTGTGGTGACCAGACAATATTTATATCTACACCTTACCATGATCTAACTCCAGGGGAAAAAAAACAGAGAGAGAAAGGAGGCTTGCTTTGTTTTTGGAAAGTTAAATATTAGCTGTTGCCAAATGACTTCAGCTGGACGAGCGAGGAGCCGTGGGGTGCATTTTGAGTAATCACCATGTTACACTTCTGAGAATCTGGCCCCCTCTTTGTGATCTCTAATTATTTCACAGCACACATGAAATCTCACAACGTGATTTGGAATTGGAGTTTCGCTTAGCACGCTGGCACCATCACCGCATTGCCCTTCCTTTTTCCCCCCCGATAGATTTTCATCTCGCAGACAGGAAAGCATCGGGCGGGGGCAGAGGGGAAAAAAAGGAAAAAGGACCTTTTTAATTCTACTTCTGTACAACGCCACACAAATCCCTCAAGCTAAACACAACACAGACTGAAAGAGAAGCGGGAAGAGGTTATCACGAGCCTGGCAAGAGGGGAGTGCAGTCGGTGGGCAGGTGAAGGCTGCTTTGGAGGATAAGCAATTTATGTGTTATCAGCGCAGTAGAGAGAACAGTAGCTCCCTGCACTGAAAGGGGATTAAAAAGCAACAATAGCCTTTTCTGCACGCCACAGGCCAATCTGCTAACTGCATGAAACGCTGAGAAGCTGCTTAGAGCCAATTTTTGTTTAATTCTCACCTGCACCCACTTGAATTGTGTAAACGACATGGTGCTCTTCGGAACATATGCATACGTTTCCATGTGGCACCGTTTTGTGAAAGAGTTAATCTAGCAGTGCTGTAAGATTTGCTGCGAGTATAAAAGATGACAGCCCTCCCTCACCGAGGGTAGATGTATGGCTCCAGAAAAGAACGAGGAAAAAAAATGTGTGTTTTTTGTTGGGTTTTTTTTTCCCCTTTTAGAATCAATCATAATGGAGAGTTGATAGTAATCAGGGGTATGTAATACAAAATAAAGCCCAAAGCCAAAGTGACCTTATTTGCTGCAATAGGATTTCTGTTAGGAAACTCAAGCATTGGTTCAGTTCAGACCCAAAATAATTCATACTCTTGATGAATCAGTACATCACATGTACTGTTTTGGAAGAGAGTGATGGAAGAGCAGTACAGTCAGGTTGTCAAGACATTTGAACAAGAGTTAGAGACAGTGGGTTTTTTTTTGCTGCTCCTGGTTTTCACTGTGTCCTTGAGTCAACCACGGATCCCTTTCTCTTTCCCCTCAACCTCTAGGACATTAGACACGTTTTATCCACTACCAATTCCTTGCAGGCAGAAACAGGTTTCCAGCAACGCCCCTGACTGCTCCAAAAGAAACATTGAAAGACAGTTTCTGAAAGTCCTTAGCACACTGAGTATTGAAACGTGGGCCCCGTAAGCAAGCCTGTAGATGGGAGCTGAGCTGCTTTACGATATGCTCTTCTACAAGGACAGCCATCTTTCTGTGTGCATCTTTTCAAGACTGTGACTGCATTGCCTCTAGGTAAATACCGTCACTACCATGATAATAATGAGAAGGGATATTAAAGAAACTTTGCTTACCTGACACTATATATCCTGACATTACCCAGACTGTTGTAAGCCATCCACAGTAAACTCACTCCTTTGTCCGTGTCTGATATTATCCCTTGATAGGTAACCTGGGCAAGTATCTGTTTTACAGTCTCAGACTGCATCACTTACTATGGTTGTCATAGCACACTAAGAAGTTAATTTAGGGATAGTTTAGATTTAGAGACTTTCATAAAATAACATCAAGACTCTATTATGGTGGCAGGATATCACACTCCTCCTGAAGATTCTGAGCTCCATTGGAAAGTGTATTTCATTTTCACATATGGAAAGGCTGATGCAGACCTTTGCTACCCTGCTGGTTAGAAAGAAACCCGAAGTTTATTCTTATTCACAGCCTATCCATATCTATTTGTTCTTGTTACATCTTTACCCTTTACCCTTCTCTTCCCACATGTATATACTCCCCTGGTGCATGTGCAGAAGACTATCAGATCTTTTCAACCTTTACTCCAGCATGTCAGACAAGCCTAAACTCCATAATTATCTCTCAATCTTCTTTTTGCATAATGACCCACTACCACAGTAGAAGGTACCAGACTATATCTGTGGATTCAGAAAATCTGTACAAATATCTGCCTCACTGGGTTGAAAGAAAGATGTGATGGAGTCACAATTCAAGACAGAGGCAGATGCAAGTGAAGCAGTTGCATTCACTTTCTATTTTGCTTGGCTGGAGGTATGGGGAATTATACCTAGTGTCTTCTGCTGAATCCAGTCTTGGTAAACCCATTGACCAAAAGGCAAGGACAGGACTTATGACCTTGGTTTCATTTCTAGCACCTCCTCTGAAATTTTGGACATGTTTTTGACCTTTCTTGGATCTGTTTGTTATCTTCTTTTTTAAGGAAGATATCATAATATTCAGAACCTTGCTGCATACCTTGTTAAAAATAGAAATTACACCAAAAAAATTTTCGTATATGTTTTAATTTGCTAACTTCATCTGAAGTCTGTGATGTTGGAAAAAAATAGCAGCTTTAAATCAGCTTCACCTTTCTTTCTTGGTTGAAAAGATCCTGTTTTATAGTGTACAGGAGAAAAACATTCATTCTTGTGTTTGATCACAATCTGTTAATATGGAAATGCAAGGGTTGATTCTGCTTTTGGTTGTTTAGATTTTAATGTTACTCCTGCTTCAATGTGGTATAAGATCAGACTCATTTCTGACATGATCTTATATAAAAAATATTAATTCCTCTGGATTGAAAGGTACTAAATACATATTGTTGTGCAGAGGTGATGGAATTTTGTTATTCCACCTGCAAGCCAGCTTTAAAAATGTGGCTGGATAGGCATCTTCGCTGTGTAGGCAGAAAGCTCTGTGCCCTCAGAGGGTCTTTTGTTTGCTAAACAATGGCACAGGGAAGATCCAGGAAACCTTGCTGTTGCTTTCTTTGCAGAGTCAGAGCATTTCTCAAAGTGCAGGCTCACAAGATGTAAGCTATCATATACTAATTACTCATAATTTAATTATTGTACATTGTCTTTTCTAGTTGAATAATTGATTTCTCATTCCAGCTGTTCTGCCGCCTATAGTACGATTACTGTTCACAGGCTGCTCACTCTTTTTTTCCTGTGGGTATGGATATTGCATGATGGCTTGAGTTTTGTTATTTTTTTTCCTTCTGTTTTTGTGGGTTTTGTTTTCACAAGCACTTTTGAATCAACAGAAATTTTAAAGATTCCATAGTGAAACAGTTGCATGAATCAGTTTAAGCACCGATGACCTTGTCATCCATTAACACAGGACAGGGATTCAGTCACCCCTGACATTCTCGAAGTGCCCTTTCTGTCACTAGCTCCTGGTGCAGCTCTGAAGAGGAAATATATTCCCTGTCACACGCATATATGCAAACATGTATTTTCCCTCCTTTTAAAACAGAAAGACATTTTTCTTTAAAATCAAGTCAATACACAAGCTCATTTCATCTGAATGAGTAGTGTTGGAGATATTTTCGGTTATATTTTTTTTTCCAATTTTTCAACAATGTCTTGGTAAGAAAGATCTGTTGGTTTGGGTTTTGGTTTTGTTTTTTTATTATGAAATCTAGTAATGCTTCCTCTATGCTTTATTGAAGTTAAACATCTGATACCTTATACATCCTCCTCCTTTCTGTGGGCCAGACTGCATAACAAATCATTTTGTCCGTGGTAATCTGACTCTTTCATCCAAACTGTAATCATCTATTACATTATCATCTCTGTACTCCAGGTACTTTACTCAAACAGGAAATCTGTTCCATTGACATCAGTAGCTGGAGTTTAATGGATTGATTGTCTTATGAGATGACTTAGAGCATTTCTTAATGGAGAATTTCTTATTTTCTGGCAAAATATTTTCTCATTCAATATTCAGTTGCTCCAGTTTTTCAGGAAAAAATGGAAGTTTTACTCATAAACATATTTTTTTTACACACCCTAAAAACATGACCTACTTAAATAAAGAGGGGAAAATGTTAATTTAAACAACACATTATTAAAATTATGGCTTATTTAAGTCAATGGCAAATTTGCATTGATACTTAAAGCACTAAGAAACTTCTTAATTATATATTGTTACACTTTCATAAGAAGGAATAACAGAGAGTGTGAACTTCATTGTACTGACTTACCACAACACCCATCTTCAGAAATACTTACACTCAAATGTCTCTGTTGGAATTGCTCAGCTCTTGTCTTGTGTCTGAAAAGAAAGCAATGCTGCTCACAGAGAACTCATCAGAGATGTTTGAATTAAAATAGAAACACTCTGATGCCATCCCACTTTCTTTCAGAAAACACAGGTACTCCGAGTGCTATCTGTGATTTTATATCAACCTATTACAAAAAGCCATTGAAGAATCTCTCTTTTCAAAACTGAGAAATCCGGGAGGAAGCTCTTGCTGTTGGACACTACTGCTGAAACAGAGCAAACCAGGGTTAATAAAACAAAGGCACAAAACACAAAATGAAGCTGTAAAACAAATACACTTGTCATGGTTGACTTGCAATCTCTCCACAGTGTTGAAACTCAGTTAGGAGTGGCCACATTAGCCATTCCATCAAGGTCAAGAATCCCAAATGAGTTGCTATGGGAAACAAATTACTGAGGTGTCAGCTGGAGCTGAAGGTTCAGATATGAGGGAACTTTACCCATTATATGCTTGAAAGATTTCTGGAACAACAGAAGCTGGAAAAGAGCATACTGGTAATAGCAAGATCAGGAAAGCAGATGTTTCATTGACCTTTGCTCTATGCGTTCGGACTACCCATTTGCTAGCATGCCTGAGTGGACCAGAAAGGAATTGCAAATACGGTGTGCTCTCTTGAGGCACAAGTAAATAAATAAATAAATAAATCAGATATTAAGTGCTTTTTTAAGGAAGGTATGTAAAAGAAACTCAAAAGCATATGAAACCACCTACAACTAATGCCTGGTTATTAAAGATGAGGGGAGAGAGTTCCAATTTTATTATGGCATTAATTTCAGTGGAAGGAATTGAAAGTCAGTGAAGGGACAAACCAACCTGCCACTGAGGTAGGAACCCCTCTTCCCCGCCAACCCAGCTTAATTCACTCCATTTACTTAATAAATGGTCATTGTGAATGTGACCTTGGCTGGAACTGTCTGTGGAAAGAGGATTGGAAGGACCGGACCTTCGATCCAACACTGGCATTCCTCTTTGTCAAGGCAATCTGCTACTCTTGACCCCATAAAGCTTACTTCCAGATTATTAGAAGCTGGAATGTTTTCAGTTTCCACCAAGGATTAACTTTGACAAAAGAAAGAATTTATGTTTAATTATACAGAGGTTTGTTCAAAAAAATTTAGGGTAAATCCCTCTGTCACAGTTTGATACTGCTGATCTAGCTGCTCACTCAGTAGCTATGGGATGGCTTGCAGAGTGGTGCTATCTCCAAAAGAAGAATGAAGCAGCTTGTCTTTATCACATCATTTGTCTAAATTTTCTCATCCATTAAACTATTTTCCATTGCAGAACTTTACATAATGTATCCAGGAACAGGAAAAGGACTTAATTTTCTCTACTGAGATAGAGGCAAAACCATCTGTTCTTGAGACTATCATTGGATGTTGCCTACTGGGTGAAATAGGAATAAATAATTTCCATTAATGAAGAGATTTTGCTACACAGCAGATAAAGCTCTGGCCTACTATTTCCTGGACATCAGGCTTTTTTTCCCAGAGGCTATCTTTTGCTCTCCCAGTTGTTCCTACCATGTCTTTATGTTTGGGGGTTCCTTGTTAAATATTTTAGAGCTGGGTCTGGGAGAAACTGTCAGGCATGAACATCTATTGGTTAACACCTTGCATAATTTCTACACCCTCTGCCCTCCTAAAAATCTTCAAAGGTGATATTATTGGGTAATTTTCATAGAAATACAGTAAACAACCAACCAAAGACCTATGCAGGAGGTTTAAGAATTACAGTAGTTTTTGGGCTACTACAGTACTCCTTGGGACTTCACTGGTAATGCTTTAAGCTTTCCCATGATACCTGTGTCTGTATCTATATGTTATATCCAGGACCTCAGCGTTCAGCTGCCTCTCAATATAAATATATAATGTCAGGATTGGGAAATATATTTCTAGAAAGGACAAAGGAATAGACAGTGAAAATCTTTCCTCTTCTGTAATCAGGCATTATTCCTCTTCAAATATTTGTCTTTCTTGTTTTTTTCCCTGTGTTATTTGTGGGATTGTAATGCTTTAGAGTAAGTAAAAGCTGGATATTACATTTTATCATGGCGGTGAAAAAGGTTTGAAGTCCTGGAAGTTGTTTTTTTTTTCCCTTTGGATTAAGCTCGATTGCACCTAAGTATTGTGCAGGAATAACTGAAAGTAATGTCACTGACAGAACTGTGCCAGCGAGAAGATCTGTAAATCAAACGAGAATTTACACACCATCTGATAGGTCTCTTGAAAACATCTGCTGTGACCCCTAATTTCAAAGAGGGGCTAGTAGGGATTTTTTTGTGCAATTGCAGCTCAAATGTGAGTAGCTTCCACATTCTCAGGCAGCCTGAACTGAAGCTACAGTAATGAGAACAAAAAGATTTCTAAATGGAGAGATGCAACCTCCGCCTGCTGTAGAAGTTGTTGCTGGTGGGTTTTCTTTTAAGCCTTCTCTAGTTAATGTCATAGAGCAAGTACAGGTATTTCTGGGAATGGTCTGTAGAAGAACTTGAAAATAATCTCCATCTATTTCAGCTACTGCCCTCAGAGCTAAAGAGCAAATGCTTCTGCATGAAGCGTCTCTATGCAGCTGGAGATTGCTTTGCCGGCCACTGCAATGGAAACACCCGGGGGAAGTGGAACGGGTGTTCAACTACACACTGCGGCCAGAGCAAAAACTGGAAAGACTGGAGGACTCAAAGAAATAACAGGAAAGCAGAGAGGCTAAATAGAACTAAGTTTTATTGGTGCTTAATTGAAGGTGGATTAGAAATCACCGGTCAATTAAGGCAAAAAAACCAAAGGTAAGATGCTTTTGAGAGCTGAGAGCTGGGATGCTAAGTGAAAATACACGGAATGTAGGGAAGCTAACTAACTTTAACATGAAATTGTAAACTGGGCTGATGTCATTGCAAGAAATCTTGAAAATGATATCCAAATTACTTTTCTTGAATGAATAAATCTGTTGTAACAAAAGCTGGTGCTAGTTCACAGCGTTTCCCCTGTGAAAGACAGGAAACTGCTCAATCTATTGTCATGTTCAATACTGATTTAGCACTGGATTTACTGGCACACTAGACTGTTTCTGATCTGTAGACTATACCTACGTTAGGTAGCCCAAACTGAGGGAATATACGTTTTATAGTTATGGCTTTCAGCTATGAGTAACTAGGGAAAGTCTGTTCTTTTCTGTACTGCCCTAGAAAAGGACTAAAGTGGTTGCTTGCAGTGTAGGAGACTGGGGTCAATAACCTAGGTGCCCTCTCTAGTTTTTTCTTATTCTTTTTTTTTTCAGATTTTTCTTAGAAAAAGGGGAAAACATTTACTTAGCAGGCCTTGAGGTAAAGTTAGGCAGTAGATGACAAATGGGAAGAAACAGTGATGGACAGAAAAAAAAAATAGAAGAATCAACACTGATGCAGGGAAGTGGTGCAGTGGGTGGGTGAGCAAAAAGAAAGAGAGGAAACTCAGGGAGCCGGAGCAGATCCAGTCTCACCATATACCTGGACTGGGGCTAGAAGAAGAATGTATGTGCTCTGGATAGTTTATACTTAGAATAACTGGTGTACAAAGGCAATAAATCACTTGTCCAAAGACAGATCAGCATCATCTTTCAGGAAGATGGTCTCAACCTCAGGAATTTGGGCATCATTCAAGTCAATGGTCATAAATCTTGATTGCTCTGAGTGTTCTTATTGTCTTTGCATCTATTCTCCTATAATAAGATGTATGTTTGACCTGGTTTCAGCTGGGGTTAAACCACGACAATGTTACATTCTGCTTCACCTTCCACCCGTTGCCAGATGAACACTCCTTAGCCAGGACTGTACTCATCCCCTGTATTGGGTCTTTCACCAGTTGTGTTTCTCTATATATGAAGAACACAAATGATCATGTAAACATGAGATTTTCTGTGGTGGACCAACATGGAAATGATCCATTAAGATCAGATCTAACCTCTGTTAGATCACTGTTGAATACCAATATGTGTGTACACAAAGCACAAGAAATGTCAACAAAGTTGAAGTAACTCAGCCACAGAGGATCCTTTGCCTTAACTCCATTAGTCTGTGATTGTCTTTTCAGGCTTTTTTACATATTTGTAAAGTTTATACATATATGCATCTTATACATATTAGAATTTTTTTAATTTGGTTGTTTTATGGGTTTAGGGTTTGGTTCTTTGGACCCATGTAAATGTAATTTATGATGATCACCATGTATATGAAAACTGTGAAGTGTGTTTTACGCTGAGAAACGCTATCTTAGCCATCTTGTGGCAAACATGCTCAAAACTAAGATGCACATTTTTAATAGGGAGAGATTCTGTGTATAGCAACCTCTATATATACCAATTTATACGTTGTATTTCTCATTTTTTATTTATCATGAGAGATTAAATAATAACCCGCTTTATTTTTCTTTTAATAGCAGCCAGAACTTTGTTTCTGCCATCATATCTTATGATCTCCCTGCTTCCTTAAGATCTGTATACCTCTTCTGTGTTACTAGTTGTTCTCTTTGACCATTTCTGGCTGCTGTTGATTCTCTTGAAATCTGTTTTAGAGCAACACACTGATATGGGTTAAGGGCATGTTTTTCAAAGTTGTTTATGCATCCGATTATGCAGATAGATACCTGCCAGGCTTTTCAGAAACATCTTAAATGCTGAGGAGATTTGCAGTTGATCTTAATAAGCCTTCAATATCTAAATAATTTTTAAATTTAATTGGGTGCCAAATATCTTTGACAGGCTGACCCAGAGCAGAGTCATGCACAGAAGACCAGATGTGACATAACTTTTAGACTAGAATATTACAGGACTCAAAAATATTATTTTCTACGTCTTTTGTTATTTTCCCTTTGCTTTTCCTCACCCTTTTTGCAGGTTCCATTATTTTATACGGCTTTCTGAGGGATTACCTGCAACAGACACAATTGACATAGATGTGCAGTTCAAACTGTCCTTTCTATTGTGCATACATCTCCCGGTGTTGAAGCTAAACTTCATAGAACCATTGAATGGTTTAGGTTGGAAGAGATCTTTAAAAATCGTCTAGTCCAACTACTTTGCCATGGGCAGTGACAGCCTACACTAAATGATGTTGCTGAAAGCCCCATTCAGCCTGACCTTGAACACTTCCAAATTGTGGGGTATTCACAACTTCTCTGGACAACCTGGTCCAGTGTCTCACCACCCTCATTGTAAAAAACATTTCTTCCGTATTTCCAATATAAATATAGCCTCTTTCAGTTTAAAACACCTGCCCTTTGTCCTTGTCACTGCAGGACCTGGTAAAAAGTCTCTCTCAGTCTTTCTTATAAGGCCCATTTAAGTATTGAAGGGCTGCAATAAGGTCTTCCTTGAGCTTTCTCTTCTCCAGGCTGAACAACCCCAACTCTCTCAGCCTTTCTTCATAGGAAAGTTGTTCCATCCCTCTGATCATTTTTGCGGCCCTCCTCTGGACCTGCTCCAACAGGTCCATGTCTGTCTTGAGCTGGATGCAGTGCTCCAGGCGGGGTCTCGTGAGCACAGAGGGCAGAATCACCTCCCTTGACCTGCTGCCCACACTTCTTTGGATGCAGCCCAGGATATGATTTGCTTTCTGGGTTGCAAGTGCACATTGCTGGCTCATGTCCAATTTTTTTATCTACCAACATCCTGAGTCCTCCTCCACAGGGCTACTCTTAATCCATTCATCACCCAGCCTGAACTGATGCTGATGATTGCCTGACTCAGGTGCAGGACTTTGCCTTTGGTTTTTTTGAACTTCATGAGGTTCACATGGGCCTAGTCCTTAAGCCTGTTAAAGTGCCTCTAGATGGCATCCCTTCCCTAAAGCAAAACAATTGCACCACTCAGCTTGGTGTTATCAGCAAAGCTGCTGAGGATGCACACAATCCTACTGTCTATGTCATTGATGAAGATATTAGATAATATTGGTCCTAATACAGGCCCTTGAGTGGTAACATCACTAGTTACTGGTTTCCACTTGGCCACTGAGCTGTTGACTGCAACTTGTTCAATGTGGCCATCCAGCCAATTCCATATCCACCTAACAGTCCATCCGTCAAATCCATATCTCTCCAATTTAGTAGCAAGAATATTTTGGGGGACCATATCAAAGGCCTTACAGAAGTCCAGGCAGATGATATCCATAACTCATCCCTACTCCATTATAGAAGGCCACTAGATTAATGGAGCATGTTTCACCCTTGGTGAAACCATATTGGCTGTCTCTAATCATCTCCCTGTCTTCCATATGTTCAAACATCTTCCAGTAGGTTCTGTTACATGATCGTCTGTCTGCAGGGCTGACTCCTGTACCTCCAGCTGAGCTTGGCTTCTTTGAATTCCCTCAGTAGATAAAAAATAAATAAGACTTTATAATACAGACATAAAAAAAAATGTAGTGAAGCCCTTCAGAGTTCTTTTAGGTCATGCAGTTACATCTGCTCTGTTACTTTCTATCTTTGCTGAGGAAATTTAATTTAATTAGGTGGGGGTTTTTATATGGCTTGCCAGAGATATGTGCAGTAGTTGGCATCATACAGCAATGTAGAGCAGCCTACTTTTCTTGCTCCAAATCCCTTAGGTACAGGGAATTTAGTGAAATGATAACTTGCAAGATGAAAGAAGGTTTTGCACCAGGTTTATCTTTACTTTTTGGAAGTTTATTAGGAAATTTGGAAAGCACCAGCAGGTTAACTTCATCCTCACCAGAACTAGGAGAAACTAAAAGTAGGAGGTTTCTTGTTTGTTTAGGGTACTCCCCCCATAAAGAATAATTGGATCATTGTGGAAGTACTGTTTATATATGTATAGTTATAATGCTTTTTTTTTCCTTCCTCTCCTACTAATACAGATCCATGTATGCATCATCACATATTTGTTGGAAGAGCAGCAGGAAACATTGCTCCTGAGGCAGCAAAACAGCCTGGAGTTGTGAATGACGTGGGCCTATCTCATCTTTGGTACAGAAAACTTCAACATGACCATTCCCAAGATTGCTACTATCAAAAAGTATTGTGCTCAGCCCCTATTCAGAATTGTGGCTTACTGAGTCATCTTCACTCGCAGCCAGTTGTACATTCTTTATTTGTGTTCAGACTGAATGCTGGGGGAGGAGGAAGGGGAAGACTGACATGCAGAAAGCAAAATTGTGATGAGGTCAAGCATCCACACTTACAGTTGTTAGTGGGAGTCAGTATGTGATCATTTAAGATGTTATATAAATTATTTGTGGAATGATATTTCACTAATCTCCTGGAAGATTCAAATAATGTTGCTGATTCAGTTTAAAATTACATTTAAGGTACTTTAATGCATTTTTTGCCAAAGGTTTTATTGTTTAATCAAGGTCAAAAGCAATTTTGTTATACATAATGTACAGAAATATATAATATAAAGGAAAAGCCTATCACCACCAATTTCAATAAATGGTAACGAATAAGAGACACGAGAAATGTAGGAGTATATGCTAAAAGCCACGTTATTTCTCCCTTCCTGATTGTGGGAACTGGCTTCAAAATGAGTTACGATCTTCCAAGTCTGGGAGAGATTTCTTCCCTTTTGTTTGTGTTTTTTACAATGCTGCATTTTTTAAAATTGGATCTCAAATATTTTGAATGAAGGGAAAAATATGTAAAATAGTTAATTTTCCAACTGAAAGCAGCAAATGGTATCCAGTGCTAGGTGTTACGATGCAACTTGCTTCACTCAAGAGACCAGGAAGGGCTGAAAATGCTAGGAGTCTTACACATTTGGATTAAAAAAAAAAGCAAAAAAAGAAAGTAAGATCTTAAACAAAAGGGGGTTCCTGTGGTCTTAATAAAGCAAAGCAGGTACATCAAGCAGAGAGGGCAGGTGTAAGTGAGAAGATTAAATGTAACATTATTCAACTGTTAAGCTACGGCAAAAGATCCTGGAAATTCTGGGAGGCAGATATTTCAGGAGAAGATCATGGCAATTTCAGCTCTTACAAATGGGAGAGTATTTATGGAAAGTTGTCTGCTCTACTGGGAAGTGTGACCATACACTGCTACAGTAAGGGCAAGTGGTTTCATCCCTCTGTCCTGTGGCTAATGACAGGTGAATCTGATGAGTCCATTGAATTGCATAATACTGTTATTGAAGATAATTATTTAAACCCTGTGATCACTTTTAAAGACAAGACTGCCATGATGCCATTAATTCTTTAGTTTTTTTAAATTGAGTATAAGAACTGAAAGAAGTGTGTCCAATCTATAGGGGTTTGAGAGTTTGGGCTTTGAATTAGTGGCAGGAATTGTTATCTGCTTTGAAGTGCTTGATTTATTTGTTCTACTCTGCAAAATTCAACTGGAATTGATGAAGGCCACCAAAGTATTTAAACATCTTGAAACAGTAATGCCTCCCTTGGAAACAGCCACTGAGGATGATTTGGAGAGTATGATTCTGATTTCATATGGGGTCAACTGTCCTTTAATGACTGTAAGACTACTACAAAAAGATTTGTGAGATCAGTGTAGAAGTATGTCACTTCTGAAAAACCTGTCATTCAGACACACAGGAAGCCTCCCATTTTCTAGGAGGGCTGCTGTTAAAATTTTATTCTTTTTATACCACCAGATACTTTGGGTAAGTAAAACTTCAGGCTATTTAGCTGGAGGGGAAAAAAAAAGTTACTTCAATCTGATTATCAATTTACAGCTGAACCAATAAAGGATTTTTCCAGAAGAACACACACAAAACCATTTTTCCTCATATTTATAAATACAGCAAAAAAAAATCCTTCCAAGAAACTCAGGGTGAAGATGATGTTAGTAACTGCTTATCTCCAACTTTTTAGCAAGCTTATTTAAAAAAAGCACAATTTTATGCAGAGAATAAACCTGTCCTCTTTCAAGAGGTGATATAAATAACCTTCTGCTCTAATCCTTGCCTCCTTCTCACAACATGATAACCAATTATTTATTTTTTTACTAGATAATATGAGAATAGATCTAACTAAGAAGATTCATATTAGGTCAAAAAGAGGCATCGGAAATAATTTCTTCCTTGCGCTCCTGCTAGTCAGTATTGAAATCATACTCCTAAACCTCACTTTCAATGCTATGACTACATACCTTAATTACAGTGCCCTCTTCTATGAGAAAATTATTTCATTTTTCACACTTCTGTTTCCTTGCAGTCAAGCAGGACTCCTTATATCTACCTCTTTGAAGTAAGTGTCTGGATGATCCCAGGTTAAGGTCCTATTACAGGAACACTGTGAGAGTTTCTGCACCGTGATGAGCAGATTCAAATCACTCCAATATTCTCCTTTCTGCATTCTGCCTTACCTAAGGTGTGCCTAAAAATACAAAAAATTTTGCATGAACAGTCATGCTAATTAGTATCCTGGAAAACAATGATACCCATAACTTCTGTGGAAAGTTGAGGGATTTTTGTTCGCTAGCTATTCCTGTGAAGCTAGATGCAGATTTTTTTTTTCTTTTTCTTTTTCTTTTTCTTTTTCTTTTTCTTTTTCTTTTTCTTTTTTTCTTTTTCTTTTTCTTTTTTTTTCTTTTTCTTTTTCTTTTTCTTTTTCTTTTTTTTCTTTTTCTTTTTCTTTTTCTTTTTCTTTTTCTTTTTTTCTTTTTCTTTTTCTTTTTTTTTTTTTCTTTTTCTTTTTTCTTTTTCTTTTTCTTTTTCTTTTAATGATAAACACAGCCAGTTCAAGTGTAAGCAAATCCTGTTTTAAAACCATGGACTTTATTTTGATCTACAGAGAAGGGGTGAAATGGGATATGGTGCTTAAAAGCAATCTTAGTTTTAATTACTTTCATTAAATACCCTTTGAAATTCAAACGTATTTAAAAAAAAAACCCTGCAATAAAAAGAAGAAATGTTATTTAGAAAAATGGATGTTTTTCATTAAAGGACACGCATGTAATCACTAGTTATGGTTTGTAAATTGAATGATCATGGAACTGTTGAATACTATTTCCTAGTGCTGCCTGGATTATTGAGGTTTTTTCCTTACTCTTGAATGTCCTTCTCAGTAACTCAAGGAAAAAATCAGCCTGAATGGAAGTATAATGCACTAAGCATATTTTCTTGGAATGGAAGGACTTCTTTTGGTTTGTCTTACAGGATTTTTTATTTTATTTACTGAAACAATCCAGTCAAATTTTGGAACAGTCATTGCAGATACAGTAAGTATTGGGTTTCTTTTTTACTGAATCACTGGAGTAAAGAGAGAACAAACATACTTACTTTCCTTCAAGTAAGAGCTTTTAAGCAGCAGAAAAAAGGGAGGACTGACGCCAGTGCTGCCTCATACACACACATGCCATTCCCTGAGTATAGCTTTCAAGTTAGACTTACTTTGAAATCAGATTATAATTCATATTTGTGTCTCTATTTGATGTCTTGAGCCTACATTATTTTTTGATCTATATACATGGAAACAAAATATTATTACCTTCCTTTTTTTTAATCTCTTTTTTTTGTTATTATATGCATGGACTTTGGCAGGAGGGCAAGCCTTCTCCTTGCTTTCTTATATCTGCAGAGAGGAAGCTGGGGAGAAGACGGGATGCAATGAAACGGTGCCAAAATGGGTGGTTCAGAGGTTTGGATGGCTCTCAATGCTGACATGGGGGAATGTCTTTCCTTTGGCTGACAGTTTGTGCTTTGCACCATTCAGAGCTGAAAAGATGCATTAAAATTACCTGAATGGATTAGATCAGTATTTGTGTTCTTACACTGGTTAGTAAGAATGCTAAAGACACAGCTGTAGATAAATGGACCAGTCATTTTCTATATTCTTTGATTTCAGCATAAGTTCAAACCCATATTTAGTGAATATAATCAACATAAAACCTGGGGTTTTTTTTCTTTCATGGTTTCTTTAAAGGCTATTTCACGGCCCGGAGGGGTTTGTATATCCTACCTGAGCTGAAAAATAACAAGCCCACAGGGGTAATAGTTCCGCCACGTAAGTTCTGGAAATCAAAGTTCCTCCTAGATTTTTACTCTTTTTTTCCCTTCTCCTTTCTCCAGAATATGTTGGCAGTTGGCACTCCCTCTCCAAAAAATTAATGCCAGCTGTCTGCTCTCCGCTTTGTCTTGTGTGATATGATTCCATCAATCTGACATTGGTGCACCTTTGGTTTAGAGCTTTCCAGTTATTAAAAAACCACCAAAAATAATGATTAAAAATTCAATCTTCATCTTACCACATTCATATATATTCATAAAGGAAAAGCGGGTTTTTAAGAGAAAATTACTTCCATGCTTTAACTTTTTTCCTCTAACATTCCTTTCTCTTTTACCTCCTTTTAGTCCTTGTCACATATGGAACAGTTTCGGTTGTAAGGAACCTTTAAAAGCCATCTAGTCCAACCCCCCTGCAATGAGCAGTGACATCTTCAACTATGTCAGGTTGCTCAGAGCCCTGTCCAACCTGACCTGGAATGTTGCCAGGGATGGGGCATCTACCACCTCTCTGGGCAACCTGTGCCAGTCTTTCACCACCCTCATTGTGAAATATTTCTTCCTTATATCTAGTCAAAATCTGTGCTCTTTTAGCTTAAAACCATTACGCCTTGTCCTATCACTACAGGCCCTGCTAAAACGTCTGTCCCCATCTTTCTTAGAAGCCCCCTTCAGGTACTGGAAGGCTGCAAGAAGGTCTCTCCAGAGCCTTCTCTTGTCCAAGTTGAACAACGCCAACTCTCTCAGCCTTTCTCCACAGGAGAGGTGTTCCATCCCTTTGATCATTTTTGTGGTCTCCTCTGGATCCACTCCAGCAGGTCCATGTCTTTCCTGTGCTGAGGGCTCCAGAGCTGGACACAAGACTCCAGGTGGGGTCTCACCAGAGCAGAGGAAAGGGGCAGAATCCCCTCCCTCGCCATGCTGGCCAGGATGCTTTGGATGCAGCCCAGGATACGCTTGGCCTTCTGGGCTGCGAGTGCACATTGCCGGCTCATGTCCAGGTTTCCATCCACTAATACCCCAAAGTTCTTCTCGGCAGGGCTGCTCTCAGTCTGCCGTGGTTTAGCCCCAGCCGGCAACCAAGCACCATGCAGCCACTCACTCACTCCCCCTCCCACAGTGGGACGGGGGAGAGAATTAGGAAAAACCCTCATTGGTTGAGATAAACACAGTTTAATAGGACAGAAAGAAAGAAGGGAACAACAATGATAATACCAACAAAGGAATGTACAAGAACAAGTGATGCCCAATACAGCGATTGCTCACCACCCAGTGATCAACAGCCCGTCCCTGAGTAGCGATTTCCACCACCTGGCCAACTCCAGTTTATATACTGGACATGACGTCATATGGTATGGAATGTCCCTTTGGCCAGCCTGGGTCAGCTGTCCTGGCTGTGTCCCCTCCCAGCTCCCCGTGCACCCCCAGCCTGCTCGCTGGCAGGCCAGCACGAGAAGCTGGACTGTCCTTGACTGCTCAGCAACAACCCAAAACATCAGCACATTATCAACAGTTTCTCATCCCAAATCCAAAACACAGCCTCACACTGGCTTCTGTGAAGAAAACCTTTCTGAAGGCTGAAACCAGGACAGTATCCACCCCTTATTCCATACCATTTACATCATGCCCGGGTCCTATACTTTTCAATACATTCCAATTATTCGTTATTACTCTTCCTGTCTTTTAATATATACACACAGATATCACTTTCTTAGTCCATGGGCCATCACTTTAAAATGTCTGTGGAGTTCATTCTGGCCAGTCCATGATCACTTCCAAGATTCCCGGGCAATTAAGGTTTCCTATTCAAGTCTGCTGTGTAACACGCGCGACCCACAGGAATATAAGGCTTTAGTGGACACCAGTGCACAATGTACCCTGATGTCATCAAGCCATACGGGGGCAGAACCCATCTGTATTTCCGGAGTGACAGGGGGATCCCAACAGCTGACTGTGCTGGAGGCCGAAGTGAGCCCAACTGGGAATGAGTGGCAGAAGCACCCCATTGTGACTGGCCCAGAGGCTCCGTGCATCCTGGGCATAGACTACCTCAGCAGAGGGTATTTCAAGGACCCAAAAGGGTACCGGTGGGCTTTTGGTATAGCTGCCTTGGAGACGGAAGAAATTAAACAGCTGTCCACCTTGCCTGGCCTCTCAGAGGACCCTTCTGTGGTGGGGTTGCTCAGGGTCAAAGAACAACAGGTGCCGATCGCTACCACAACAGTGCACCGGCGGCAATATTGCACCAACAGAGACTCCCTGATCCCCATCCATGAGCTGATCCGTCGGCTGGAGAGCCAAGGAGTGATCAGCAAGAATCACTCACCCTTTTACAGCCCCATATGGCCAGTGCGAAAGTCTAATGGAGAGTGGAGACTGACAGTAGACTATCGTGGTCTGAATGAAGTCACGCCACCACTGAGCGCTGCCATGCCGGCCATGGTGGAACTTCAATATGAACTGGAGTCAAAGGCAGCCAAGTGGTACGTCACCATTGGCATCGCTAGCGTGTTTCTCTCAATCCCTTTGGCGGCAGAGTGCAGGCCATAGTTTGCTTTCACTTGGAGAGGCGTCCAATACACCTGGAATCGACTTCCCCAGGGGTGGAAACACAGCCCTACCATTTGCCATGGGCTGATACAAACTGCACTGGAACAGGGTGAAGCTCCAGAGTATCCGCAATACATTGATGACATCATCGTATGGGGCAACATATCAGAAGTTTTCGAGAAAGGGAAGAAAATAATTCAAATCCTTCTGAAAGCTGGTTTTGCTATAAAACAAAGTAAGGTCAAAGGACCTGCACAAGAGATCCAGTTTTTAGGAATAAAATGGCAAGATGGACATCATCAGATCCCAATGGATGTGATCAACAAAATAACAGCTATGTCTCCACCAACTAACAAAAAAGAAACACAAGCTTTTTGGGTGTTATGGGTTTCTGGAGAATGCGTATTCCAAATTACAGTCTGATTGTAAGCCCTCTTTATCAAGTGACCCGGAAGAAGAACGATTTTAAATGGGGCCCTGAGCAACGACAAGCCTTTGAACAAATCAAACAGGAGATAGTTCATGCCGTAGCCCTCGGGCCAGTCCGGGCAGGACAAGATGTTAAAAATGTGCTCTACACGGCAGCCGGGGAGAATGGCCCTACCTGGAGTCTCTGGCAGAAGGCACCAGGAGAGACTCGAGGTCAACCTCTAGGGTTTTGGAGGCGAGGATATAGGGGATCTGAGTCCCGCTATACTCCAACTGAAAAGGAGATACTGGCAGCATATGAAGGAGTTCGAGCTGCCTCAGAAGTGGTTGGTACTGAAGCACAGCTTCTCCTGGCACCCCGACTGCTGGTGCTGGGCTGGATGTTCAAAGGGAGGGTCCCCTCTACACATCATGCGACTGATGCTACGTGGAGTAAGTGGGTCGCGCTTATTACACAGCGGGCTCGAATAGGAAACCTTAATCGCCCGGGAATCTTGGAAGTGATCATGGACTGGCCAGAAGGAAAAGATTTTGGAATATCACCAGAAGAGGAGGTGGCGCGTGCTGAAGAGGCTCCACCATATAATGAACTGCCAGAGAACGAAAGGCAATATGCCCTGTTTACTGATGGGTCCTGTCGTATTGTAGGCAAACATCGAAGGTGGAAAGCTGCTGTATGGAGCCCTATACGACGAGTTGTAGAAGTTGCTGAAGGACAAGGTGAATCAAGTCAGTTTGCAGAGGTGAAAGCCATCCAGCTGGCTTTAGATATTGCTGGACGAGAAAAATGGCCAATACTCTATCTCTATACTGACTCATGGATGGTGGCAAATGCTCTTTGGGGGTGGCTACAGCAATGGAAGTGGAGCAACTGGCAACGCAGAGGCAAGCCCATCTGTGCTGCTGAATTGTGGCAAGATATTGCTGCCTGACTAGAGAATCTAGTCATAAAAGTATGCCATGTAGATGCTCACGAACCCAAGAGTCGGGCCACCGTTGAACATCAAAACAACCATCAGGTGGATCAGGCTGCTAAGATTGAAGTGGCTCAGGTGGATCTGGACTGGCAACATAAGGGTGAATTATTTATAGCTCGGTGGGCCCATGACACCTCAGGCCATCAGGGAAGAGATGCAACATATAGATGGGCTCGGGATCGAGGGGTGGACCTGACCATGGATGCTATTGCACAGGTTATCCATGAATGTGAGACGTGTGCTGCGATCAAACAAGCCAAGGGCTTAAAGTCCCTCTGGTATGAAGGACGATGGTTGGAATATAAATATGGGGAGGCCTGGCAGATTGACTATATCACACTTCCACAAACTCGCCAAGGCAAGAGCTATGTGCTTACCATGGTGGAAACAACCACCAGATGGCTGGAAACATACCCTGTGCTCCATGCCACCGCCCGGAACACTATCCTGGGCCTTGAAAAGCAAGTCTTATGGCGACATGGCACCCCCGAAAGAATTGAGTCAGACAATGGGACTCATTTCCGAAACAACCTGATAGACACCTGGGCCAAAGAGCACGGCATTGAGTGGGTGTATCATATCCCCTATCATGCACCAGCTTCCGGAAAAATTGAACGATACAACGGACTGTTAAAGACTACACTGAGAGCAATGGGTGATGGGACATTCAAACATTGGGATAAACATTTAGCAAAAGCCACCTGGTTAGTCAACACTAGGGGATCTACTAATAGAGCCGGCCCTGCCCAATCAAAACTTCTACGTACTGTAGAAGGGGATAAAGTCCCTGTGGTGCATGTGAGAAACATGCTGGGGAAGACAGTCTGGGTTAACTCCTGCCTCAGGCAAAGGCAAACCCATTCGTGGGATTGCCTTTGCCCAGGGACCTGGGTGCACTTCACAGAATCACACAGAATCACAGAATCACACAGAATCACAGAATCACTAGGTTGGAAAGGACCTTTAAGATCATCAAGTCCAACCATTAATCCAGCACCACCATGTCCCCTAAACCATGTCCTGAAGCGCCACATCCACACGTTTTTTGAACACTTCCAGAGATGGCGACTCCATCACCTCCCTGGGCAGCCTGTTCCAATGCCTGACCACCCTCAGTGAAGAAATTTTTCCTAATATCCAATCTAAACCTCCCCTGGCACAACTTGAGGCCATTTCCTCTTGTCCTATCACTAGTTACTTGGGAGAAGAGACCAACACCCTCATCGCCACAACCCCCTTTCAGGTAGTTGTAGAGAGCGATAAGGTCTCCCCTCAGCCTCCTCTTCTCCAGACTAAACAACCCCAGTTCCCTCAGCCGCTCCTCGTAAGACTTGTGCTCCAGACCCCTCACCAGCTTCATTGCCCTTCTCTGGACACGCTCCAGCACCTCAACATCCTTCTTGTAGTGAGGGGGCCAAAACTGAACACAGGATTCAAGGTGCGGCCTCACCAGTGCCGAGTACAGGGGCACGATCACTTCCCTACTCCTGCTGGCCACACTATTCCTGATACAGGCCAGGACGCTGTTGGCCTTCTTGGACACCTGGGCACACTGCCGGCTCATATTCAGCCGGCTGTCAACCAGCACCCCCAGGTCCCTTTCTGCCGGGCTGCTCTCCAGCCACTCCTCCCCAAGCCTGTAGCATTGCATGGGGTTGTTGTGGCCAAAGTGCAGGACCCTGCACTTGGCCTTATTAAACCTCATACAGTTGGCCTCTGCCCATCGATCCAGCCTGTCCAGATCTCTCTGCAGAGCCCTCCTACCCTCCACCACATCAACACTCCCACCCAACTTGGTGTCATCTGCAAACTTACTGAGGGAGCACTCAATTCCCTCATCCAGATCATCAATAAAGATATTGAATAAGACCGGCCCCAGAACTGAGCCCTGGGGAACACCGCTTGTGACCGGCTGCCAGCCGGATTTAACGCCGTTCACTTGGTGGGTAATGCAGAAGGATGGGGAAATCCAATGTGTACCTCAAGGAGACTTGATTTTGGGTGAAAATAGTCAATGATTTGAACTGTATTATGTTATTTGTTACACAATACAGTATGAAATTACTACCATGGTTGCTATCTACCATATCGATGGTATTACAGTAAGAATCACCCAGACTGATGAAGAATGAGCTTCACTGAAATCAAGCAACGTGCAGCAGTGATGGAACCAGAACTGGCTTCAGCAGCTTGCGCCCAACAATTCCCTTAAGATCGACATCTTCGACCTGCAGATCATGGATATGGACCGTGCCAGACGACAATCCAACACCACATACCATCTCCCCTGCCCTGAGAGACTGCTATGATGGATGAAGCCCAGAGTCATGGACTGAAGACTTCTTCTTTCTGTGAAGAAAACCAGCTCTATCCTGGCTGAAACCAGGACACAGTCCCTTCATTCCTCAGCCTGTACTGATATCAGGAGTTGTCCCAATCCAGGTACAGGACCCTGCATTTGGCCTTGTTGAACCTCATGAGGTTCACACGGGCCCATTTCTCACGCTTTTCCAGGTCCCTCTTTATGGCATCCTGTCCCTCAGGCATGTCAGTTGCACCATTCAGCTTCATCAATCTCCATCTGGATACTGAGTCATTGACAACTACTCTCTGGATGCGACCATCCAACTAATTCCTCATTCACTCAACAGTCCACCCATCAAATCCTTATCTGTTCAATTTAGAGAGAAATTCGGTATGGGAAGAGACACTGCCAGTGAAGACTGTGGCAAAGAAGTTGTTGAGTACCTCAGCTGCCTTCTCATCCGTTATTACCAGTCTGCCAGTCTTGCTCATCGGGGGGTACGCTTTCTCTGATTGTCCTTTTCTGGCTAACATAACTGTAGAAGCCCTTCATATTATTTTTTGCATCCCTTGTCAAGTTCCGCTCCAGCCATGCCTTGGCCCTCCTGACCCCATCCCTACACAACTGGGCAACGTCCCTGTACTCATCCCAGGATCCCTGTCCCTGCTTATACTGCCTGTGCATTTCCTTCTTGCCCTTTAGTTTGCCCAGCAGGTCTCCACTCAGCCATGCTGGTCTCTTGCCTTCCTTTCCTGATTTCTTATCCTGGGGATCGAGAGCCCTTGCACTCTATGGAAAGCGTCCTTAAAGATCTGCCAGCTCTGTTCTGCTCCCTTGTCCCTGAGGGCAGTCTCCCAGGGGGTCCTACTGTCCAACTGCCTGAAGAGCTGCAAGTTTGCTTTCCTAAAATTCATGTTCCTGACTTTACTCGTCACCTGCCCCATATTCCGCAAGACTGTGAACTCCACCAGTGCATGATCACTGCAGCCCAGGTTGCCTCCGTGCTTGACATCACCAATCAACTCACGTGCATTGGTGACCAACAGGTCCAGTATGGCATCCCATCTGGTAGGGCTGTCTATTACCTGGCACAGGAAGTTCTCCTCCATGCACTTCAGGAGTCTCCTGGATTGTTTACAGCTCGCCGTGCTACTTTTCCAGCAGATGTTGGGGTGGTTGAAATCCCCCAGCAGGATGAGAGCCTGCAAATGCGATGACTCCTGCAGCTGGAGTCAGAAGGGTTCATCAATAGACTCCCCTTGATTGTGTGGCCTCTAGTAGACACCAACCACAAGGTTTCCTTTGTTGCCTTGGTCCCTGATTCTTACCTATAAGCTTTCAACCTGCTCATGGCTATTCTTCAGAGACAGCTCTTTGCACTCTGTCCATTTCTTGATGTAGAGGGCAATGCCTCAGCCCACCCTTCCTCGCCTGTCCCTTCTGAACAGCCTGTAGCCATCAATAGCCACACTCCAGTCATTGGATTCGTCCCACCAAGTTTCAGTAACAGCAACAAAGTCAAAGCTTTCCAGCAGCACGGTGGCTTCCAGCTCCTCTCGTTTGTTGCCCATGATGCGTGCATTGGTGTAGAGGCAATTCAGCTGGGCTGTCGGCCATGTCACTCTCTTAGAAAAACCCTCTCTAGTTCCTTTGAGGTCTTTGCTGCAACAGGCTGAGGGACCTCACTAGCACCCTCTAACCTTGGTGTGTCATCCCACAGTTTGTCATGGGTAAGTTTGATATTATCCCCCTCCTGCTTCAAGCCTAGTTTAAAGCCCTGTCAGTAAGCCCTGCTAGCTTGTGAACAAAGACCCTCTTCCCCTTTGAACATGCCCGTTTCCTTACTCAAAACCCAACAATTATCCATTTACTTCTATCTATCTGAAATACCTTAGAAGATGGATGTTACTGAAAGTTTCCAACTGCAAAGTTTATACCAGATAATTTTTTTTGAGTTGAAATTGATTTCCTGTGTGCAAAGCTTCAGGGGAATACTTGTTCCAGTTCTGCATACTTCTTTTTTCTCCAGTGGGTCATGGTCCTGGACTAGACCATATGACTCATGATGTACTGTTGTTAATCCCTGATACAGGACTGGAAGCTTCCATTATATATGAAAAGTCAGGATTTTTTTGTTAGTTTTATTTAAATACTTTAAAGATTATTTATCCTTAGTCTGCTGCCAAAGTGAGCGAGCTTTGTTCAAATTTGAGGTCAACAAGAGTGTTTTGAAATAATGGGGATTAGAAAAAGGAAACGTTACTGATCTTTGGAGGTATCTTACTGTGGTTTGTTTTTTTTCTTATAGTCTTCATATAAACCTTTCTTTAAGCCTCATATAAAAAAATGGTTTGTCCTTAGGACTTAAAATAAGTTATATTAAAAGCAAACAGAATCCTTTGGTGAAATCTAATACACTTTTTTATTGGGCTGAAGAGAGGTATTTAATTAAATGGAGCTGTCTGCAACCTTGATAGCAAGTGATATACTATCGGTTTGGGATGGCAAGTTGGCTGTGTCTTTCCCTGCCACCCCTAGGTAGGTGGAGACAACACAGTCTATGAAGCAAAGTAGACAATTACTACCCTGAGCATGTCCCTGTACATAACAAAAGCTGCAGAGTAAGACTGAAATATTCGTGAGGGCTGTGATTATCACGTTTTACTATTTGAACAATTTTTCTTCTTTCCCATGGAGTCATATGACTCAGGGAAGCCATTTTTACATCTTTAACATGAAAATATATCTCATTCACTGCTATGCAGATCAAGATTCAAAGGCTGTAACATCAGAAAGGGAATAATAAGAACAAAATACTGATGATTAAACTTCCCCTAACTTGGGGAAAGGTTAATTTACAGTGACTAGAGTTAAATGATCTTTGCTTCATTCACAGTTCATGGATTTTTCTAGCTTTGGCCCTTTCTGTCTGACTCTTTCCGTTTCATCCCGTACATCTAGCACCAGGACACCTCATTCTGGATGTCCCCCTGTGGAGTCAGCATAAGGAAGTTACACCAAAATGTCATGGCTTCTGCCATCAGTTGTGAGTTTTTCCCTTCCCTTCATCTCCTCCGACATTTATATCTATCATCTGCTTGTAGAAGTGAAAGCAACACTGGACTTTATTGTCATTAAATGACAGAAAATTACTTTTTTCCAACATCACAAATGAAATATGCTTCCCTTCAGAAAGTTTTACACAGAACACTATTAAATGTGTTGCTACTGAACCTATTTATAGCTCTCGGTGTAGTGCATCCTTTTCAGTCTCTGGTAGCTTGTATACTGTCGTGGTTTAGCCCCAGCCGGCAACTAAGCACCACGCAGCCGCTCGCTCACTCCCCCTCCCACAGTAGGGTAGGGGAGAGAATTAGGAAAAAACCTTGTGGGTTGAGATAAACACGGTTTAATAGGACAGAAAGAAAGAAGGAAACAACAATGATAATACCGACAAAGGAATGTACAAGAACAAGTGATGCCTAATACAGCAATTGCTCACCACCCGGCGATCGACAGCCGTCCCCGAGCAGCGATTTCCACCCTCCGGCCAACTCCAGTTTATGTACTGGGCATGACGTCGTATGGTAGGGAATATCTCTTTGGCCAGTCTGGGTCAGCTGTCCCGGCTGTGTCCCCTCCCAGCTCCCCGTGCACCCCCAACCTCCTTGCTAGCAGCCCAGCACGAGAAGCTGGACTGGCCTTGACTGCTCAGCAGCAACCCAAAACATCAGCACATTATCAACAGTTTCTCATCCCAAATCCAAAACACAGTCTCACACTGGCTTCTGTGAAGAAAACCAGCTCTATCCTGGCTGAAACCAGGACAGTATCCACCCTTTATTCCATACCATTTACGTCATGCCCAGGTCCTGTACTTTCAATACATTCCAATTATTCATTATTACTCTTCCTGTCTTTTAATATATACACACAGATATCACTTTCTTAGTCCATGGGCCATCACTTTAAAATGTCTGTGTAGTTCATTCAGTCCATGACTCTGGGCTTCATCCATCATAGCAGTCTCTCAGGGCAGGGGAGATGGTATGTGGTGTTGGATCGTTATCTGGCACGGTCCATGTCCATGATCTGCAGGTCGAAGATGTCGGTCTCGAGGAAATTGTTGGGCGCAAGCTGCTGAAGCCAGTTCTGGTTCCATCACTGCTGCATGTTGCTTAGTTTCGGTGAAGCTCATTCTTCATCAGTCTGGATGATTCTTACTGTAATACCATCGATATGGTAGATAGCAACCAACTCCAAAACCCTAGAGGTCGACCTCGAGTCTCTCCTGGTGCCTTCTGCCAGAGACTCCAGGTAGGGCCATTCTCCCCGGCTGCCGTGTAGAGCACATTTTTAACATCTTGTCCTGCTCGGACTGGCCTGAGGGCTATGGCATGAACTATCTCCTGTTTGATTTGCTCGAAGGCTTGTCGTTGCTCAGGGCCCCATTTAAAATCGTTCTTCTTCCGGGTCACTTGATAAAGAGGGCTTACAATCAGACTGTAATTTGGAATACGCATTCTCCAGAAACCCACAACGCCCAGAAATGCTTGTGTTTCTTTTTTGTTAGTTGGTGGAGACATAGTTGTTATTTTGTTGATCACATCTGTTGGGATCTATCAACGTCCATCTTGCCATTTTATTCCTAAAAACTGGATCTCTTCTGCAGGTCCTTTGACCTTACTTTGTTTTATAGCAAAACCAGCTTTCAGAAGGATTTGAATTATTTTCTTCCCTTTCTCAAAAACTTCTTCTGCTGTGTTGCCCCATACGATGATCTCGTCAATGTATTGCAGATGCTCTGGAGCTTCACCCTGTTCCAGTGCAGTTTGTATCAGCCCATGGCAAATGGTAGGGCTGTGTTTCCACCCCTGGGGAAGTCAATTCCAGGTGTATTGGACACCCCTCCAAGTGAAAGCAAACTGTGGCCTGCACTCTGCCGCCAAAGGGATTGAGAAAAACGCGTTAGCAATATCAATGGTGGCGTACCACTTGGCTGCCTTTGACTCCAGTTCATATTGAAGTTCTAGCATGTCCGGCACGGCAGCGCTCAGTGGTGGCGTGACTTCATTCAGACCACGATAGTCTACTGTCAGTCTCCACTCTCCATTAGACTTTCGCACTGGCCATATGGGGCTGTAAAAGGGTGAGCGAGTCTTGCTGATCACTCCTTGGCTCTCCAGCCGACGAATCAGCTCATGGATGGGGATCAGGGAGTCTCTGTTGGTGCAATATTGCCGCCGGTGCACTGTTGTGGTAGCGATCGGCACCTGTTGTTCTTTGACCCTGAGCAACCCCACCACAGAAGGGTCCTCTGAGAGGCCAGGCAAGGTGGACAGCTGTTTAATTTCTTCCGTCTCCAAGGCAGCTATACCAAAAGCCCACCGGTACCCTTTTGGGTCCTTGAAATACCCTCTGCTGAGGTAGTCTATGCCCAGGATGCACGGAGCCTCTGGGCCAGTCACAATGGGGTGCTTCTGCCACTCATTCCCAGTTGGGCTCACTTCGGCCTCCAGCACAGTCAGCTGTTGGGATCCCCCTGTTACTCCGGAAATACAGATGGGTTCTGCCCCCGTATGGCTTGATGGCATCAGGGTACATTGTGCACCGGTGTCCACTAAAGCCTTATATTCCTGTGGGTCTGATGTGCCAGGCCATCTAATCCACACAGTCCAATAAACTCGGTTATCCCTCTCCTCTGCCTGGCTGGAGGCAGGGCCTCTCTAGTCCTCCTCATAGTACTCGTTACCCACTTCTTGTAAATAGGAATCAGAAGTCCCCTCAAGAGGATCAGAGGTGAGATCAGCTCTTCTGTTCTTTCTGGGGAACTGCCCACTGGAAAGTGGAGCGATGATTTTTCTGGAGGAACCTGAACGCCCTTTTGTAATTGTTTTCCCTTGCAGCTCGCGTACTCGTGCCTCTAGGGTCGAGGTAGGTTTTCCATCCCACCTCCTCATGTCCTCTCCATAGTCATGCAATTGAAACCACAGGGTGACTCGCGGTGTGTATCCTCTATATCCTCTCTCTTGAACAGAAGAGCGCTTACTCCTAATGGCTGAGACACTGGTCCGTATGGGTGGAGGGTAGGGCATATCCTCTTTGAATTGCCGGAACTCCTGGGACAGTTTCTCTACAGCAGAGACGCAGGCCCGTAGGGAGGAAGAGAGACTTTCTTCGTATTGCCAGAGTTGGCCAGCCAATTCATCCACCGTTGGTCTCTCTCCGTCTTTCCAGGCCATTACTGCTAATGAGTTGGCATATGATGATGGTGCACTCCGTACAAACTTCCGCCACATAGGTCGCGTGCAATTGACTTCATCTGGATCTTTGGATGATTGTCCATTGTCCAAGTCACCATAAATCACTTCCAGCACAGCTAGCTCCCTCAGGTACTGGATACCTTTCTCCATGGTGGTCCACTTGCCTGGGTGACATAGAACATCTTCCTTGAAGGGATACCTTTCCTTCACACCCGACAGGAGTCGTCTCCAGAGGCTGAGGACTTGTGCACCTTTTCCAATTGCTTTGTCAATGCCCCCTTCCCTAGAAAGGGATCCCAGCTGCTTGGCTTCCCTACCCTCTAATTCCAGGCTACTGGCCCCATTATCCCAGCATCGGAGCAGCCAGGTGACAATGTGCTCACCTGGACGACGGCTGAAATCCTTTCGCATATCTCGCAATTCACTCAGGGATAGAGATCGGGTAGTTACCGTCTCTTTTATGAGTTCTTCCTCTTCCTCCTCTTCAAGCGATGACCTGCTCTCTTCCCTCTTCAGTCCTTGTGATGGCCCTGCTTCAGAGCACTCTGCCTCCTCACTCGCTTCCTCTGCCTCCTTCTTAGCAGAATCTTCCTCCTCCCTTACTAAACGAGCTGACTTCCGCTTCCAAGATTTCTTCTTTTGTACAGGGGCAACTGATACCGGGATGGGCTGGTTCTCTGGTTCAGCTGCAACAGTCTGAGTAGCTACAGTGCCTGTTGCAGGGGTTGGAGTAGTCACAGTGCCTGCCACATTGCCATCAGACCCAGAGAGCCTCTCTCCCCTTTGCACAGTGTTAAATAGAGCTCGGTAGGCATGGGCCAGGCCCCAGCACATGGCAATGATTTGTGTCTCCTTGGAGCTGCCAGGCTGACAGCATACTTCTTCCAAATATTCTGCTAGTTTATCAGGATTCTGCACTTGTTCGGGAGAGAAGTTCCAAAACACCGGAGGTGCCCACCACCCCAGGCATTTGCCCATGCTGTTCCACACGCCCTGCCATTCATAACTATCCAGCCTTGGGGCAGATCTCCGGGTGATATTCTTAAATTGCTTGCCAACCTTAGACAAAACCGAAACAATGTTCCCCAGAAGTAGCAATAGAGGTATTTTAACTACCCAAGGGTGTTCAAAATACTGAAAAATTATTGTGATGAAGGAGGAAATGTTATGATAGAGGGTAGCAAAGGTACCATTCTGCATTTCCTCCATAGAAAGCCTTTCAGAGGCAGAAGTATAATTGCTAATCGTCTCCACAAGACTGTAGCCAAAATACAGTAACGGCTTTAGTACAGAGCTCAGATGATACCACATTAAGCTCAAGGTCAGAGTTCTAAAGACAAAATTCACAGGCGAGTACAGCAGCCCGCACAGACCAACACCGATCCTTAACATGTACAGCAAAGATGAGAGCATGATGCAAATCAAATAAACTGATATTGTGACCTGCAACTGTTATTATCTCAAGCCTCGGGCCCCACGTTGGGCGCCAAAAAGGACTGTCGTGGTTTAGCCCCAGCCGGCAACTAAGCACCACGCAGCTGCTCGCTCACTCCCCCTCCCACAGTGGGACGGGGGAGAGAATTAGGAAAAAAACCTTGTGGGTTGAGATAAACATGGTTTAATAGGACAGAAAGAAAGAAGGAAACAACAATGATAATACCAACAAAGGAATGTACAAGAACAAGTGATGCCCAATACAGCAATTGCTCACCACCCGGCGATCGACAGCCGTCCCCGAGCAGCGATTTCCACCCTCCGGCCAACTCCAGTTTATGTACTGGGCATGACGTCGGATGGTAGGGAATATCTCTTTGGCCAGTCTGGGTCAGCTGTCCCGGCTGTGTCCCCTCCCAGCTCCCCGTGCACCCCCAACCTCCTTGCTAGCAGCCCAGCACGAGAAGCTGGACTGGCCTTGACTGCTCAGCAGCAACCCAAAACATCAGCACATTATCAACAGTTTCTCATCCCAAATCCAAAACACAGTCTCACACTGGCTTCTGTGAAGAAAACCAGCTCTATCCTGGCTGAAACCAGGACATATAAGAAGAGATTCTTTAGAAAACACACGAGTTTTTCAGTTTATGGCAAAGCATTATTCGTTTGTTGGGTATCTTTGCTGCTTTTAATGTGCTTCATTCTTGAGGTCATTGGCATTCGGAGCAATCTTGGTACGTATATGGACTCTTTTGATACGTCTTTAACAATATTTTATGAGTACTATAATTATGTCAACCAGCAACAAGCATGCTACAAGTGCTTGTGTTATACCTGAAGTGTTACTGACAGCTACTGTAGAGTTAGGGTTTTGTTTTTAATGATTTTTAAGTTCATACTTTGTTTGCAGTAATTTGGTAAAAATCTCCCAACCCATGACAAAAGTTTTCAGATTAAAGTCGTCACAGAAGGTACCATTTCTCAGCTACTTCTGGACATGAGCGAATAAATATGGGATTTTTAATGCTTTCTGGATATTAATATTTTATTTCTTTTACACACTTAGAAGTTTAGTGAGTTTCAATTTCATAAAGAACGACTAAAATTATGTCCATAAATGCATGTATTCAAGATGGCATGCTGTTTCCACTCAGTGTTGGTGAGGTCATGAATGGAGTTTGAATCTGCTTGAGGACGTCCTGACAAATTTGACATTGTTGTTTCTTTTTAGGTCAAGCTGTGGATATCAATACTACAACATTTTATAATTTAAAATCTGCTTCTCTGCAAGTGTATTCATAAAACCTTTCCCATTTTGTCCTCCTGATCAAAAATGATTAAATTTAATGTTGCATTGTCTTTATTAATAGAGAAATTATTTTGGAATTGCAAGGTTATAATGGAGGAAAGAGACATGGCTCCTAGGTGAGCTTCTACTATAGAGCGAAGCAATCACATTGATCAAGGGGGACTATAAAGTGAATCTTGCTGCTTTAGGAAGTTTTGGGTCACATTTAGGTGACCTACTAGAGGTGATCAGTGTGTCTGCTGGTCTTGCTCAGTTTAAGAAGGTAGTGGCCAAGACCACATAACAACCAGTTAGACACTTGGTCCCAATTTCTTCCAAGATGAGCAGTTTCAAGAACCAGTTTCTACTATAGTAGTAGACTCCATATGATCCAGTGAGGCAAATGAAATTATGTGGTCAGTGTTTTCTGCTAGTGCAGAGCTGAATCACAGCGGAATCTTTCAGATAATGCTAAGTTTAGTTAGCAATGAAACTTCCATCTAAAAAGCTACCACATTGCTAATATCCTTGTAAATATAAAGATCTCTGAAATTGAAGGATGCCAGAGTCTGAAGCTCTAGTCTTCATAACTACTGGGATTTGGGTTCCTAAACGTTTTTATTACTCAGGATTGAATTTTTCTGAATGAGTTTTTAAGAAAGGAGCAGAGGTTTGGTGACAGTCCAACTCCTGCTGAAATGTCTAGAGTCTACAAAAGTCAACAAATGTAGTGATAATAAGTTGGATCACCAGGTTTCCTTTCCATTATTTCTGTGTAGCTTGAGTGTGCCACAAAAGCAGCGTTGCCCACAGTAAATTGGAGCTACTTTTTCAAATCTCAGCTGGCATCAGAAAGAGCAGAGAAAAGAGGATAGAGTTTTTAAAAAAAAGTTCTGTACCTAAAATCCTTTTGTTCCAGTTCTAAGTGAAAAGTGAAGACCTAGAACAGCTCATAGTCTATTTTCCTTAGCTTTAAATATCACTTGATAAACTCTTCCTACTATTTAGTATTTGAGAAAAATTGAAGTTACTTTGGTTTGTTGAGTAGAGTTCTTTTTGTGAAACTATCTAACTCCCATAGCTCAATGAGGACTCAAACAGAATGTTCTTTAAGACCAAACACAGCATCCAGGATACAGAAAGTTGTTGTTAGTGACATTTTACTACTTGCTCATAAGTTTTCATGGCCTTTCACAGTATGTTCTCAAAGTTTCTAAAACAAGGACCTAAAACTGCTGCTAACATCTCCAGTCAATTCACTCTGATCTTGTAATCAAACAAGCCTGCAGAGAATCTGCTAGGCAATTTTTCTCTAAAGTGTTAGAACCTTGCAGGCATATTTCCAGTGCCAAAAATCGTTACAGAATTGAAAACCTCTTAGTCAGGTACAATCAAGTGTGAATCTTGGTCTCTGGGTATACAAATTTTTTTTTATTTAGGGCATGTTAGTGTTAACAACTTGACAGCTTGTCTGAAACTATTAATTTTTTTAACCCAAGGGATCTCTCCTTTCATAACTTTTTACCATTATAGTTCAAATGTTTGAATCCAGTCTGTCACCAAGTCATCCATTTCTACTTTAAATTAAATGACATTTTTAATTTTTATATTTTTATTTTATCATTATCTGTGTGAAGTAGACATCAAAATTTTTATTAACTTCTGTCTGGTTTACACTTTATTTTAGTAGTAACCTGTTTAAAAATTGTCATCCTAGACTTCAGGTCTTTTCTGTTGGAAAAAATCCTGCTGATACTTTATATGTATACAAACAATGTGCACTTGCTTATTCTGAAATTCTAACAGATAATCAATACTATTCTAGCATGAAATTGTGCCATCTTGCTAAAAGCCTTTCTCATCACTCCCTGGTTAAACATCTGTGATAATGAATAAATCTGAGAGATAGTTAGGTGGCCATTTGCAGCCTTCTTTATTTTCTCAAAGAAATGGGAGTGACACTTTGAGGCCGTATCAAATAGCTAACAGCTGTTTGGATCTTAAAGGGAACTGATGGAAATAAGTATATATAAAATAATTTTTCATTTGTTAAGTTATGTGAGGTTTTGTTTTATTTTAGGATTTTTTTTTTTTTCTGTAGGGGTATTTAAGTAATATGATCTGAAATCAACAGATTTCATTGTTCATATTTACTTCAGATCCACCTCAGGTAAGTTCACAGTAACTCAGGCTTTTAAAGTGTGAGAATTTTCTGAATGTGTCCTGTTCTTTGCAAGTTTGCCATGACACAACTTCTTCTTTTCGCCCAGAACGTTTCTGTCATTGAATTTTGACATGGTGCACCTTTTGCATGAATAATTTATTAAGAAATGAGGCTGAGCCCATCAAATATTTTCTGATAAAAACCTCACTTCAGCTAAAAAAAAGGTTAATTTCAACAAACACTGAATTAATTTTTCAATTTCAGTTTTTGAAGACGTTTTTATTTCCAAATGTTAAACTTAGCAAATTGTTTAAGAAAGATTAAATACTTCAAAGAAAACATTCTAGTTAAATTAACTAAACCTGGACAGTGTCTATTTTCTTCAGCTTTCTGAGAAAGCTGTTTCTCATTTTCTTTTACCCATGTCATCTTATTTGTAATGCAGATTTACCAAGCAAGGACATTGTAAGCCTTAATTCAGAGGTCATTGGACATTGTATAAATCTACACACGACTAAAACTGGACAATAATGACACTGACTTAATAGATCTAAAGTGGGTGGAGAACAGAGATGTTGATGTGTGCATTCCTGTACCACTGCCCCAATCTATAGCTGTTTTCTGTGAACACCTTTGTGCCCATTACTGTAAAGTCACAGAATCACAGAATCACAGAATCACTAGGTTGGAAAGGACCTTTAAGATCATCAATCAATCGTCCAACCATTAATCCAGCACCACCATGTCCCCTAAACCATGTCCTGAAGCGCCACATCCAGAGATGGCGACTCCACCACCTCTCTGGGCAGCCTGTTCCAATGCCTGACCACCCTCTCAGTGAAGAAATTTTTCCTAATATCCAATCTAAACCTTCCCTGGCGCAACTTGAGGCCATTTCCTCTTGTCCTATCACTAGTTACTTGGGAGAAGAGACCAACACCCTCGTCGCCACAACCCCCTTTCAGGTAGTTGTAGAGAGCGATAAGGTCTCCTCTCAGCCTCCTCTTCACCAGACTAAACAACCCCAGTTCCCTCAGCCGCTCCTCATAAGACTTGTGCTCCAGACCCCTCACCAGCTTCGTTGCCCTTCTCTGGACACGCTCCAGCACCTCAACATCCTTCTTGTAGTGAGGGGCCCAAAACCGAACACAGGATTCAAGGTGCAGCCTCACCAGTGCCGAGTACAAGGGCACAATCACTTCCCTACTCCTGCTGGCCACACTATTCCTGATACAGGCCAGGATGCTGTTGGCCTTCTTGGCCACCTGGGCACACTGCCAGCTCATGTTCAGGCGGCTGTCAACCAGCACCCCCAGGTCCCTTTCCGCCGGGCAGCTCTCCAGCCGCTCCTCCCCAAGCCTGTAGCGTTGCATGGGGTGAGTCCACTGAGTTCCTTTATCCCTGTGTCAATACACTCTGTGTTGCACTCCCTAAAGCCCTTTTCTGACTGTTCCCATCCTCCAGTCTTCCTTTCATATAAGTACTAACAGTCTTTTGGGCCCTTCTTGCCTCCTTCAAAACCCGGTTCAAGTGGAGGGAGTAGCTTGAATTGCTGAAGTGCTCACATCCGTATTTCTGACTGGACAGACTTTCAGACGTACCAACTTCATTGAGATCTGTGAACTCCCAGTGCCTCTAACACAGGATACTCTTGTTTAGGTGCCCAGTATGCAGAGTTAGGAACTCAGTTGTAGGCATTAAGGTCATTATTTTCTTTCACAACTGACTTAACTGAAAGTCACAGAGGGCTTTGGTGGCAAATGCGAGCTAAGAACTGCTCTTTCGGCGTTGTCTCCTCTATCACTCTGTCTCTCACTGATGGCTGTAACTATTGGTTCAGGATGATTTCAGTGGCCTTGAGATCAGCAATATTTATCTCTGACAGCACTGAGATGTGAATTATTATTGATGCTGAGGCAGACTGTGTGCATTTGGGGAGGGGGGTTGTTTCAGAGTTATACCACCGTTACGATTAGAGAGTTGTCAGACAATATGATTTCTGCTGCATTCTAAGTTCTCTAATTGTTTATCATATTAACCTTGGGTGATCTTGCAATCTCCTGTCTGCAACATTAATCAGCTGACATCATCCTGTGTTCTGAAAGGACATTATCAAATCCAAAGACCAGAATACATTTCCAATGAGAAGGGCAGTGGGACTTGGTGACCTGAGAAAGGGGATTGAAAAGACCTTTACTCTTTATCTTTGACATATAACCTCAGATGAGTCACTTCCATCTTTGCCTCTTCCTGTCCTTTGTCTGATCGAGACTGAGCCTAGGCCAGCACTCAAATTACAGTATAGATGTAGACTACATCCCAGTCATCTCTGTGTATTTTAAGAATTATTATTAATGAACAACTATTCCTAAATGATTTTCAGTGGGAAGCATCTGCAAAAAAAGGGTTGCTTAAGGGTTTGGGGTTTTTTTTGTCTGGTTGGTTTTAGGGTTGTTTTTATTTTTGGGGTTTTTCTTTTGTTGTTCTTTTTTTTTTTTCCCCTGAGCTGAAAATGGTCATATTTGTAATGTGAGCTCATACTTGATGGGAAGAAAGGTTGAAGCTCAGTGAAGTCTGGCTAATGAAATATTTTTGCCAGGAAACTAGACTGCAGCATAATAAATATATAACAAGTAACACTGCACTGTAAGGACAAACGCATTATACTTACGAAATGAAAATTATTTATTTACTATTGAAAGGGATATTTCAATAATCCTCCCTTGCTTAATGACTTTGTTTCATTGAGATGAACTTCCTGAAAAGTGAAACAGATGTAACCTACACAGAGATCAATTATTTGATTTCAACTGCATATACAGTATCTTTCATAAATAGTTTAAGTTCACTGGATCCCTGGGATAAACTGATGGATGTTTATTTTGTGTATCAGTAACACAATCATTTCCAGACAATGATGGATACGATTAAATGGCCCAGGGCTCTACTGGAACCAGACAGAAAATAATCCTCTAATTTTTCATTATGGAATGTAGCAGTGTGGCTCAAAATACTTGACACAGCCGCTGACTGCTATTCTGCACTCCGCTCTGTGAGGTGGACATGAGCCTTTCTCCTCCTGTTTAGGGGGTTTGGCTGAGTCTGACCTGAGTTGTGGGGTGTTTGGGACCATCTGCAGCAGGTCTGCAGGGTGTTTGGGACCGTCTCAGACCTCAGCTATGCTTGAGCTACACTACAGCCAGCAGCACGGACAGAAAGAAATGTTTCTTAGGCCATGAGATTTTTTAAAAAAAAAATCTTTAAAAAATCCTAAAACCATACCACAGTTGCCGAGATCAAAGAATAAATGTAAAAGCCTCCTTATGTTGGCTTAGAAATTAACAACTGCTCTGACACTGGGTTTAATTTGGGGTGCCTTGACTATGTGACAGATGCTAATTTATACTCTGGGCCTGAGATCAGCACTATGCACAGCAAGGAGGCTTATAGTTCAGTTTTTGTGCAGCAGTAAGCTGTTCTGTGCGTGGAGTACAGCCGGACTCACGCCGTCAGCACCTACTAAGCAGGCTGCTTTTCAAACTGAGCTGTTTGTTAGGAAGGACCTTCAGTCCTTCGAAAACACAAACACCTGTCCCCTGCCTAGAGGAAAAAAGAATTAAAAAAGAAAAGAAGGAAAAAAGAAAGTTGAGAAGGAAGGTAGGCAAAGGAATACACACAGTTTGATGGGCATCTATTACTGTTTTTTTCAGTTGATAAATCCTTAACTACTGCTGCTAGTCTGCAGCTTTATTCAGGCAGAGTGAGGCTGGCAAGATATTCTTAAGATAACAGCTACTGAGAAAAAAACGTATTAGAAAACTATTCCGCAATGTTGAAGTGGTGAATGGAGCAGTTTCATTCCGTTAGCATGCATTCAACAAAGGGAACTTAATTAGTTTCAAGAACTTCCGATATTTCAGTAAACTTTAGACTAATTTTCAGTTGGATTTTTGCCTTCTGGGGATCCTGTCAGTATTTTCAATTAGCAGATTTCCCTGCACAAGTTCTTCAAAGAAATGGTGTTAAAAATAGAGGAGAGGAAGAACTGCATTTTTCATTTCATGGGAAACACACAATTCCTTTCTTGTTATAAAAGCAGAAAAAAGAAAACAGTCAAGTTTTATGTATAAATTAAGTTTAATAATTCTGAATCAAGTTATACAAATAAATTCAGTGTACTTTTTTAATATATTAGAAGCGAAATGACAAATCACTGTAACTGCGCCATTCTACCCCATTAGCAAACTACAGCCAAAGTCATCTATCTCATTTGTTTGTCTACTAAGCAAGAAATTCCTTGTAACTCTTAAAATACTACAAAAACTATCAGTGTTTCTGGAGAAATACTGCATCCTTTATTGATTTTTAACTACTTGTAAGGGTATATGTTACCTTCAGGCTTTGTTCTGGTATTAATTAAACAGATTTTTTTGAAGGCATGAAGGCTTTACAATAGTATGTGTAAGCACTACCTACAGTCCATAGTGAAAAAAAATGTCATTTGTTTGTCTTTGCAGGAGAAATTTGATACTCTTTTTAAAATGGTATGTAAGAAATAGATGCTTATATTCCATTTCAGCATTATACATTTATCCAGAGTAAACATGAACTTTGGTCTATTATATTAAATGAAGACACACAAATGCATCAAAGAAACTGATCTTTTGTCAACCAAGTGCTAGTGACAAGTAACGTGTCAGTAGTTGCTGAATGATCCCTGGATCTGGTACACGGGACTTCTTTGTGTAGACAAAAAAATATATGTGTTCAGACTGCATTTCTTCATGTTTGCAGTTAGCTAACAGGATTCAAAGACTGCAGCTTTACTGCCCTGTTTCTGTACTGGTTCATCTGGCCTGCAACGTTGGATCATCTCTTGAGAGCAACCTACTGTTCTTCAGATTTGGCTTTCATTGCATTCTGATCATTCCACCATAAACATCTTGATTTGTTCAACAGAACCACATGCTTTATTCTTGTTTCCTCTTCCTCAATGACCATAAGCTTTCCTCAGCAATAAAAAACGCCAATCCCATCCTCTTTTTCTTCCTTCTTTGTTTCTCTCTTCTCCAGACAAATACCTCAACCTTCTCTCTTCTTGCCTTCAAGGCTTAAATTCACTAAAACTTCCTCCCTTTCAACTGAGTGTTTGTATTAATGATGAAACCAATCATAACTCCCAGTACTCTAAAATTAGTATGTTGGGGCTTACAGATTTTTTACTTCCTTGGTGTTTCTAAACAGTCAAAAATGCTCTGCTCATAATCCTGGCCAGTTCTTCTACAATTCCTCCTTCAGATACACTCTAAATTACAAGTGCATCACTGTTGCATGCTCATTTCTTCGCTGATTATGCTTTTGACTGAAAGATTCTAAAATGTACATTTGTAAAGATTTTTACCTAAGATGTTGTCAAATTTCAGGTTATGCAAACTAAAGAACAGACAAGGAAGGGCTACAGCCCACATGTGAGATCTTAGCCTCCTGGCTTTCAGTAAGACAACTAATTACTGGGCATCTGGAAGAGCTTTTGAGTGCTCTTGGACACTTCTCAACCATCTGTCTCAGCCTCCTTCTTCTAGAGGTGAGCAGATCTTGGTTCTTTAGCAAATCTGATGCAGCCAAGAACTATCTTGAGAGAATATATATGGGCTTTCTTCAGATGAAGGCACGGGCAGCTTTTAGCATGAGTACAAGATTTTAGAAAAAACATTTTTGCATCAGTATTATGTTTTTAGATCATTTTATAAACACCACATGCTAATGTCATCTCAATCAGTGGAACTAATAGGGCTTATTTATTTCATGTGGACTAATCTATTGGAGTTGTAGTGGGGTTTTTGTGAGTTTTTTTCATGATCAATATAAAATTCTCTATTAAATGTTATGGTAAACAGATATAGATGAAGCTGATTTCTTTATATTTCATAATGTCTCTTACAATTTTGAAGAAAAATGCTGTTGACAGCAACAGAAATAAAAAAAAAGATAGGAATAATATTGTATATAACAGATTTTTTTTAATTTCATCTGTAGGTTTGTGCTTTGTGTGGTGGAAGACAGCAAACAGGGAAAAGAGTCAGGCTAAAAAGAAAAATACTTATAGGAGCATATAGGGTGTGCGTGGCCAGGCTTTGGTAGCGGGGGGCTGCAGGGACGGCTTCTGTGAGAAGCTGCCAGAAGCTTCCCCCATGTCCGACAGAGCCAGTGCCAGCCGGCTACAAGATGGACCCACCACTAGCCAAGGACGAGCCCATCAGCGATGGTGGTAGCACCTCTGGGATAAAATGTTTACGAAGGGCAGGGGGGAACCCTGTGTGATCGGAATTGCAGCTGGAGAGGGGAGGGAGGATGTGTGAGAGGAGCAGCCCCGCAGCCCCCGGCCCAGAGCAGGAGGGGCAGGAGGGCTCCAGGCGCCGGAGCAGAGGGTCCCCGGCAGCCCCTGGGGAAGCCCACGGGGAGGCCGGCTGTGCCCCTGCGGCCATGGAGCTCCACGGGGGAGCAGATCTGCACCCGCACCCGGGGAGGGCCCCACGCCGGAGCAGGGGGATGCCCGAAGGAGGCCGTGACCCCGTGGGCAGCCCGCGCTGGGGCCGGCTCCTGGCAGGGCCTGTGGCCCCGTGGGGAGAGAGAGGAGCCCCGGCTGGAGCAGGTTTGCTGGCAGGGCCTGGGACCCCGCGGGGGCCAGGCTGGAGCAGCCTGTTCCTGAAGGACGGCACCCGTGGGTGACCCGGGCTGGAGCAGCCTGTTCCTGAAGGACGGCACCCGTGGGGGGACCCGGGCTGGAGCAGCCTGTTCCTGAAGGACGGCACCCATGGGGGGACCTGGGCTGGAGCAGCTCGTGAAGAACTGCAGCCCGTGGGAAGGACTCACGCTGGAGAAGTCCGTGGAGGACTGTCTCCCGTGGGAGGGACCCCAGGCTGGAGCAGGGCAGAGACAGCGTGTGATGGACTGACCACAACCCCCATTCCCCGTCCCCCTGCGCCACTCGGGGGGAGGAGGGAGAGAAATGGGGAGTGAAGTTGAGCCCGGGAAGAGGGGAGGGGTGGGGGGAAGGGGTTTTAAGATTTGGGTTTAGTTCTCATTACCGTTCCTTGATTTGATTGGTAATAAATTACATTAATTTTTCCCCAAGTCAAGTCTGTTTTGCCTGTGACGGTAATCGCTCTCCCTGTCCTTATCTCCACCCATGAGCTTTTCATTATACTTTCTCTCCCTTGTCAAGCTAAGGAGGGAAGTAATCGAGGAGCTGTGGTGGGCACCTGGCATCCAGGCAGGCTCATCCCACCCTGACATCTTTAACAATGAGAAAGATTTACTCATCTGTAAGTATATTTTATTGTTTTAAAGCTTGCATTTCTCAAGTCAGAAACTTCCATTCATATTTAGTAAATTATTGTTTAGTCTTCCAAGTCTGAAATTTTTGGCATAATGAGGATTTCACAGTTGCAAATGAATATGGTGGCAGTTCACAATACAGACCATCCCTGCAATGTTGTAAACTGAGCAGCTTGTTTCTCTCATGCAAGTTTGCTACCTGGAATATATGAAGAGATAGCCAGATTTTTTGACCCAGCTCATGTTGATCACTTGATATTGTTGCAAGCAATTATGTGGTATACAATGACACACATTCATCAAACTAACAAATATGCTGATGCCTGTGTACACTGAATTATGAGCATATTTGGACCATAATAAGAAACAGGTAAGCCTCAAACTTTTTCCTTGCTTTGCTTTGGGCTTTATCCTATGAATGATCTGATGTCATAACAATTTAAGCAATGCAAGAAAACAAGATGTCTGACTTTTTTTTCTTACCTTGAATAAACATTGAAGATCAGGTTGGACAAAGCTCTGAGCAACCTGATCTAGTTGAAGATGTCCCTGCTCATAGCAGGGGAGTTGGACAAAATGACCTTTAAAAGTACCTTCCAACCTGAACTATTCTATGATTATATTCTATGATTCTATGATTCTGCTACTGGATTTTATTTCCACAGGAATATCTTAATAGAATTTTAAAAAAATTATTGTCAGATTATTTCTTTAGAGTGAAACAGAACACTTTGGAGATCAAAAGAAACAGAGTGGGGGTTAAAATACACCCACGGTATAAAAGGATAGAGCAGGGAACACAAAAAAAGAATTTTTTTGAGGGGAAGGCAACTTCAGAAAGCTCAAACACCAAAGTTTAGGGGGGAAAAAAGAGTATTACATGGTTCAGTTTTGTTTTGTTTTCCTGTGAGAAGTCTTTCTGTCATTATAGATGATCTTTGCATCCACCAGTATGGGAAAACTCAAGGCAGTTGTACGTGAACAAGCCCAGATCTAGAAGAATTATTACCATGACCATGTGGTGTTTTGCTCCCACTACTGCCATAACAAGAGGGTCTGCATGAAGCTGGTACTGACATACTGCAGTGCTCTGCTGTTGTAGATGTAATAAGTTGGTATCTATTACTACAGGCACCTCTGTGTCCCTTCTTACTGCGTGTTGCAGTCTTGGTCCTTTATCCTCTGCTAATTGGGAAGCATGTGAAATCTTTCAGTCCCACCTCTGCTTTCCGTGTGTGTGTGATGGAGAGAGAGAAAGTGAAATTGGACTACTCCCAAAACATCAGGTATTTTTATTCAGGTTTCTCTCAGGCCACGCTAAGTCACATTTCTCTGCTAGTAATATTTTGGAAGTTTTTTATAGTGTGATTTTGGCCCAGTGCAGCAGCAGCGTCCCAAAGGGTTCCTGGATAAGATTTAGAAATTAGACCATTCCAGGGATCCCAGTAGGCAGTTTCCAAGCTGTCGAGCTCTTCTGGTGACTGACAGTTCATTAGCATATATGCAGGTCATTCCTTGCCAGCTTATCTCAGTGTCTGGGAATGCTTCAGGGTACACATAGCGTATTGGTGTAGATGTAGCTACAGCGTGCAGAGATTTCTCCCTGGATTTCAGATATCTTCCCATCAATAATTTTAGTGAAATAATTTTTTCTGTGGAAAAGAGCAATAACCAATTAAAAAAAAAAAAGAAAAACCCAGTGCTTTCGTTGTCAAATATTCTTCAGCAGTGGTAAAATCATTAACTAGACCCATGTGGTAAATTGGAAAAAACAGCTTTTGTGAAATGAGATACTTCTCCTGTCTTACTCAAACTTCTTCAGGATTTTCTTTTTACTCTAAAACTTCGGATGCATGAGGCAATGAGACTTTTTCTGTGTTGTGGTGGAGGAAAGACTACTTTTACATGACATGGCTGCAATATGGTGGCCCAGAAGTGTCAAATGTGTTTTTTGATAATCACTGTGTGTGAAGGAGTTTCCAGGTCTTCAAAAGGTTTCTCTGCAAAATTACCAACATAAGTCAAAATAGTGAGTATTGGTCAAGAACAGTATCTGTTTTTCCTGACAACTTTCCAGCAAGTCTGACCTTCTTTCCAGCTGTGATTAAGAGGTTTCCATTTGGTAGCTTTTATTTCATTTTTCTGGGCTGCTTCTGTACTTGTCACTTAAGCTTCTTGGCACCCCTCTGGGTTGACTAAATGATTAGCTTAGCGTTAATAAATAAAGATCTCAACGTATTTTACATTTTGCTTTCCACCCTAGAATAAATAAGTGTGAAAAGTACATTGAGAACAGAAGTTCATGGGTGGAAATAACCCTATATTGGCAGCTGATGTTATTTTACTTTATCTTTGTTTATGCCTCTCTACTGAGGAATAGACTATATGACTGACGCTATGAGCAAAGTAGATAATAATTCTAAAACAAAGCACAGAAAAACTGCAATACCAGTTATTATTTCTCATGTGACAAAATTAAGATTTCTGGGCATGGGTCCATTGTTCATTATATTAGATGCTGTACAAACACAGACCTAAGTGCCGATCCCTATTTGAAAAGTTTCCAGCTCTTACAAATGCATTCGTCTTTATTTTCAGCTGTGTAAATAGAAAGCTGACATGACAAGAGGCTTTGTCAATACAAAGGAGGCAAGTTAAATTAGGAACAGATAACTTATTTTGTTGCATTGGTGGAGACAGAAGCTACATGATAAGTCTTTATGCTCCAAGGTTTCTCTCTTGCCCTCAGGACCCTCATTAGAATCAGTGGGTGGTAGGGCATCATGCTTTAGGGATACACCAATCTTCCCAGAAGTAGTTGAGGGATCCCTATACTACACTTTATTGTGTTCTGCAAATACATTTATGCCACTGTAGACTTCACTAATGTCTTTAGCATTAGTGTAATGGGCCCCTACAGTCATTAGTAAAGGCACTGTATGGTCCTGTAACATACTAAGAAATTTGTTAATTGGCACGTGTTCTGATAAAGCAAATAAATTGCATAATATGTCCCAAAATGTCACTGCTGAATAGAAGAAAGTCAATAATCTTAGGTGACTTATAGAGTGGCTCAGGAAACCTAGGGTGTTCATTTTGTGGTTTGTGAAGCCGTAGTTCATTTTCAGCAGTGTGCTGGTTGCTAGGTAGTTTTTGTTGTCTCCTTAAACACTTCTTCCTCAGCCCCTGCTGCATCTCTCTGCATTCACCACAGCAGATGCTTCATTACAGTCCCATGCCACCAAAGGGTCCTTCTGTTCAGAAGTTTTGTCCCATGTTTGCCAGGGATTCGTTTTGATGGTGTGATGAACTGCATTAAGGCAAAGCTGGATTTGTTACTGAATCTCCTCCATTTTGTCCTGCTGTCAAGGCGCTTTGTCTTTCTTTTTTTCCTCACTTTCCTTCTTTGTGAGGCTGTGAATCTGCTATGCTTAGAAAGCTCACTCCACAGCAACCCCTTCCCAGGATAAGGAGACTGAAGTGAGAGTGATGCCAGAAAACAAGGCATTACAGAAGCCCATTCTTAAGCACCAATGTATTTGTGTGTTTGGAGAAAAATAATAGAGAATGATTGAGGTTGGAAAGGACCTCTGGAGCTCATCTTGTCTAACCCCTTGGCTCAAACAGGTTCAAAATAATCATGTCCTTTACTTTTATATAACATTTTCCAAATAGTTTCTATTCAAATGCAAAACATACTGACATGTACATAACAAATATAGAAAGACCTGGCAGAAAACCCTACAGTGCTGTATATAAGTAGGGTCAAGTTCTCAAGTGCAAAGGTAATGCTTTTGGGGATATAAAGATGAAAAGTCTTAATTACATTTCCAGGATAAGAAATCTTCCAGCCATATTACCAAAGAATTTTTCAAAGGCACATAAGTATTATTCTCCTGACTTTTCAGGTAGGACTCTAAAATGGTGAATGTTTATGACAAACATGTTGTGGGTGCCTTAAGTCACAGGTGTCTAAAGACACAGTGTCTGGAGGCATGTCTGGGCTTCGAGTACAGAGAAGGAAGGAAGATAGAATAGGAAAAATGCCATAGCTTAGCTATCAACTTTTCTTTAATCTATCATATCGTATGAATATGGCTTTTCACCTAAAGCAAGAGGCCCTACAGATTTCTGTATAGCTGACCCTCACTTGAGCCTACTGACAATGTTTCTCACTTAGGGGGTTTGCTTTCTCATCCTTTCTCTTTTTGTCCTCTCTCTGTATTGTGGCTGATGTTTCATTAACATTTTAATAACTGAGCATAAATTAATAACATGAGCTTCTTGTCTCAGAGTGCTCTCAGATCTTCCCAGTATAGCCCAGCCAAATGGTTTGGGCTGGCTGCCCTCAAGTGCCAGCAGCTGAGAGTAGAACCTCACTGAGAAGTGAAAGTTAACTCTTTTTCTAAGGGCATCAGTGTGAGTTCCTTTTCATTAAACTTCAATTAAAATCTCAGTCTTATTAGTAACAAAGCTGAGCTGCTGTCGTGGTTTAGCCCCAGCCAGCAACTACGCACCACGCAGCAACTCGCTCACTCCCCCACGGTGGCACGGGGGAGAGAATCGGAAGAGTAAAAGTGAGGAAACTCATGGTTTGAGATAAAGACAGTTTAATAAGTAAAGCAAAAGCCGTGCACGCAAGCAAAGCAAAACAAGGAATTTGTTCACCACTCCCCATGGGCAGGCAGGTGTTCAGCCATCTCCAGGGAAGCAGGGCTCCGTCACGCGTAATGGTTTCTTGGGAAGACAGACGCCATAACTCCGAACGTCCCTCCACCCCTTCCTTCTTCTTTGTCCCAGCTTTATATACTGGGCATGACGTTATATGGTACGGAATATCTCTTTGGCCAGCCTGGGTCAGCTGTCCCAGCTGTGTCCCCTCCCAGCTTCCCGTGCACCCCCAGCCTGCTCGCTGCAGGACAGCATGAGAAGCTGGACTGTCCTTGACTACTTAGCAACAACTCAAAACATCAGCACCTTATCAACATTTTCTCATCCCAAATCCAAAACATAGCCTCACGCTAGCTTCTATGAAGAAAATTAACTCTACTCTGGCTGAAACCAGGACAGCTGCTTATGATCTCCGCTTATCTTTGGAGACGGAATATCACTGCATCATTCTTCTGAGATATGTAGTGCTCATAACCATATTTTTTCAAAAACAGATGCATTTTCTTGTAGTTTTATTGTTGCTTCTCTTGTTCAGAATGTGATTCTGAACAGGGCAAAAGTCTGGTCCTTCAGAAAGTCTTTTTCTTCAAATGCTGAATTTCTTGCTGTCACAGCCTGAGGAACAGCTCTCTTTTCAGTGTTTAGACAAGGTAGTTTTAAGTGTCGTTCTCAAGCAGAGGAAAAACAACAACACAGCAAGGAAAGAACAGTGAACTATTTGGGTTAACGCTGTCCTGAGCACAGGAACACTGAACTGTTTTGCCAATTTGAGTTATAAAGATGGGGGTATGCAGACCTCAGCTTAGATTTCCTGTGTGTCAGACACTGACTGTTGCTTCTTACTTTTAAATGGCTTCTTATCACAGCTTTTTTGGTTAGCTTTTGGATCTCTAGGCTATGTCAAGAATAGTAAGTTGAACAGTATGACAAAATGTTCCTGTTCAGTCATAGCATTGTTAAAATGGCCTTTGATATTATATTGGCTTTGGACAACTGGCACTGTCTGAATAAGCTTTTAAGCAGCATTTAGTAGCTTTCATGGATCTGAAAACATTCCTAAACATGTTGGATTTAGCCACTAGGAAGAAAGTTAACTCTATTCCAGCTGAAAGCCCCAGTTTAGGTAGACTTTGGGGTATCAGAAACTCTTGCCTTGTGTTCCCAGTGTAAAATAGGGATAACAGCCTTTCATAGGCAGACCGTGTGAGATCCACCTCTCACAAGGTTTTCTAAAGAAATAAAGGCTACATAGAAACCTGTGAGTTGACGATACTTCCAGGTGAAGAACAAGTTTGTCCTCTGTCAGCCTTACCGCTTTTCATATCTGACAATTATGTCCATCTTGCTTTCTGGATTCACCTTGCTCCAGTCATTGTGTCAATCCCTGATGTGTTGTTACATGTGCTTTCTCCAATTTTACACCAAACATTTTGCTTGGCTTTCTGGTTGCCTTCAACTATATTTCTTTTGCAATAATCCAGCTTGCATATCATAGAGATGTAGTCCTCAATCATTCAGGCAAAGAAGCGGCAAGGAATGAGACATCGGGACCTACCTTGGGTATTTGACTTCTCTAAGGAAGCAGGTCTTCTGCTTTGGTCAGACTTGTCATTCTCTTAATCCTCGAACTCCTTTTTGGGATTTGTTCGTTGTATCTTGATGCTGTACATAGAAAATAAAAAGGGATGACAATCTATTGCAGATCACTGCAGCGTCAGAAACATTTTTGACTCCCACAGGCACTGGTTTGAGCCCCTACTGTGAATCAGTCATGAAGTGATGAAAATTAAAAATCTCTGCCTATAAGAAGTGTCTGATAATCACCTCCTTAAAAGTGTGTCCTGGCCAATCAAATTGTGAGAAGATTTTATTTTGAAGATATTTTTTCCTTCAGGTAGATAATTCACAATACTCCTGGATCACACTGTGTCAGATTTTGGCTAGAAATCCTGCTCTGTCAGACTGGAGACATTATCTGCTGAAATGCCATATTTTGCATGAAATGCAAAGACAAACCAAGATCCAAGTTTGTATTTGTCACTGCAGATCTTTGCACTCCCAGCAAAAAAATACAGCCAGGACTTCAACATTAGGGCCAGAATCCAAGTTTTGCTAATACGTTGTGGCAATGCAAATTATTCTTCAGGTTCCATTCCCTACAGGATTTTTATGTAGCATTACTGAGAGTTATAAAGTGGAGGTGGGTGAAATGAATGTTATGTTTTGGTACCATGCAGTGGATTATAAGTGTATAATATGCACAAAATGTGATTTTAATTATTACATGAACTTAACCTTGAAGGTTTTGTATAGAATAAAGATAAAAAAATAAAACAATCAGAGAAGGAAAATAGAGCTTTTCTCATTGTAACACAAAGATGTGTTATATAAGATTTGCTGAAGACCGAAAGAACCCCTGTAAAGTAGCAAAGCTGTTACGAAGAAACCCACTTCTTTGATCTCTGCCTTCACAGTCTTTCTTTGAATTTGGTGCAAATGGTATTGGTCACTTCTTTGGTAACTTGTGCTCAGATTTGACTCTGGCTTGGCTGCAGAGACCAGGAGTACCGCTGATGAAATGCAGAAAGAAGGTGGTGGGAAAGAACAAGTACAGCAGGGAGTCATGTTTCCACCGCACTGTATTTTCTGTCAGAAAGCATGAGGATGAATATTTCAGGTAGCAAAGGGAGAGGTAGAACAGTGGCATCCTGGAAAAGAAAATAACAGAAATAACTAAGGTTTTGTGACTCTGATCCTGATGCAATAAAAGAAATAGCATCAGGATGCAACTCCTAGTGCAACACAAGAAATTACCTCCCACCTTTTCCATCTCTCTCCAGCTTTTCCATCAGTAGTGGGATCAAAGGCACCATCAAAGCCTTGAGTTTTAATGGGGAAGAAGATAAAAAATAGGTAATTTATCACCCTTATAACTACCAGCTGAGATTTTGATTCCAGAGAGAGCACAGAGAACTGGTTACACAGTTTTCTTATTGCTGTCAAGGTTGTCTCTATGGGAAAGCATTTTGGTCTACTCTTTTTTATTTTGTCTATTGTGAATGTAAAATCTTTTTGTATGGTACAGCATGTTACAGATTCATCTCTGTAAAAAACAAATATGTTAGTTTCCTATTCAACAGGAAATTCCTTTAAAAAGTCATCAGCTCCCTGGGTGTTCACTTGAAGACATCTGGTCATGAAGACTATTTTATCTGCATAGTACCTTCAGCTTGAATATCATTGAAACATCAAGTTAAACACAAAGGCAAATGCCTTTATTAGAAAGCTGTATAAACGTTGGCATAAAAACAAGAAAATAAAACCAAAATATTTCATTCAACATTGCAGTGCAGAGGGGAGAAAAAAGGAAAAAAAAAAAAAAAGCAATTACCAGAAATGATTGTGTGTTCAGGACCGCTTACTTCATTCGAAAGTAAAATGGGCCATATCCAGCTCACCAAGCGTGTGGAATATATATCAAACATTACAGCCTGACATCTTCTATTGTCCTGGTTGATGAGAGCATGTGTTTGAACAGAAAGGTCATGCCCAGTCATGTGTGTTAGGTGTTTAGCTGGTAATGCAAAGTCAACACTTTTTTCTCTTCCTTCTCTCTTTGTTTAGGTAGTAGAACAGTGATACAATACCGAGGATCAGGATATTGCCTTGATTTAAAATCCCCAGCTGCAGAATCTTAAATTTTATTTAGTTTCTGCTTCATAGCAAAACTTTTCCTAGCAATGTGTAATCTTACAGTATTCCTGTATCATGAGCATCAATTTGTCAGTAATAGTTTTGCTGATGTAATTCCAAACCAAATAAAATCTATGATAAGGGGCAGTAGGTAATTTTGTACTACATATATATCTACATGTCTGTTTTTGAAGCATCCATATCTACATCCATTTGTGTTACTTATGCAAACAGAAAAGTTGAAAAGCAAGGATGGTACAGGTGAATAATACTTTCTTCAAATGTTATGTAAGAAGTCAGAGAAACAGTCATTTTTTCCCTCCACACTAAATATTTCTGTAGCTTTTCAAAATATATGAAAAATGAGCTCTATTAGTGATATACTCCCTGTTGGAGGGCCACAAAAATGATCAGAGGGATGGAACACAACAGGAGTTGTTCCGCCTGGACAAGAGAAGGCCCCGGGGAGATCTTATTGCAGCCTTCCAGTACTTAAAGGGGGCTTATAAGAAAGATGGGGACAGACTTTTTAGCAGGGCCTGTAGTAAGAGTACAAGGGCTAATGGTTTTAAAATAAAAGAGGGTATATTTAGAGTAGGTATAAGGAGGAAATTTTTTGCAATGAGCATGTTGAAACAGTGGCACAGGTTGCCCAGAGAGGTGGTAGATGCCCCATCCCTGGCAACAGTGAAGGTCAGGTTGGACGGGGCTCTGAGCAACCTGATCTAGTTGAAGATGTCCCTGCTCATTGCAGAGGGATTGGACTAGATGACCTTTAAAGGTCCCTTCCAACCCAAACTGTTCTATGATTCTATGATTCTATGATTCTAATATAACAGCTTGCTTTCCCAGAAGTAAGGAAAATGGTGAGAATTGATGTTTGAGGCACTGTGATCAAGCTGAGAGACCATTTGATTTCTGGTGGAGCAGAAATTCCGTTTTCTCCAATAAAAACTGCTAGATCCAATGAATTATTTTGACCTTAAGCAATTCCAGTTCTGTCACTAATGCTTGAATAATTCTATGTCCTTATTTCCCCTCCTGTGCTTTGACCATCTCATCTACTCAAAAAGCGCATCTGGACTGCCCTGTATTATGTATTTGTACAATGCTTAGTATAATGAAGTTCCTATGACTCCTAGAATCATAATTCTACCTAAAATTTAAATGATAATAACTCTGACCATTCCTAAATGTTGGAGAACATGGTTCATCAACACAGAATGGAGGAGAAGCTTTGACCTTGGTGATTGTGATCATTGTTTAAATTAGAATTCAAATCTTCATAGAAAATGTTAATTTCCTCCATTTATTAAGATGTCTTTCCATGAGAAAGTCATTAGGAAACTTATATCATACCTGTTTGGGTAATACAGTCTTCTCTTCATCTCCTAGCAATTACCATCTGTCACCTGAATGTTTTCCCTAGAAAAACAGGAAAATGAAATTTATTATTTGCAGTATCAGATGGCAGAGTACTGTGTTTTCTGTGCATTCAGTTGCTACAGTTTTCCAAATACTTGAAAGACTCAACTCTCACAGAAGAAATATAATCCTGTCCAAGGCTGCATTAAAAAAATAAAAAAGGTCCATAATGTAGAACACAGGTGATTAACTGTTCTTTCTGCAAGTTTGTTTTTAGTTTTCAGAAAGAAGAGGTGTAATGCAGATGTGCTCTTTGAGAGGGGAAAAAAAAAGAACAAAATTACTTAGGTGTAAAGCTGGCACATAAAACATTGATTATTAGTCATTTCAGATATAAGACACCTCAATGAAAGGATTAGATATTTTGTTATTTGAACGGCGTACCTAGTTATTTGAGTTAAGATAAATATTGTAAGGCTTCACTATTCTTAGGTGTTCTATAATAGTGACCTGTGGCCAACAAGCCCTTTCTTCCCTTTTTCTGTAGGAAGCACTCTCATAACCATATATTGCTAATAGAAGCCAAGTGTTGGAGAACAAATGCTAATTAGGTGAAGCCTGGGGACCTCAGATCTAATCCTTGTGCAGCTCTATGCATTTCCTTTACTTTTGGTGTAGACCACAACTCTTTCCACTAAGAGAAAGATTTATCAATGTCATCTCAGTCTACTTCTGTAGAAGATAGCTTACAGCTATCTCAGAGTCTTTGGCAGAAACTGTAGAGCTGGTCATGCTCCTTTCACCTGCACATTTATCCAGCATAATTTAGTAAAATTTTTCCTACTGTGAACTAGCAAGTGACTTCCCTTGTTTCCCACTTCTACACCACTCGTGGTCCTATACAAGGATTCTTTCTCAATGTGATGCTACTGGGCTGTATGCAGAATGCTGTAACAGAAAGAGTCATATCTGGAAGCCTCTGAAGAGTGCTGAGGCACAGGTTGTCTCCTCATAAAGGCATAGGGTCCAAAATTTTCCTTAAAGAGGAAAAGTTGGAAGATGTTCTTGGCACAGTTTATGTCAACACAGAATCTCTCATAATCCCAAGCAACTGTGTAAATAAGTGTGCTCAGTTCAAAATATCTGCATGTTAGCTTAAAGTCCATATACCCAGTAAGTAGACAAGAAACAAGCTACAACAGCAACTACAATAATAATAATAATAATTATAATGATAATAGTATTTATTTCAACATTCAGTGTATTTTAAAATTCTGTTACTATATATTCCTTTTGGAAGCAAAAAGGACTATCTGCTCAGGAGGAAATCAATACAGGATGGATTTACTAGGCATAAATTGATCCAAAATGGCTTCCCCAATCAAGACAAAAAAACTTTCATAAAGTTTTAATCAATAAATGCCACTAAGCCCCCATCAGCTGTCTTGCAGGAGATTTATAACCAAAGGATGCATTTAGTCTCACAGATTCGTTTGTAAGCGTAAAAAACACTAATAAAAAATGAACATATTTTTCATTATTATAAAAGCAGGGAAAAAAAGGGTGAAGATGTCTGAAGGAGCTAACTTAATTGGCTCTGATATCTTTTCTGTGGTGCCTTTGGTATGTACATACTCTTGTTGGCAAAGTTAAATATTAAAGCACATCTAATTTAGCAGTATAATATTAACGTATCAGGAAAGGCCATGTAAGAAGCCCACACTTGTCAACAGAAAGGTGAATGTTTGTCCAATTCTGTAGCAAATGAATTTTTCAAAGAAAAATAACTCTTCAGTCTGCAGTTACTAGATTTATACTGTCTTTGTTCAGGTCAAAGGCTAGGAAAGGGGACTCATCATGACAGGATGTGGTGGGTTTCCAAACTCATCACTTGAAAACATAGCCCTCATTAAAAGAAAAAAAATATCTCTGCCAGGCAAATATAAGATTTTCTGAGTTTTTAATTAAGTTGTACAAACACCTCATTTAAAATAAAGGAAGCAAAAGGAAGAATTTGAGTCTTTAGCTTCTATCTATGCCAATTATGGGCCACGTTCTGTTACTCATTTGACTTGTATCAATATTTTCTTCTTCAGCTCAGTCACTAAATTCCATGGCACTACATAGCAAGGCACTTCTCTTTACGAGTAAGGGTGATGTATTTTGCCCAGTGTACTAGTTTGTGGAATAGCATACTGATCTTCTAAAAGGGTAGCAGAATTTACCATATAGATTAGTGAAGGACTGAGGTCACAAACCTCAGTACAGAGCTATCAGCTAAACCTTGATACACTGACACACACACAACCCAGGAGGGGTTTTGGAAACAGGCAGCAGTGTGTAAAAGGGGAACAGCTTTACATGTACCTTGAGCCTGAAGCTTAAGACAGTAACTGAATCAAATCACGTACTAAAATAAATTTTCACTTGATTAATTGTTCTCATCTAGAGTCCTTAAAGAGTTTCTGGTGATGAACAAATCTCAGCATGCACATAGTCTGCGTGAGTGCAGAAAGTTTCTTATATTGAATTCTTGACATGAGCCTCAGAACCAAGATGATTCACAAATTAGACAAGGAATTAAAATAGGGATTTGAGCTTTGCAGGAACACTTCTCCATGTCTGTGAGTCAAACTGTTCTTCATATGAGTGCAGCTAGAGGCTATAGGTGTCATGCATAGTGAGGCATGCTTTCTCCACTAAGGTGAACTGTGGTCATTTTAACATGTATTTCACATCTTTTGCTGCAGATATAACTAAATACTTCAGGTTGTTGACCTTATAATTGCAGAAGCATCCTGGGCTTCATCAAAAGAAGTGTGTCCAGCAGGTTGAAGGAGGTGATTTTACTCCTCTACTCCACCGTGGTGAAACCACACTTGCAGTGCTGCATCCGGCTCTGGAGCGCTCCACACCTGAAAGACTGTCAGAGAGGGTCCAGAGGAGGCCACAAAACTGATCCAAGGGATGGAACACCTCTCCTGTGAAGAAAGGCTGAGAGAGCTGAGGTTGTTTAACCTGGAGCAGAGAAGGCTCCAGGGAGATCTTATAACAGTACCTAAAGTATTAAAAGGGGCTTCTAAGAAATATGGGGACAGACTTTTTAGCAGGGCCTGTTGTGACGGGACAAAAGGTAGTGGTTTTAAACTAAAAGAGGGTAGATTTAGACTAGAGTTAAGGAAGAAATTTTTCACAGTAAAGGTGGTGAAACACTGACAGAGGTTGCCCAGAGAGGTGGCAGATGCCCCATCCGCGGAAACATTCCAGGTCAGGTTGGATGGGGCTTTGAGCAACCTGATCTAGTTGAAGATGTCACTGCTTATTGCAGGGGGGTTGGACTAGATGGCCTTTAAAGGTCCCTTCTGACCCAAACCATTCTATGATTCTATGATTTGCTGATTTATGTCAGGTGTGAATGGAGCTACTCTTTCAACATGGGGGCCTGCCACATGTTCAGTGGAAATTTTTCCACTGTCTTTGGTTAATGCTGAGTAAATTGCAGTGCCTAGAAATACAGGTTTTCTTAGATACAGAGGGTTCAAGCTGTCATTCTTCACATAAATGACATAAGACCACGGAAGGCAGATCAGGAAAAACAAATAGTTCACGCTATGCTTTATGAATATTCAAATGATGTGAAGTTATAGATAAAAGAACATCAGCTGATGTTATAGTCAACAGACAGAAATACATTCCTTCAGATGATTGAGTCATCCTATCTAAGGCACATAAAAATAATTTTCTAAAAGTGTTTGATTTTTTTTTATGACTAAACAGGGAGACCAGAAGAGTAACTTAACAGTTCAAGTCACTGAGGTGAATCCTACATTAGTGCTGAAGGTGCTGTCGACCATCCAGGGCTGGCTGGGGAGTCTTGCAGGCAGGAAATATGCTAACTTATTCAAGGATATAAATTGCTTTTAACATGCATTAAAATAACAAAACATTTAAGAAAAATGTATAGAGAACACATCTCAAAACTAGGAAGGTCAAAAAAGTCCTGCTCCTTTTGATGACTGTGGTAGTTGAAACTTCCCAATAATTCAACGTTTCTTGGAATGATTGCAAAGGGAAGGAACAAGGGTCAGATGGTTTGATTCCTCCAACTTTAGGAAAAAGAAATGGGAGGAGATCGGATCCATATTTTTATTTGGTTAAGAAATAAAATCTGATCTCCCTGAGAACTGGTAGGGCCATTATTGGTTCATGGCCTGGTTTCAGCCAGGATAGAGCTGGTTTTCTTCACAGAAAACCCAACGTGGGGCTCGAACCCACGAGCCTGGGATTAAGAGTCCCATGCTCTACCGACTAAGCTAGCCCGGCCCCAGGTCCTTAGGCAAAGGCAATCCCATGAACAGGTTTGCCTTTGCCTAAGGCAGGAGTAACCCAGACTGTCTTCCCCAGCCTGTTTCTCACATGCACCACAGGGACTTTATCCCCTTCTACAGTACGTATAAGTTTTGACTGGGCAGGGCCGGCTCTATTAGTAGATCCCCTAGTGTTGACTAACCAGGTGGCTTTGGCTAAATGTTTATCTCAAAAAAAAAAAAAAAAAAAAAAAAAAGGGGCGCCAAAAAGGACTGTCGTGTTTTAGCCCCAGCCGACAACTAAGCACCACGCAGCCGCTCGCTCACTCCCCCTCCCACAGTGGGACGGGGAAGAGAATTGGGAAAAAAAACCTCGTGGGTTGAGATAAACACGGTTTAATAGGACAGAAAGAAAGAAGGAAACAACAATGATAATACCAACAAAGGAATGTACAAGAACAAGTGATGCCCAATACAGCAATTGCTCACCACCCAGTGATCGACAGCCCGTCCCTGAGCAGCGATTTCCGCCCCCCGGCCAACTCCAGTTTATGTACTGGGCATGACGTCGGATGGTAGGGAATATCCCTTTGGCCAGCCTGGGTCAGCTGTCCCGGCTGTGTCCCCTCCCAGCTCCCCGTGCACCCCCAGCCTGCTCGCTGGCAGCCCAGCACGAGAAGCTGGACTGTCCTTGACTGCTCAGCAACAACCCAAAACATCAGCACATTATCAACAGTTCCTCATCCCAAATCCAAAACACAGTCTCACACTGGCTTCTGTGAAGAAAACCAGCTCTATCCTGGCTGAAACCAGGACAGTTCATTTACTGGGTGATCTTATATAGCAATTTCACAAAGCATTATCTCCTCTTTGGTGGCCTAAACCCCTATTTTTGAACAAAAAACCCCACAAAACTGATAGTATTAATACAGGAAGAGAACTACCATCTGTTTCCTTGCTTTAAATATCCTCTTTTGTGGATGGCAGTGTTTCATAACAAAGTCAAAGGTTTCTGTGAGGAAAAAGAGGAAGGGAAAAAAAAAAAGAGGAGAGAAAAGAAGCTTTCAAACAAGCAACCGCTCTTGACAGAGAAGTAACAGTCTGATACAGAGAAAGAAAGAAAAACAAAGACCTGACACTATCTCTTTCTTAGTCAGTCTCCTTGCTTATATGTTTTTAAAAATATTACTTTAATTACCTACCTGAGTTAATCTAAAATACATTAACATAGGAAGATTCATTCATCCCACATATTATTCATTCATTTAGTCTAAATTTTCCCCTCCCTACAATATCTTCCAAAGGATGCAGAGTAAATGGGTTCTTGGTAATAAGATCTAATAAAATAGTGTTTATGAGAATATTGTGAACAGATTATTTTTCAATTAAATTATCTTTCCATTAGAAGTATATCTGTTGAATATTTTTCACCTTGGCTTTAATGTGCTCCATTTATTTATTCAATCAAGATATGGATGACAATGCATTCATTCTAAATTTTAGTTTTCATAATGGAGTGGCCTTTTCAGACCTCAGCAGTACCCGTAATTTCTTGTGTTGAGGGCTGTACGAACACACAAAAAGGAGATTGCTCTTGCTCTGATTAATTTATTATCTAACAGATAAGCTAGACGTGGGATACACCTACATGGGCTCTTGCCCTCTGAGCAGACATGAGCTCATTCTATTTGCATCCAAAGCAGAAGGAAATTTTCTCTGCCTGTGCTCCACACTAGCTAGAAGCCTCGTGAATACAAATAACATGGTGTTTAGTCCAAGCTACCAAGTGCTGACGAAAGATGTTATATCGTAACTTGGGCTTAGTGTTTCCTACAGCATCTGCTCAGGATTATAGATAAAACGACCTCTAGTCTTTCTGAAAAATATTATATAGATATCTCCGAAGAATGGAAGATGGCAATATGGAAGAAAGCAATATGATTTTTGGAGATGTCTGGATGGGCAAGATAAAGGACAAGAGTAGGAATTTCTTGGGGAAGAACTGAGTAACTGCAAATTCAAGTACAGTGCCCAGTCTAAGGCAGGATCAGTGTGCCTGAGTCTACTAGAGTTAATCATGACTGAGAGTCATTTAACTCTTGGAGTGAGCATTTAGCTGTCTAATAATTAGCTTTATTAACTCAGCTACTCATTTGTATTCCCTGTAGAGTGAATGGAGAAAAGCAGACACTCCTAGACAAGTTACCCATCCAATCACCTCAGATCCTTAGAATTGTGGTGGACTGAATAATCTGCGGGCAATGATTTTCCCTCCCCACTGACTACTGAAAAAAAGACTGCACTTCTCATTTTTAGGATATCAAACTGTTTCCCATTGATTTTGAAATGTTTGATGTTTTCTAGAATTTGCAAAGTCTCTGTTCTCACCTGTAACTCATCACTCAGCTACTACAGAACATTATTTTTATTCTCCTTCAATAACCTTATTTTCTGGATTTTTTTTCCTATTTCTGCTGCTCTGTTCTCTAGATTTCCAGTCACCCACCCCATCCCTAAGGAAAAAGAAAAAAAAAAAAAGAGAGGGAAAAAAATCAAATAAGAATGGTCAGAAAAATAAAAGTGATTACAAATCCATTTTACGCTCACCTTCACTCCAAGCTGAAATTATCCTGTTCACTGAGGCACAGGTGGTGATTTTACTAACTTGATTTGGTCATTAAAAATCCTCTAGCTGCTTCAATACTTTCTCCCTGAGGCCCCTATCGGCACTCTCTTCTCCAGTGATTATAATAGAGACGATTGGCCTTCTGAACTTATTACAACCCTTTTTCTAATGATCTCATAATGACTGCAAACCTGAGCCCAGCAACCTCACAGATAATGATGTCAATTATGCAAAACAGAAATGAAGGCTTTTAATCTAATATACTGTATTTGGAACTGGGGGGGAGGGTGGGAGGGGGGGCTTATTTATAGTTTCACTGACTAACTGTCATATTTCAAAATGTCAGTAAAAGTTATTAAAGGGGAGGTTGGGTAACACACAAAAAGATGCTGGTTACCGGGCCCTTGATAATTATTAAAAAGAGGGTTAGTTCTTCTTCCGTCCCTTCTTCCCTAAAAATCTGCTGGTGTTTTTTGAGTCTTGTGCTACTCCAGTAAAATTTTACAACTTTAAGTCATTTCTTTTTGTTTTCCAATGGAATTCCTATGAGAAATCCTAAGGTTTGTAGGCACATCAACAGTCACTGTCAGTGAATTTGCTTTTAGTGATCACCTAGCTGTAAAATACTCAAAAAACCCAATTAGCTATGAAAACTTTTAAATATACTTATTTATCTGTTTATTTATTTAAATTTAATTACTATTTTATTGTGGTATAATGACACAGGAAATTTCTACTTCCTTTTTACAACCTCAGCTCTGTGGTAAGTTGCTTTATCATATCACCAGTTATGGATTAAAATATGAGCAAGCATTTAAGGCAAAACCTAAGAGAGATTTATCTTTCAGCCTTGAATAAACCAAAAGTTTTTCAGCTTTCTTGGAAAGCTCCTGTAACTTTGCATGAGAGTGGTGCTCATATCAGGTGTGCCATGACGAAGCTCAGCTTGAGTTAGGACATCACATCATACAGCCAGTGACAAAAGTGGAATCCATGTCCCAGACCAGTTTTCTCTTTACTAATCCGCATTGTCCTAGTCCCAGTTATTCTCACCTTCTCGTGATCCCCAGGCAACAGTAACATCCGAATTCTCTAATCTTAATTCTCATGGTATTTTGACCATCCGCAATGACCTGTGTTTTTTAGACCTACTGAAGTTGTAGATTCAGGACATTTTGTGTGATGGTTTAGTGAGAGAAAATGAAGCCCGAGTCCTGCACAAAGGAAACTGCTGTCTTAAAGATGGAAAGAAGTCAGTGATATGGAGAGGAACAATTGTGTGATGGGAATAATGGCATTACAGAAGGGGGAATGTGCTTTGAAGTAGTGTTTCAGTATATGGCTGGACCTCGGAAATGCAGAAATTACATCTCTTTCTTCCTAACTGAGTACGACCAGAAGGCAACCATCTTTCAAACTGACATGCTACACCGCCCTTTCTAAAAAGCAATGATAATACTGCAGCCAGTTCCAGGAGTGGGAATAAAAAGCGCCTGTAATCGATGCAAATAGATGCATAATATTCTGAAAGTTTGATCCAGTACATAATGCAATTGACAGAAGAGATCTTATTGATTTCCATAACGTTAGACCAAATCTCAGGTGGTAGAAATGTATCCCAGAAGATGATTCAAACTTTGTTTTTTTCCTCACGTTATGAAAAAATAAATGCACAGATTTTTTTCAAAATCAGATACTATTCACAGGGCAATATCACAATCCAATAATTTGTAGTGAATCACAAGTACTCTTTATATAATTTATTAGAACACATGTTTGTTAGATGCATATTTAAATGGTGTTATTTATAGTAGCATAGGAAATGTATTTGTAATGATCTCAGTATTTTCCGGTAGAGAGAGGTGGTGAGAAATCCCACGCAGGGGTAAACTTAGAAATCAGAATAGAAAAAAAAATATTGAACTATCCAACTGTAATATCATCTCACCATAAATGTCAGATTTTTCTTTACAGTGGTGATACTGTGTCATCCAGGTTTTAGCACGAGGGGTGACAGTTTCCATCATGGATACACACCACTCTCATAAGATACTACCTGCCCCGGACAGAAGTGTCTCTCTACTGTGGCTGATCACATTTCTCCTCCATGCCAGCCCCACCTTGTGATGCTGAGTAGAATGTCCAAGTCGGGTGACTTCTTAGTGAGATTAACACAATATAAAAAAATTCAAAAGCCTGAGGGGGAAATAAAAAAAAAAAAGAGAGGGAGGATATTAAAGATATGAACATTGAGCTTTTAGGTTGGATTTCCATGCTTGCTTTGCTGGGTGGCTGCAGCCAGACCAGCAGTCATAGCTATATCTCTATTGCATTGTCAGTAAAATGGAAACTTAACATTTCTCTCTCTCTGTATCTTCCCTAGAGATTAATGGGTGTTGTAAATCTCTAGATAATTTCACTGAACTCATGGATTTTTACGTATGTTGTCCACAAGTTGTACATTAATAAAACAAACAAACAAGAGAAATGCAGTTCATTCTTCTGTTGCATAGGTTGTATATAGAGGAATGTAACAACAAAGTATTTTTATCTAAATATATTCTCCTTACTATTACATCCCTTTAGACTAAGAGTATTCTTAGTCCTTACTGTATCTCTGTATTTACCCCATGTTGCATACAGCGATACCTCTACCAAGACCTGGATATTTGCAGAATGTCCTGGGATCAAGAAAGAGAATTTACCACTTATTGGTGGCAGAAGAGGGACAGATTGCAATATTGAAGAACTTATTTTCAGGGGTGAATATTTCTAGAGGAATTAACTGAATGGGAGGTTAGATTTTGAGTATAATTTCTTTGGTTAGTAATTTTTTCCAAATCCAGAACCATTTGATTTTTAATATGAATTTACTTTTTTTTTTTATATATACTTGGAATTAGAGATAAGATTCTAGCCATATTCTGAATCAGAAATGATGAACTTTCTGCTCATATGTTTGTGCCTGCAGCCCAGCAGAGTCCTCCCGAATACTTTGTGCTTGTAGCACATGTTCATGCCTAATTTACTCTTCACTACCACTTTTCACTGTTTCACTACAATAAGCACACTGACTCAGAAGGTGCTTGCTTGGGCTGCAGTGCTTTGGATCCTATAGCATCTTTAATTTCTGTGAAACAAACTACTGTTTTGTGGAGTGGTCCCACTTTAAAATACTTTATTTTGAACATTCCAGTGCAATGACAAGGTATGGCACATGCAATAGGTCTTGTGGCACTCCAAAAGCAAAGATTTAACTTCCATCTTACACTTAATTAATTGATTACTATTAACACTTGTTGCTGAGGGGTATGTTGAAAGTAGAACTGACATTGAAGGAAATAGGTGCAACCAAAGATGCATCTGTAATTCCAATGCTTTTATTTTCTCTACATGCAGTTATATCTTGTGTGATGGACAGGAGAATTACTCTTTCTGTCCAGAGAAAAAGCTATACAGCAATAGTTATTAAAGAGCAACAGGGGAAATAGATATCACATACTGAATGTGTCCAGCACTCTCATATTGTTGGGAAAGAAAAGCAAAATCCAGGTGTAACTAATGCTCCAGTTCAGCTACTGTGCCCACTTTGCTTAATATTTTATTTCCAGCTGTAATAGCTTTTTTCTTTTGAAAATTACAAAAAAGTTATTCGTGTTCCTTTAAGACATAAATTCTGTCAGGTTTAGGAACAGGCTTACATGTGTCTGAGAATATGACTAACCCAGATATTGGTTCTCTTACTGCTTAAAAAAATGGTTGATTATTATTTATTTTTCTCTCTATGTCAAATAGTACAAGTCCAGCACTTTTAAAGTAAAAGCCGACTGTGTTTGGCAACTCAGAAATGCATGTCAAAAGAAATCCAACCCTGAAAAGTTTGCAATGCAAAGATAAAACGTTACACAGCAGGCAGATATGACAGACAGATGGTGGGAACACAAGGTACCAAGAGGACAATCATTACTGGTGTCATAAGCAGCAGTCATGACCCACCAGCTGCCTGCTTGCTGTCAGGAGTTTCATAGACACCCTGACAGAGTTCAGATGAGGAGGAGGGGTGAGGTGGCTGTTGGCTAGAAGTATGACAAAAAGACTTTAGTCTTTAGTAGGAGTTTTGGTTTGGTTTGTTATCGTATCTCACAACTTGGCAAAGCCCTTGGGGATCAGGGTAAGTAGGATTATGCATTCACCTTTCCTAAGACCATCCTTGGACTGACTGACTTCTCATGGTTTTGTTTTTCTTGTCTCCCAATAACAAAACAACATTATCTATAAGGGACATGGGCATTACAAATCTACCTCACTAAAATTTCTCACTTGGCAGTCATGAAAAAGACTTACTGAGAAATTGGAGACCTGTAATCAGCAGTAGACAAAACTTAAGGAGGCAAAGTATGCTCATTGACTGCTGTTCAGTCACTTCATGGTCTTTGTTATCCCTCCGCTCATGACAAATCCAGACCTATCCTTGTGTAAAAAAGTAATCTCAGAGTTCATAGATGTCAATATACTTTAAGGCATGCATGTTTGTACAGCTGCTTACGCAGTGTCAGTGTAGCCCTGATCCTGGCTGGGCAAGCTCAGTGACACTCCAGCACTCAGTTCATCATGCAGTCCTCCAGGTTGACCTTTGAGACTTGGAGAAAGTGTGTGGGACTTAATTTGTGGCTGAGAGTGTTTCTTTCCATTTGTTAGTGATGACTATGAATTTCCTTCCCACGTGCTTGCCAGCAGCTAATTATTTCATCCCTCATCCAGTCCACAGTAAGCAATGATATCTTAAGCCACAAGTAACAGCAGTTTATTAATACAAAAGGGCACTAGTGACCACAACAAGTTCTTGTGTGTCTTTGCCTAGTGGGATGATAACTTTTTGAGACAAGCTGCCCTCTGAGGGCTGGTCTTCATGACAGTTAATTACTTGTTGTTACAATGGAAGTGAAAAAATGAATCAGAACATGCACATAAAAACTCCCAGTGTCTGGTCATGCATCTCCCTCACACAGCCTTAGGTTATCAAGGAAATTGTCACTTGCAAAACCCTCCTGTTGGGAAACGTGCTTCCAATATAGAACAAACCTTTGGGAAACATATTTTCAGAAGCATGAAAAAAAGTGAAAAAGAGAATCCTATCCTGCCACCACCCTTTTCAAATTCAAAGACCAGATCATCTAGTAGTAGATTTACCATGGAAAACATTTGTTTTCGGAAGGACAAGTGCCTTATTATTTCTCATCTAAAACACTGGGAAAAATAAAAGGTCACTATTTAAAGGCCACTAAATAAAAACTGTCTTTGTCTCAAGACTTCCTTGATCTACAATAAATCAGTGAAGGGAAGCACTTTGCCTATAGAAATGTTATATGTATATCTATTTGACACACTGTAGTGAGAGATTTGGGGAACACAAGATTAATCACATTTCATTCCCAGAAGAGTATGCAGGCTAGTGTAAGATATTCAGCCTAGCAATACAGGAGACAAGGAGTTTTGGATAAAGTCAGATCTCCACCTACACAAAGCACCTTCACTGGAACTGCACTGCACTTCAGCATCTAACCATATTTTGCCTGAAGTTCAGCCAAAAAAAACCCAGCACATTTATCTTAGCTGTACTCCTAATGCAGAAGGAAGACCCTGTTCCCACAATGACTTGCTATTAACAACTAAGATTTCTAATACCTCTTTGAAATAAGCCAGAACTTTGGGATTTACCTAACTCCGATTTAGTTTTTGGGAAAGGTTTGCTTCCAGCAATGAAGTCATGGCTTGGTCAACTTCTCAGAAAAAAGCAACATCAGAATACTTAGTGGAAAGCTTTGCTACCAGCTAATAGCAGCCTGGTTATGGCCTAGTGATTCACACTGATATATTGAGAGGTCTTAGATCCTCTGTCAAGCTTCGTTTACAGTGAAAATGAGCCAATGACTCTTGCCTATTTTCCTTCCCAGGCTATCAGAGCAGCCATCTCCTGCCCATGTTTCCTATCCCTAGGGAAGGGCACAATTATGCTGATAATCACTTTCTTGATTCAGTCTGACATGCAATTTCTCTTTTCCTCCAATCCAACAAGTTCTTTTTTAAACACACTTCTTCCAAAACATGCTAAATATTAGAACTCCTGCACAGAGACAGGCTTTACCTAACTCATCCTGGAGTTCATGAATACTCCACTGAACTAACTTAAAAAAAAAAAAAAATCCTCTGTAAGATAGTAGCATAACTTCATAATTTTGTTGTGCTGCCCCCTCATATTTCCATCTCTCTGCATTTGTTTGGGAATTACCTGTTTTAGAAATAGAAGCTCCTCATGGTAAGGGTGACTCCCTTCCTACAAGTTTGTAAAGTACCTAGTCAGCTGGAGTGATAAAAATAATAACTAAGTAATAAGAACTAATGAACACTGTTGGTGTGGGAGTTTTATTATTGTGCTGGCTTTAATAAATAGAAACAGTTAAAAATTGTTCTGCAGAAATGATTTTTGATAGAAAATTGTTTCCTTGACAGAAGGGACAATTTCATGGAATGGGACTGCTTTCTTTGGGGGAGGAAAAAAAAAAACCCACAAGCAGAACTTGTTTAGTTCCTAAAGAACAGATGCCCAAAAAGCTCTCTCTGAAATCATTACATTTTCAATCAAAAGAAAAATGTACTCACACAGAGATACATATGTAACTGCATATGCACACAAACTATTTATTTATTTATCCATTCTTTCCTTCCTTTTGTCTTTTTTGGGGGGTGGGAGGAAAAGAAATTCAAGTTTGAGAGCCTGAGTCTTCTCTGATTTTTAACTGAACAGTTTAGTACAGAAATTTCTAATGTTCTATTCAGCTGAGATACTAAATGCTGTTGCACTGCTTTGTCTACTCAAATCAATAATATATACATATATATATGTCTATGTCTATGCCTAAGATATAGCGGAGTTAAGTTTGGTTGTTTTTCCTCTAATACAGTTTTTAAGTCAGACATACATAGATAAGATACCAACTCTTATGTCCCATATCCATTCTGCCATAAAAATTTGAAATCTTATCTGGACTGGACTGAGGGGGAGAGAGTTTTTACACTTGTAACAGTTGGATATTGCCCCATAGCATGTTCAAAAGTGATGGTGCTAACCTGCACAGTCAGTTCTGAACTGCATAAACCCTCATCCTGCAAGCACAACTTAAGGTAATTCTAAAGCCCCGAAGGAAGACTTGGCTAAGGCCACAGAGATTTCACTTATTTTTTTAGCTGAAACCACGTAAAACCATCCATGAGTATACATTCACCTTTGATTCATTTCAAACTTGCACCAAGTTCCATTATGACTCTGCAAAATTCATTCATATCCAGTGTGAACTTGCTTTTAATTTGTTGGGTTTTTTCCCAATCAAAACAGAAAACCTGGAAATATTTTGCTGATAAATGGTCGGCGTAGCTGTAAGAAGCTGTACATGGTCCCAAACTTATCCATTTCTCTTTTTCTTTTATTTGCAATTCCTGGAGAACATACACACGAGCAATGTGCATTTTTATTTTTTCCTCTTCCTCCTTTTCTGCACTGAACAAGCAGCTGTGTCAAGGGGGATTTCTGTCTGTCTAATCTAAGTTGTTTACAAAGTGCATATCAAAACTTGATTTCTACCTCTGTACTTTGTAGGAAACCTATTTTATGGAGATGACAGTTAATTTCAAGACTTAAAGGTAATATGGGGGATACAGAGAGCTTTGAAGTCCAGACCCTAAGGGGGAGACTTATAAGTGGTTTGTAACCAACAGTTTTGCTCACAGTTCAGAACATTTAACAGCTCAGCATGAGAAGGGCCACGTAGTAAGGCCAGGGATAATTTGTTGCAGAGGGCCAAGATTAAAATTTTGATTTATGAAATATGCCTTTTCTTCAGGTGCTCCTACAGGACTGCTAGCTATTGCAAATGTGACTTCCTGGATTAGGCTGTAATGATTAAAATGGTCTCCCACCGAAAGTAAGTGTTTAAAACTGAATGTGAAATGATGTACTTAAAATTTTCAGTATGAAAATTCAATGATAATCGCACTTTACAGCATAAAACTACAGGGCCCGATTAAGTTTGACATTAGCAAGAGCTCTTAAGAAGACATTACCAAGAAAAATAACATGCTCAAATCAGACGATTCAGCTCTTACTACATTAAGGAAGTAATAAGCTTCTAATATGTCTACCACAAGACATAGCAAAAATAGAAAAGCATCTTTCCTGTCAGATGTTTTAACAGAAAATCTAAACAGAGAGAAAAGAGAGGAAATGTAGCTTAAGCAGAAGCAAAGCAAGAGTAGCCAGAGGCTGACCTACATTTGAAGAATAAAAGAACCCAACAGCAGTGCTTGCTGCACTTTCAAGAATGCGATTTCAAGTATTTTCCATGTCTTCCTATGAAATGGTGATGATCCAGTCTGAATCAGTGCAGCAGCTGTTGCAATGATCTCTAGAAATTATCAGTAATAAGTCTCAGAGAGTTTGAAAATGTGCACTGTGAGCAGCTGAATCCTTCTCACCTCCTGCTGGACTGCAGTTCCTTCTTACGCTGATCCACATGCAAGAAATACCAGAGGGCAATGCAGTTGCCTTGTTATTTTCCTACTCTGTGAGCAGCATTATTTTATAATGAACCTCAATCAGACTTCATGATTTTTGCAAGTCTATTAGTCAGAGAACCTGTTTCATCTTGCCCCCTTGTAATGGGATTTGCAAAGCAATTATACATCCCCGTCTCAGTTGATGTGCCTCAGACTAAAACCTTACACATGACTGCATTAGTTTATCACAGTAACACATACACTCTGTAGCACACCTCTGCTACCTGTCACAACAGTCAAAGAAATTAAACAAAAAAAGAAAACTGGGAAGTTTCAAACTGTGGTTGCTGTAGCTATTTTCTCAGTCAGTCTCTATTAATTTCCTTTAAGGTTGACAATAACCGGTGTTTCCATCCACAGATCTCCAAGTGCATTTGAAAGGTTGGGAAAGTGTTGATTCTTCTTCTCTGCAGAATAACTGAGGAGAAATAAATTATTTTCTACACAAAGGAATTCTGCATTCTTCTGGACAAACATCCAAGAGAACTCAGTGAACAGTAATGGACCACACCTGCAGTGTGGTAGAGATATGGGGCAAAGCCCATCTGTAGGGTCAGGATTTCAGCCAGAGTATCTTTACACACTGAAGAAGTCAAGAAAGACTGCTTTGTTGAGCAGTTATTAGGTTGAGAAGTGGAAGGGGTCCTGACTAAACTGATGATGGGTCACACGACTGTACATGAAAACAGACACATGGGATGAAAGAATATTTTAAAGATATCTCACAAATCACATTTTCCTTTCAGTCACAAAAACGGTGGTTTGTCAAAAAATGAAACTAATCTTGTGTTTTTATCCAGTTCAGTGAAATGTCTGCAGAGCAGGTTGCTGAGGTCCAGAGTGATCAGAGGAGAAGAATACAGGAGGGAATATATCCATGAAGGATCAACAGAGCAGGGATATTGGGTCCCAGCTAGTAGCTTCTGAAGTAGGGAAGAGCCAAACCAGATAGGACCTTGATCCTGAGTTTATTACACCCAGCAACTCTAAATATCTAATGTGGACTATAATGCTATTTTTATTTATGTTTTGTGGTTTGTTTTTTGTGGTTTTTTTTGTTTTGTTTTGTTTTGGTTTGTTTTTTTTGTGAGGAGGGTGGGGAGGATAGAAATAGCTGTGATTTTATAACGTTTAAAGGCGCAGGCATGGCATCTTCCCAGCCAATGTATTTTTCCCAGTATTTTGCCCTGCTCTTTCTGTTGATGTCTTCTGTATGTTACAGTACATCTGTTCTCCTTGGTTATTTTCATTGCAAGCTGGCAGGTTTTGTTTCTCTTCCAACACGTCAAGTTAAAAAATAAATAATCCTGCATTGTCTATAAAACGCATTCCCATGAGATCAACCCTCTTCTAATGAAGTCAGTTGTTTTATTTTTTTCATACACCAGATCATTTACTCTGAGATGACATTAATTTACAACCGGAATCACAATTGACACCTGGCAGTGCACTAAACAATATGGGGCTTCCAATCTACATCATTAGTTGCTCATGCTTTGCTGAATCTCTGCTCATTAAACTCCAAATCCTGTCTCCAGTGAAGTATCAGCAGTTTCTTGGTCACTGGGGAGTCCCTTCTGAAATAAAGAGGTAGGGACACTCCACAAATGCCATGAAAATCGTGGGCTGGAGCAGCTGTCCAGATGCCTGTGCCTCTAGCTTCATCTATTCTGGCAGAAAAAGCTGGATGATATGCATAATGGTGGATCCATCATTTAGACTTTCCCTTTCTCTTATTTGCACCAAATCCCTGATGCATGTTGGCAGAGTCAGGCTTTAAAGATGAGCTGGAGATACCCATGACAAATGCAGCCTCCTCCAACAGCAGAGATATGTTAGCTATGGTGGAGGAATAGCTATCACTTCCCACAGAGATAAGGACCAAAGGAAGATACTTGCAAAGCTATAAAACCCGAGTAATTTGATGGTGAGCCTTAGAAATATAGTTCTGGAGTCAAGCAGCTTCAGAAATCTGCTTTCCTGCCTTACTGCTTTACAAATTAGCTGTGGACATAATATGTCCATGACTCAGATCTCAACCATGGGACAAATCTAGGGGATATTCATAGAGGCTGGTACTGTTTTGGTACACATTTTGTGGCTGTGAAAAGAAACAGATGCTATTTCATGGGAAAGTAACCCCCCTGCTAGAAAGGCCTAGTTACCTTTGTGGTCTAGTATTTGTCACCAGTGATTGTTTCGAAGAGCAGACCTTGCAGGAACATTGAATCATTTCTTCCAACAGAGACAAGGATTGGCTTAGTCAGGAGGTAACTGTTGACTCATCCAACATTTTGACTGCACGCACTGTTGCTTACCTGAGGCAATATAAAAGGAGTTTCCCTCCAGCTCAAGCTCTTTCTGGTGTTTTGTACCAGCGGGCAGATAGAACATCAGTCATAGCAGAAATAAAATTGAATATGAATAATTTAATATGCTGAAGTAATTAATGTTCAAAGTAGAAAAAATAGTTGTAAAGAAAAATTAAAAAAACAACAAAAATTTATTAGATATTGATTGCTAGAGTGAAGTGGGATTTGGAATGCAGAGGGGGCAAGTTTTGAAAGTGCTTTCAGAAGCAATGTAGTTACCTGAGGACTAAAGAACATCTGAAGGTGTTACTCTGGTCACCTTCGGCCTTGTAAAACTGACCTTTGCAACAGGGAAGAAACTGGTGATGTTAACTGCAGACAGTTCTTGGAAGTAGAGAGAATGGTTCTTTGACTGGATTTAGCAAAGAACCCATGCAGTATAGGAAGTGAGCTATTTTATGTATGAATTTGTGTGCTTGTGTACTTAAGAAGTAATTATTACGGGTTGTGAGGAATTTGCTTACTCCTGTAACTTTCAACAATGACATTCAACATGAAAAAAATCAACATTGCCTATACTTACATAGACCAGATGAATTCTCATCAGACTTGTTTTCACTACCAGAAGAGTAGTGAAAGTATTAAATTAGCTTGTAGTAAGCAGAAAAAGCCACAAATAAGGACAGAAGAGTATCTGCAAAGCTAGTCATCCTTGAGGTGCTGAGTGGAATTGAGTCGTTTTCAATCAGCGCTCTGCAAGTTCCCTGGGAATATATGAAATACTTCTATCAGACCCATGAATAATAAGAAAATCAAGATCTGCACTTTTCATGGAAATTTTTTAGGAATCTGTGTACTGAGAAAATGTGGAAGAAATTGGAAGGTTAGCTTAGACATATTGGTTGCATAAAAAATTCAGTATTTTGCCACACCCTATGTTTATTGGTTTTAGATTCACCAGAATAGTTGAAAAGACTGAGAAAGGAAAACTGTTCTCCGATTGTCACCTAGGTAATACAGGTTTTGTCTTGTTTTGTCTTAAGAATTCCAGAAGTTCTTGCTTAAAATGAATTTAATTCTTTGTCTATCTGAGATACCTGTATTATCTCTCCTGACAGAAAAAGACTAATTTTCTTTACTGTGTGAATGAAAATATGGCCTTGGACAGGGGACATCAGAGGCGTGTCCACAGACATGTCCTAACGTTATGTTTGTTCACACATGCTCAAGCTCTTCCGTTTCATCCTTGCTATGAGAACAACTGAAAGGCTAAGACCTTTGTTTAATGAACATACAATAAGCTGAATGGGACTGTTTTACTTTGGGAGAGAATGAGGACAGCATGGAGTAAGCACTGCCTGGAAAAATCTAATAGGCAAGTTTTTATTGGTGAAGAGCTGCGAGTTATTGATAATTGGACAATAAATAAGGCAGACAATGTAAGTAATTGTACTGATTTTGGCTGGCATAGTGTTCATTTTCTTCACAGTAGCTTGTATGGTGCTCTGTTTTGGAATTGTGAATAAAAATAGTGGGGCTGAGCTGTCTACCGGGGTTAAATGATAACAGTAATCAAGTAAGATACTAAAGAAAACAATGGAGTGGAACTGCTGCTGGGACTGAGCGGAGATGTTTTATTCTTATATGGTATCCCTTTGGTCATCTTCTGTTCCCATCAGTTTTCCATTCAGCATTTTCCATTCAACTTTCTGAAATACTCTGAGCTGTGGCTGGTAATTGGTTCCAGCTCAGCTCTTGATAAGTTGTACAGCCATTTGAAACACTTGTTACACACAGTGACAAAGATTGTAGTTTTAAAAATCCATGGTGGCAACGGACGCATTCTCTCTCAGACATTTCTCTTGTTGCTGTTGCTGCCAATAGAATGGGGTCCTATTGTGACATTTCTTTCCTTTTTCCATCAATCTTTGTCTTAGAAATGGGAGTTAAGTCATTACATGTCACAGTCTCTACTGTGCAGTTAAAATAACTTCCTGTGGATGCTGAGCTTTAACTGCCTAAGGACTCTGAAAAGAACACAGGATAGCAACACACGTTTCTGGAGAGAGGCTTTGTCCAACTCCAGTAAAGTTATGTAAGACTCCTATTTAACACTTTGGACCTGATCTGAAAACAAATATTTGCAAGGAAAATTGAAGATGGCTAGCTATCGTGAGGTCTTTATAACCATAACCAAAGTGGTACACAAGGAGTGAATTTGGCTCTTGCTTTCTGTAGAAAATGTCTATTTCGAAATCGTTACCTCGAGAAAGATTTTTTCATAAAATTGAAGAGCTACCTCATAGTCAAAGAGTTGGTGTAAATTTTCAATTTAGTGAAATTCCTGTGATATGTAGTCCTGTAGTCCTGTGATATGCAAATACAAGTAATCCAGTATGGATAGCAACACCACACTCCCCAGAATAGTCATGTCTGAAATAATGGTGTAAATAAAAAGCCCAGCCAGAACTCTGTTTGCTGAGCTCTGTCTGAGTATCTTTGCCTGAATGATGTTATCACGCTGATGCAATAGGAATTGCTATTTTGACTTTTTGTAAGCTTTCCAGGGCAGAGAATATCCTTTCAGTTCCATAAAGTACCATGTGTGGCAGGATCTTAACTTGTGTATAATAGATCTAATTACTATTTCCATGTGAATAGATACAGCTTATTATGTTTCAGCAGGAAATAATAACTTTTTAGTCTTCCTCCCACGTGATTGATTTCATTCTAGGTGTACTGGCATTTGATGTGTGATTCACCCTTTTTCGATCATCCAGTCGTCTTCCTGTTTTAATGTTTGGGTCATGAGCTGTGCATGTGCCTTTGCCATTTTAAGACTAGACTTGAATAGCATCCACATACATACTAAAGAGTTACAACTATACCCACCTGAATTACTCAGATAATGTATCCAGGAACCAGTATAACTGGACCCAGGAGGTAGGAATTAGCAAGAAATAACTTACCCTTCAAAAAAAGGCAAGTGGGAAAGGACTAATGCTTCAGAAGATGGTCGTGTTTTTTGTTTTGTTTTGTTTTGTTAACGCTGTCTCTAACCCTCGTATCTCTTCCAACTTCTAGAGAAGTCAATGGATTTTTGCTTTTGCTTACCTCTTAGTTTTCCCTTTCCTGTATTACTAATTGGTCACTTTAGGACCTGTTTTGGAACTTCATGTTCCTGTCTGTGTTGATTGCATCTAAGTGTACCCATTTAAAATTTATATCAATAGCAAAGTCTCCGATGCCTACAGGGTACGGTCAGTATGAAACTACTTTAGTAAAGGGAGTTGCACTGTGTGTTCTCATCTCCTAAAGTATAATGTTTTTCACAGGAGAACTTTCTGCACATAAATTGTGTGTCAGAAACATGTAGAAACAGTCAGTTCAAGTCAGTTAATGCAGACTATATTCCAGCAGAACAGGGCTCAGAGATGTATTTATCTGATTGAGGACGTCAGGACATAGTCACACTTTTTGGGTGAAGGCAGAATAAAGGTCACAACATACAGCTTATTAACAGCAGCACCATGGATAAGATATCTAGACTATAGAAAGCAGCCAGAAGCAGGATGGTCCTGACATAACAAAGACACGAACCAAGTCTTCAGATTCTGTTAATTAGGATTTCTGCTGACATAATCATACAGAACAGGCAGTAGCATGCTCTACTCAGATTCCGGGACGCACATGTGTCAGGCCATTTTATTTGTGTGCCTTTTTTTTTTATGTAATTAGAATTTTTTGTGCTGAGTCCAATAAAGACCCTTCCTTTCTAATAAGTTGCTTGAATCATAGAAAGGAAAAAAACCTCACACCAAGTATGTGAAGATTGTTAAAGAAAACATTCATGAGGAATAAGGTGTGTAGTTCACTAAAGCACTTGGTTATTTCCTTTTTTTATCCAACCTCAAAAACTGCTGCAGATAACAGTTTTGCATTTGAAAAGGCATGGCATTTAAGGAAGATGCTTTAGCTGAGGGTGGAAAACCCATCAGCCTTCTTCACTTAGCAATGCAATATTTGTCATTCTTTGTTGTCATGCTGCAGGAAACTTTCTCTGCCATTCAAACTCCAGAAAATGTTTTTAAATCTTTAACAACAGAAATGAAAACAATATGAACTTAGAAATAATTTTATGTTAAACTTATTGTAATTGCCTGGCTGTAATTCTGCCACTGATGCTGGTGGCTCAGGCGCTATGGTCTGCTCACTGGTATTTCTTGTGATTTTTGTTATCTCTGCCTTGTTCTGTCTGCAGTTACACAAAAGTCCTTTTGAAGCTCTGCCATGGAGCTTGGGCTCAATAACAAATGAGTGAGGTTTTGCCCTTTGTGTGCCAGTATGACAGATATAATAGCATGTCTGCTTCTATAGCCATTAGATCTGAAGATTTCCTTAGACTGTGAGTTGCTATTTTCCCTCAGCACATATGCTTTATTCATACACCTCTTGCTGTACCCCCTATCTAGTTCTTCAAGAACCCTCTTAATAATATACTCAGTCTCATCCCATAGCTCTTCTTTAAGGACTCGTCCTTGTCTGCACTACCACCCATCAGTATCCATGCTAATATCCCTCTTGTTCATCTTATCTTACCTTCAAATGCAGTTTTAGTGTAGTTTTCATATTTCTTTTCTTCTTTAGAATGGCAGCTTAGCTAGATTAAGCTGGGGTGAAGTAATTGGCCACCCTGCACAATATTAACACGGTTTTTGAGTTAGTTGACTTTCTAGGACCATTTCCTTTTTTATACCTATTTCATCTGTTGACTTCATAATATCTCCTCATTAGAACACAAGAATTTTCAGCAGTGATAGCAAGAAGAAAGGAGAAATAGGAGAGTTTATTCTGTCCATTTATCTTTCTGATGTTCTTGTTACTTTCATTAAAAGTACCTGAGGTCCAAAATGAGTGCAAATGCTCTGTGTGTTTTGCCTTTTACAAATACCCACATCCTAAACTGTTTTGCTGCTTGTATATGGTTGGTTGGTTGCAGTGTTGGGATGTGTGTGTTTGTTTTGGGCTTGGTTTGGCTTGGTTTTTTTTAGGGCTGGGGGAATTGAAACAACTTAGGAAATAAGTAAGGAAAGAGTAGGAACTGACACAGAAAGCCTTGCATTTCGAGCCAAATTTGGTCCTAAGGCTGCTAAGGCATGAAGATCTCTTGTATCTCTTTGCATATGTATATTAAGGGAGAGATGAATTTCTGGAACGGACCATGGAAATACAACAACAGCTTTTTCTTTACTGTTTCCTTGCATAGTCGCTACCCATTGTGCAGTCAAAATAGCTTCTTGCCTTCCACAAGTCTCAAAATCTTTTGTCAATGTTTATCTAAGGTTATGCATCTGGAAGAAATCGTTGGTTATCGGGCAAACTGTGTCCCCTTCTTTAAAATTTTGTTTAATTGGCCTGTTCTAACCCTCATATCACAGCATTCTTATAGTTCAGGAATCAACTAATTACCTTAATCATAGAATTAAATTATCAGTATTTGACTCAGTCCTTACATAGTCAATGGGACATAAGTACATACTTAAGGACATACTCAAAAGCTTTGCTAAATCAGGGATATAGTTAATGTTATTTCACTCTTACTGTTTAAAAACAACCTCTTTTCATAAATTGTGTGATTAGACAGTACCAGTATTCCTTTTTTTATGACTGGAAAACCAAAGGCAATTTTTTTTTTCCTGTACATTTCTTTTACATGTAGAATGCTCTCTTTGTAACTGAAGAGACGAATTACTGTAGAGACATTGATCCTGCTTAATTTCCCTTCAGATTCAACACAACACCTTGTTCTTTAAACAAATATCTCCTTTGGGCTGAGAAATTACACGTTCATTGATATTATACCATCACTGCTCTTGCAGTCACTGTAGTGTTTTCAGGTCCTTGACATTGAGACATCTCTGTGGATAGTATATTGGGTTATTGTTTTAACATTTGAGCTACTTACCCCATAAGAGGCTGTCTGCTTCATCATCATGATCTAGGAGCAGGGAATATTCTCACAGTTCATAAACAATTATACGTGTCTCATGCTAAACAAGTGCCCAAGCATTATCACCTTAAGGTATTTGGATACCTATTTTTATTATTGTTGGTTTTTTCTTTTCAGAAAGACAATCAGTGTACTTAAAATGCATAATTAAAAAACAATAATAATGCAGCTTTTCTGCCAGAACTTTACTGGCAACAAGAACTGGGTTCTAATGTGAAGAAATCATTGTTAACACACTCATTAGAGCCTCCGCACAGAAACATGAGAAAACTAGAATAAGATTTCTGATGCTCAGTGACCTAGTTTTCCCCAGTCTCAAAGATTAATTAGCTTAAGAAACAATATTTGTATTAAATGGAGAAAACAAACTGCCAATAAAACAGATAAGCAAGGCAACATGCAATACCTAATTCATAAAATCTAACTGCAGTATTTTTCAGTCTTTCTCTCTGGGGAAGCAACTCCTAGGCAATTCTGTAGCTTTCGGTTTTCCACTACACAGGAGGTCTACAGGGATCTTCTTGGGAGAACCCCATGGGAGACAGTCATGGATGAAAGAAGGGTCCAGGAGAATTGATTGATTTTTAAGGATCATTTCCTCCAAGCTCAAGAATAATACATCATTATTTACAGGAAGACAAGCAAAGGCAGCAGGAGTCCTGTGCAGATGAAGAAGGTGGTCCTGACAAATGTCTAACATAAAAAGCAACTATACAAGAGGTGGAAGTACAGACAGGTCGTCCAGGAGGAATGTAAGAGGCATTGGCTAATCATGCAGGGGCGGAGTTAGGAAAGCCAAAGCCAAGGTGGAGTTGAATCTGGTGAGAGATGTGGAGGGTGACAAGAAAGATTTCTACAAGTATATCATCAGCAAAAAGATATGACTAAGGAAAATGTGGACCTGCTGCTACTGGGGCAGGATACCCACTGACACAGGACATGGAAAAGGCCAAGGAACAGTGACTTCTCTGCCCCATCCTTTACTGGTAAGACAGATGTTCAGGAATCCCAGGCCACTGAGAGCAAAAGGAAAGTGTGGACTAAGGAAAACCTACTCTTGGTGGAGGAGAATCAGGTCAGGGAACATTTAAACAAACTGGACATACAGTAGTCTGTGGTATGAAACAGGACACACCCATAGATGCTGAGGCAGCTCATTGATGTCATTGAGTTGCCACTGTTGACCATATTTGAAAGGCTGTGTCAGGTGGGAGAGATTTATGGAAGAAAGCAAATGTCAATCCTATCTGCAAAAAGGGCAAAAAGAAGGATCCAAGGAATTGTGAGGGTGGTCAGTCTCACTTCAGTCCCTGGGAAGATGATGGAGTGACTAATTCTGGAAACCATTTCCAAACATATGAAGGACAAGAAGGTGATTAGGAGTAGTTAGCAAGGACGTATGATAGGGAAAGCGTGCCAATACTGGGGACAAGACCATTTAATCTCTTCATTAATGACTTAGATGATGATGGGATAGAATGCACCTGCAGTGGATTTGCAGACAATGCAAAGACAGGAAGAGTAGACGATGCACTAGGCAGTTGTGCCAGCATTCAGAAGGACCTTGACAGGCTAGAGAAATGGGCTGATGTGAGCCTTAAGAAGTTCAACAACAGGAAATGCAGGGTCCTGCACCTGTGAATACCTATGCGGGTTTCTTCGTGCCACTGGTAGAATTGTAGGTGGTACAGACTGTTGTTTGTGGAGCATGGAGTTTTCTAAGGGACTTGGACTTCTTTAACATTAAGAAGGGAAACTGAGACTTCAGCTGCTAGAGTTGCTTTTCCCAAACACCTGTGTCCTGTTTGTAAAACAAGCAGCTTTTAGATAGGATTACAAATGAAGTAAAGAGAGAAGGATTCAATGCTGCAGGGCTTTATGTAATGCAATGCTCCACATTGGTTGATTTGTACTAAATCTTGTAGCTTTCTCATTGACTTTAAATTAGCCAGCTGTTGTTTCCTGTTGAACACTACCAGAAAGTGGCTGATTGCTTAGTAAATCCAGATTTTCTCCAAATAGATTTAAAGATATGGAGACGTTAACTTGCAAAGTTGGTTGTATATTTGACAAATAAGTGGTAGAACTTATTAATTGGGCAATGTTATTTTTCCTATCACAGGAAGAAACAATCTTCTCTGTCTGGTTGTGCTGCAATTTTCTTGCACTATTTCTTTGTTACCTTAAACAGGGAAAGAATAAAGGAGGCATGGATTTCTGTTTGCTCTGTCCAAAACCAGAAAGACAAAGCACTGAAGCACTTCATAGAAACTGGGAGACACTGTTTCAAGGGATAACTTTCTGATATATGTGTGTGTGTGTGTATCTATAAATTATTTAGTAAGAGAGCCTAGAAATGTTATAGCTTTCAATGAGAGTTTAATGCCATTGAAACTGGTGGCAGAATTTCTGTTGGTTTCTGTGTCGCCATGATGTCATTCATAGACAGGAAAAAGTACAAATTTCCTTCTCATTTGCTTAGAAGGATCAGCATACAAAGAGACATGTAAAAGCATGAAAGATTAATTAGCACTCGCTTTCATCTTGGCATTTCACAAACCAAGATGGATCCCATCCCTCCCCAAACATATAGTATTGATTTGTCCTAGCCTTGATAAATCTTAAACTAGTACAGATGCGTGTATGAGAGTGTAATAAGCCTTGGGCTACACCCAGTAAATGATGGAGGTATGATAAAAAGGGCTTAGTTAGATTTAGGCACCTACTTCCGAAGTTGTGAACCGAATAGCCATATGCACAGCTGGTCTTTTCTCCTCATCATCCACACTTCTCTTATTCAGCTTTTATTTCATTTTTCACTATTTTAAACTGTAAATTCTCAAACTGGTTTTCTGAGCTGCAGTCTGGAGGCTACATGTGAGGTTTGTTGTTCAGCTAGCTGTCTAAGCTTCCTCCTGAATGCACTTTGTTTCAAATTAGACAGTTATGATTGAATCATTTGTTTTCTGGATGGTTTTTTGTTTGGTTGTTGTTGTTTGTTTGTTTTTTATTGGCTTTTGAGACAGTCTTGACAAGCTGAGTATCTCAGACTTAAATATAGAGGTGATGAAAGGCAATCTGGATATTCAAGTCCACTTCTAAATCTAGTCACTGTCAACAGTGCTCAAAGGGAATTTCTACTGATCTTCTGAAAACTTTAAAAAATATTTTAAAAATAACCAAAAATGCAATTGATAATTCATGTTTAGAAAGATTTTTCTGTCTTGTTCTAGGGAAACTTCATCAGTGAAAATCACAGTTTCCCCGTTCTAAACTGAAATTTGCTTTGGGTGGTTACAGCATGGTTATGTCTCGAGTCTCTCCCCACCATTCCTTAACAGCAAGTTCATTGGAAGTTACTTTTAATCCTCCTTTCTGATTTCTATTAAGTATCCATGATTCTGTCCCCTTCTTTTCTCTCCCTATAGATTTTTCTGCATCTAACCATATCACAAACACTATCACGCTTATATTAGTAATTTACAGATTAACTTCTTTACCAAACAATTTTTTTGTTTCTGAACTTTTGTGGAAGTAGATTTCTGATGTATGCTGTCGTTTGTCTCTGTGTTTCACGGCTGTGTTTTCTTGTGTCTAATAAGGTGTCCATTCTAGCTGATGCTTTTCCTCTACCTTTTTCTGGTATGGATTTTCTGATGTGTTATAATTTTGTTGTTGACCAAAAACTCTGGACACTTCCACAGTGGGTTCACTATTTTACATCACTCTCCTGCTGTTTTAATGAAACTTCTTTGTCCTTAATAGCTTTGAGATCTTTTCTCTCTCAGTACAAGTAGCAGTTGCTCCAGAAGACAAACATCAAAAAAACGAATGCCACCACTCCTCCTCCTTTCTCTTAGCTTTTATTGCTGAGCTGACATCATACGGTATGTAATATCCCTTTGGTCAGTTCAGGTCAGCTGTTCTGGCTGTGTCCTCTCCCAAGATCTTGCCCACCCCCTGCCTACTTGGATGAGAGGGGAATGTTAGAGAAACAGCCTTGATGCTGTGCGAGCACTGCTCAGCAGTAGCCAAAACGCTGGTGTGTTATCAGCGTCATTCTAGCTACCGATAAAAAGCCCAGCACCATGAGGGCTGCCATGGGGAAAATTAACTCCATCTCATCCAGACTCGATACAGATAGACATTTAAAATGGATTGGGTACATTGGATTCTATAAGTGGACATTTAACATATGTGACATAAGTGACTGGATTTGGTTGCTGAAACATAGGCATCTTGTGTCATTTGATACACTCCTGGGTATCCAAAAAATTTGTGTGGGGATGACAGATATGCAGAGAACTCATGACAGAGTCACTTGTGTCTTTCTGGTGCAATGTATGGAAGCCAGGAGTATCTAAGAGGACTCTAGATGCCTATATTCAGTCACTGAAATCCTACTGCAGGGGTGGGATTCCTCCTAAAACTCAATATTTAAATGTAAGTGTCTTCAATTCAGGTGTCTACATGAGCGGCAAGTGTCTAAACTCAACAAAGATTTAGCTAGTATAGTTGGTGAAGCATTAGAGTTATATTTAGCTATACTTGAGATATCTTAGACATCTTAATTTTTGTGTCTGAATTCTGTCCCATGTCACTGTTTGCATGATAGATGCCTAAAATTTGATCAGATGAATATTCATTCATGTGTCACCACAACTGTTGTACACTTTTCATGGTCGAGGTCAGGTCATTCTTCCTCTGTGTCTATGCAAAGGAAGACACTTCAAAGGCTGCTTTTTGCCCAGCATAGCCAGCCAGGACTCCCAACCTCTGAGAAGCCTTTCTGTCTTCAGACAGTACCCAACAGCCCTTCCTACCTTTCCCAGTATGCTCTGGCATGGAGATCCCTTACTATTTTTCTGACAACCTTCTCTAAAACCAGGTGTCATAACCATAGATCTTCTCAGAAGAATGTATACTTTAGGAAGCAGCCCTCTGTACCTCTTTCCTAGCTCATGTATGTTACAATGAACATAATATAACTGACTTCACTTTCAAACTCGGAGGGATTCCTGGTAAAAACTTCCCAAGTCAATGTGTTTTGATTATTGAAATGTCTTTTGCTATGATGCCTACAACATTACTGTCAAGGGCTACGACTCTTTTATGTGGAGACTAGATAGTGAGGCAATGAATACTCTTGTACTATTTTCTCGTGTTCTTCTCTCTGTTGGAAACTGTTTCTTACCCTACGCCTTAGCTATCAAACTTTTCAGGGCAGGGCTACTTTCTTGTCCAGCATTGATAGGACACAGAATGCCATCACAGCTTAGCAGTGGGGGCTATACGAATAATGTTGAATAAACTTGTTAAAAATATCATTTAAATAAAACACACTTTTGTTATCAGCAAGGTTCTTTAGAAAATACAGGAATGAAGTTTAGCTGTGTGGTAGTAAGAGTGAATTATCGCACCTTATAGGTACAGAAGAGAAATAAGAACATAGGAGAGACAGCAACACTGGCAAATTCAATCATGAAAGTACATTTAGTGAGAATTATGGCATACTGTAAATTGTGTTTTTCCAGAGGAGTCTACAGAGATCTCATGATACCTATAATTGTAATCAGTTACGCATTGATCGTTCTATTTTTGACTCTGTAGTCCCACCATTCTTTCTAAGGATGCCTAATGATGCCTCTTGCTGGCTGCTGGCTTTGATGTAGCATACATTTGTTAAGCAGCTTTGATATTCGCCTGCTCTGTAATGTAAGAGGTTACTTTGGTGTGGGATGTTTTTAGCTTTCCACCTTTATGAGATCTGTGGCTTGGCCTACAAACTGCAATCAATGACTTCATTTACCTTTTCATCTGGTAAATCCTTTTTCATCTGGGTACCCTAAACATTCAGCTGTGCTGGAGCTTCTTTAGCTTCATTGTGCTAATTATGAGATTCACTCCTCTCTCCTTCCCCCTTCTCACTTTAATTTAATAGTCATAGTTATTATTATGTTTATGTCTCATGGAGGTTTTTGATGCACTTCAGGAGGAGGTGATGCTACTTTTAGCACAGTATTTATCTGGTAGCTTATCTAGATGCTGACATTATATGAAGTTTTCCCCTTACTGGGGGTTGTTCTACATTTGCAAAGGCAGAGGCTAGCTTAAGTGAAGTATGAGAGACATTCTTTGTCGCACTACTCTTCTCTGATCCAAATTTCTGTTATGTTGATTGGATTTTTTTGCAGTGCATTTATTTGTTCTGTTGTTTATGAATAAGTCATGTTTTCTTAAGTATGGATGACAAGCTTTTGCCAAGGCCTGATTTTGCTCTTGAGTGAATCAAAACACGCCGTATCAAAGTTGCTTTGCAAGTCATAATACTGCTTGAAAAATGAACAAGGGACACCTAAAAGATTATATTCCACCTTAATGTCCATGTAGAACAGACACTCAAGAGTACAGTTCTATCTGTTTGGTACTGTATGAGATCAGCTGTAATGTGCAGACCTGCCACTTGGGGATTGTGAGAAATGATGTGCTAGATAGCTCATTGCCAGGAGCTGTGCATAAATGCTGGCTTCAGGTCAATAATATCTGCAGGTGTTATTTTAGAGGACATGGTGAATCTTTCAGGATAGAGGATAAGAAGAAATTTAGTGCTGATTAAAGGAAATCTCTGACTGGCCTACAAAATTCATGGTGACAAGAGACCAAAGCAAGAGTTTGCAACTAAAATTGAAGAGACTAATTTTCAGTCAGAAGACAGACTGACCCTGTATTTGGCATGAGTGTCCTTCTCTGTAACATCGATAGAAGACACTTCTATCTATGGTCTTCTAAAGAAGAGACAGTTAATGTTTGGCCTATTTCTTTTCCCAGCTTTACAAGAGTAGGACACATTCCTGCCTACTTTCTGAAACCTGTTTGGCACAGTGTCTAAGAATTTTTTCTAGGTTGGCATTTAAATTCAGGTTTCCAACCAACGGAACTTTCTCTCTTTCTTGTATCCCCACTCTATAAGCACTAAGTTGTCCACAACCCTAAAATTCAGTAAAGACATATTATTATGCATAAAAATTTAATTCAATTCATGCTCTCAGAACATCTACACTGAACAAAATTTAATAACAAGCACTTAAAGAATGGTATTAGCCCTCTACAGTATGATGGTGTATCAGATTGGTGGTTTGCAGCACAATCCTCCAGGTAAGAACTATTTTAGAGGGCCATAAATGTCCCTCTGCTGTCTGTTTTGAAAAGAACATTTTCCTTATGCTGAAAGGACATCAGGAGAGTATATCCATAAGTCCATAGTTGAGAATATTTGGAAGAAAAAAATTAGTAGCTGATTTACTTTAAATTGAATTATATTTTTTGTTCTATTTCTTATGTCTGTATCTCTAAGGTAGCTCTCATGAAATCTGGAGGAGAATTTGATCTAACAGATTATTTTTCTTCCAGAAGTTCTTCCCTTCCCTGAGCTGCGCTGCCCTGCCCTCCCCTCCTCTCCCCTCATCTATATTTTACAGATAGATAAGTGATTATCAAAGCCCCATACAAAACAGCAGTGCTAAGTTCCGTTACCCACAAACAGGTGTCTAGAACCAGGCTGACCAATCTAACTCAGTCATCAAGAGATCAGATCATGTAAAATAGAAACTTCCAGCACCACCCTAAGAACATATCTCTGCCTAATGTAAATTAGCATAGTGCCATTAAAACAATTTATTCAGTGAAACAGTTTTGATTTGTAGCAGTTGAAGAACCTGCTCACAACATTTTTGGCATTAGTAATTTTTAAAATGGTTTGGGAAATGTATATATGCCACCTGAATTAAATCGCAGATGAAAGATTTGGAAGCAGTCTCTAAAATGACAGAGATCCTACCCTTATTATGGCTGTTGTCGTTTAACCACAGCCAGAAACTAAGCACCAAGCAGCTGCTCACTCACTCCTCCATGGTGGGATGGGGGAAAGAACCAGAAGAGTAAAAGTGAGAAAAATTGTGGGTTGAGATAAAGACAGTTTAACAGGGAAAGCAAAAGCCGCGCACACAAGCAAAGCAAAACAGGGAATTCATTCCCCACTCCCCATGGGCAGGCAGGGGTTCAGCCATCTCCAGGGAAGCAGGGCTGCATCATGCGTAATGGTTACTTGGGAAGACAAACACCATGACTCCAAACATCCATCCACCCCCTCCTTCTTCTTTGCCCCAGCTTTATATGCTGAGCATGACGTCATATGGCATGGAATGTCCCTTTGGCCAGCCTGGGTCAGCTGTCCTGGCTGTGTCCCCTCCCAGCTCCCCGTGCACCCCCAGCCTCCTTTCTAGCAGCCCAGCACAAGAAGCTGGACTGTCCTTGACTGCTCAGCAACAACTCAAAACATCAGCACGTTATCAGCATTTTTTCATCCCAAATTTAAAACATAGTCTTACACTGGCTTCTGTGAAGAAAATTAACTCTGTCTCAGCTGAAACCAGGACACAGCAGTGTCCCTCAAACCACTCAAAGACAGGCTGCATGTCAACAATTAGGTTATGAACTCCAGTTTCTGGGTTTAATGCCATGGCTGTGTCAAATTGCCAGGTTTGAAAACTGAAGTGTATGTGTCAGTCCGTATGAGACTTTCTTCAATTTAAAAAATGGTTTAAATCAGTCTTTGAAGACTGCAGGGCACTTTTTTGTTTGCTTAAAGTGAGTTTAAGACTTTCTTCTTGTTATATCGTAGATCAATAATAGTCTTCCACTGTTAGGTAAACTGGAGTGGAAGTGAGCCCTTAAACCCTTTCAAGTCTTTGCATTCTCTTCCAGCTAGTGACCCTGCAAAAAAGACAAAGGACAATAACAACGTGTTTGACAGTGTTCAGAGGTTTAACAACTACTGCATTTTTGTGCGTCGTTCCTGCAACAGCTGAGAAGCACAGCCTTTAACATCTTTGGATGCAGAACACTTGGTGCTCGGAGATCTTCATGGATGTACAGAGAGTTGTCCAGTGAGCTCATGTAGCAGCAATTTGGAGATGTGTTTGACACATGGGTACATCCCACCTGAGGCATCCAAGCCTATATTTCTATAATATTGCACCTGGGAGTAAAGAATGGTCACTGGACCAAGCAATGTAGACTGATGTGTGTCTATACATGTCCTGAATATCCCTACCAAGAAAACTACAGTTCACTCTACTTGAACTATCATGTACACCATGTAGGTGATACGTAGAGCAGGTTCACTAGGTGAAACAGGTTCCTTTTGGGACAAGGTTTTTTCTGATGTGCAAACTGATGTCACCCTACCGTAGCTGGCAGAAGCCACGTGGTTTTACACAAGACAAATATCTGCCCCAAACATTGGCATTTACTAGTATTTATTATTTATGCATATATGTATTTATTATTTAACTCTGTAGCTAAGTGTTTCCTGTGCATTTTCCCAGAGAAGGCCACAGTGCTTGATCCCTGCCCCAAGGAACTTACAAACTGATCTGTAATTAATAAGAAATGGCTAAGTCAGGCAATTACTAATTTTGTGCAAGAGGCACTGTATAGTCCCCAAAGACCTTCACAAAGGGAGGCAACAGAGGTTGGAAAATGACTAATCCTGAACCATCAAGTATTTAAATCCTTAAGTGAAGTTGTGTTACGTGTGTGTGTGTTTTGCAAAAAGATAAAATTATTTCATTTTACATTTGGCAATTAACTCTTTTATGGATTTTTTTTTCCAGCTAGGGCATATCTTGCCCATCATTTCGAAAAACTGAGCACGCTGTGATTGCTAGCATACCCATCAGCAATATATAATCTATCATCTCCCTTATTTTAAGCTTCAGAAAAAGTTAGAGAAGCAGAGAAGTGCTCTTCACCAGACACCTCACTGTGATTCCCTAACTAAACAATAATGGATCTCGGCTCTTATCCCACTGACACCAGAGTGTGGGACACAGCTAGGGTTGCAAAGATCACTTGAGATATCCATGGCATTTCCCAAACTATATTACAGGAGGGAAAAAAAGCAGGATTCAGCTTTTTAAAATCAGCCTAGCCCTTTTGTGGAGGTTCTGGCTAAAGGGATACAGAATCTGTGGTCACGTCTCAATCTTCATTAAGTCACCTGCTTGTGATAAAAGTGATAAAACATACATGGGGTTAGAAAAATTTATTTTTGCAACAGAGAGAAAATTTGCTTTCCCAATCTATGGGTTAACCCTTCAAACAAATGCAGGAATATGCTGAAGTATGAGAATAAAACCATAGTAATATAGCCAAACAAGGGTCATCTGAATTTAAAAAATTATATTTTATGACAATTGATAATTCTATAATTTGTAAAGATGGTGTCTCATTGTATTTCCATTGTTCAAATGTATAAATATAAAAGACTACTCATTGCCACATATGATGCCATATCATCAGAGAAGACTAAGAAAACAGTAACTTATTTGGGCCTGAAAGAGAACAAAGGAACATAATTCTGTGTAAGTAAACTCTGTTTTGTTTAAATAATGAGGTCACACGGTGCATTGTCTCTCTTTTTTTCTTCTTTCTTACTTGTTTTTATTTTTCTTTCTCACTCCTCACATATAAATACAAAAACATGTAAATTGAGCCAAACTCTTGATTACCATGTGTGGAATATTGGAAACAAAGATGTGGGACAGTGTAAAACAAATGCACGAATGGTACTGTGATGCAGAAACCAGACATCACAGATGGAGAATTCTTCAAGGAAAACGATAAAAGTTGACAGAAATCAATTTCATTTGTATTCCTCCATGACAAGGACATTTAAATACAGTCAACTAGGTGTCAGTAATATTGCAATTTGGGAAGTGAAAACACAGCATGAGGCTGAACACAAGCAAGGTGGGAACTGACGACTATAGATAGATTAAGCAAACTACAGGAATCTTCCTTGTTTTATAACAGGAAACTTGGCCTTTTAATGAGCAATTTAGTCATCTCCTATGCAATGCATATCGATTTGTTACTTTATTTTATTTAATCTGGCAAAAAAATAATGTATCTCAAATAACTGGAACAGTCTAAGACCTCACTTATTACTACAGCTTGTCCATATAAAATTGCTGGTTTAATAAATAGATGAAGTTTTATCTCCATGCTATAAATAAGGAACACGGGCACAGAAAGCTGAAATATGAGCTTATACTGCTGCCAAAATCCCAACAGAAGCTTAAGTAGTTATACTTAACCTAATTTTGGTCTAGCAGAATACAAACGACTTTTATTATGTTTACATAGCTTTTGACTGCAACATAAACCAATCTTTTGTGATTTATGGCAGAAGTTACCCATAAAACTTCCATCATCTAAAAATCAGACATTTACTGCAAGTTTATTGTCAATGAAGAGGGAGATTAGTATAACCCAAGTAGTAGTCAGTTCAACTTAAATCATCATGAGCTTGTACTTCAGCAATAGTCACCTAACATTTGCATGCCTTAAATTAGTTGTCTGCCCTCCCCTAGGAATTTAACTTAACTTTTCCAAGTACTTTCCTGTACTTATATATAAGCTGCCTTTGTTTCTGATGGCAAGCTTTCCAACACGCTGGAAAACACACTTTCTCCGTATTACTTACATATGTTTCAGGACTGAATGAAATTTAGGGGAGGAGAGTTGTTTTACAGTGCTGCTTGCGGCTTCCCTGTTGTGTTAACATGGCATGAGTCAGGTGGCCCTGGCAATGGGGCTTTTATGCCTTTGGTTCCTGTCCTTTCCCTATTAAAATGGCCTCTGCAGCTTCCAGTCAGATGAAGGGAAAACTGTTTCACGTGGTGTAAAGTGTGAGTTAAACAATGCAATACAAAAAATGCCTGCCCCTTGACCTCTCTGGCTTTAGTGCCTTGATGACATTGCATGAATTCTAAATGTACACAATTTCATGCCCAGTTCAATCACAGTCTTCTCAGATGTTAAGCACAAGCAAATATTCTAATTTTATAATAATATAACTATAATATATTATAAATTATAAAATAATATTCTTTTATAATAATCTAAAATTATATTTATTTGAGACTATATTTGTGAATTATCACAAACTGTACTATTGCTTTCTTCTGCAGCTCAGTTCCTGTTGCTTATTTCCATGAGCATTCCTTCCTTGCCACTAGCAAAATGTGACAGGCAAAGTCAGGCGCTCTGTTGACTATTATGGGAATCTAGACAACCAGCTGGGACTTGCGCACCTTAAAGTCGAGGGAAGTAAATTCCATTTTAGGGCTTGATTCTGTTGCCAGAAGGTACATGTCTACCGCCATGGAGTACTTGGAAAATCAAATGTCACACCTGCTGTCATTGGGGGTTCCCCAGGGTGCCTGAAATGTTTGCGCGGACACATACGATACACAACCTTCTGGAGTGGCAGCTGGAGACCAGGAGGGATGTTTTGAACATCCATGTCGTATCTGGGCAATCCCAGTCATTGTACTCACTGAGTGAGGGGTGTGATTCCTCTGGCCAAATATTAGTATTTACTTTAAGATAGGATGACTTATACCACAAACAACATTGTCCGGACTGACCATCTCTCCTTCGAGTAAAAAGGAAGTTGAGGGACTTTCAGACTACTACACCGTAGATGCCCACATTTAGCCAGTCAAATATATCCCATCTTAGTAATTTCTACACCACACTTCCAGATATAAGAAATACTCTTTGGTCATAAGGCAGGACCCCAAAACACAAACTCTGTAGTCAAAACAAGGAGGAACATGTCCGTGAGTGTGGTGTTCTAAGGGCATAGCTCATTACTTACTTTCAATTCTCAGTCTCATTTCCTTCAAATGTAAGTTGAATTTCACTGACTCTCGAATATGTCTAAGCGTGTACTTTCTGATACAGGCACGTAATTCCCTGTTGGTGTTGTGAGTAAAGAAAACTGACTGCTCAGTACAAAATTTGGTGCCTAAATGCTGTTAATCTAACAGTTTGTGATGACCTGCTCTTTACAGAGGCTGTCCCTTTCCTTGAAAGTATTCATTACCCTCTTTCTTTGCATTTTCCTAGTGAAAAACAAAACACATGGATCAAACACAAGATTAATGGAATCCTTTCAGTGGACTTCAACAACAACTTGATAAGGTGTGGGTAAAGGATAGATATAGGACGCTTCCTGAACAGAGTTTGAGTGGAGGCTTTGGCATACACCTTTGTGATCTATTGCGTGATTAAAAATTGATCTCTTGCAGAAGATAAAAAGAAAAGCACTTATAGCACAGTGCATTTCTATTTACAACGCCCTAAAGAAAGAAGAGAGATGTCATTAGATGTTTGTGTCCTGTTTCTGCAAGAATTCACGTACAGGTGGACAGGAGTTTATTGAGCATGAGTAGCAAATATCCAGCTTCCCTCTTGCAAGTCAGAGCAGTTGGGCAGATGTTAATATAGGGTAGCCAGAGTCTCGGAGGTGCGAGGATGAGAGAGGAGTGCTGCAGCTGTAAAAGACCAAAAACAGGGGGTCACCGAGTGTGAAAACCCGACACATCTTCTATTTTTAAAAGTCAGAGTATTTATATTGTAAGAAAGATATTTAGTGTTTTCATTAGTAAGTTTGTGATGTAGTTACCACAAGGAGACAGAGAGGCACTATATGAACATGAGTTATGTGCATTTATATATATACACACATATAAAAAATATGTCCACATATATATATATACACTGTGCTCATTTTCTCAAACATCTGTTTTTCAGACAACAAAATCAAGCTCCTAACTAGCAAACCTGACAACAGTTCCTCTTCCATATACTTTCTAGAAGCTGTCTCTAACCAGGATTGAATTTTAAATAATAAACAGTAACTTTCCACTCTACTAGCTAAAGCACATTCACTTTTACATGATCAATTTTAACCCGAATTTAAGGGTATATGTAATTCACACCATTTTTAATAGCTTAGGATTTTCTTTAAGAAGTGTTATACAAAGATTGTTTTGTGAGAGATCATCTCTGTTTATGGTATAAATTAGTGTGAGTGTTATGTTAGCAATTGTAATTATACACCTTTGAAAGCGAAAATTGTGAAAGAGGAAATTGGGCACATTATAAGAAATGGATTTTAAACCCTGATCTAGTTACATAATGCTAGAAATTTTTTTTTTCACTTTTTTTAACAAAGAACTTTTTGGAAGAAAGAGCAGGGATTTGAGGTGTTGGTAAAAGTTATGTCTGCTGTTAAAAGTCATTTAAGGTACTTATTCTGTAATTGCACAGACCTCATAAATTTCCTATCGTGACAAATGGTACTGCTGCTGAAAGAGGAATTTTGATTAAGTTGATTAACTTTTCCAAGACACTGTGGGCCTTAAGCCATTACACTGAATTTTTATTTACTCTGAAAGTTAAGTTTGTATTGTGACGTCTCAAAAATGAAAGTAATATGCTGTGTGAGTTGCACTTCACTGTTACTTGATTATTTAGCTGTTACTATACTCTAGGAGTATGACTTTTGCTCCAGGCTGGGTATATAGCAGCTTAAAATCATAAATGGCTATTCACAGAATCACAGAATCACTGAGGTTGGAAAGGACCTTCAAGATCATCAAGTCCAACCATTAATCCAGCGCCACCATGTTCCCTAAACCATGTCCTGAAGTGCCACATCCACACGTTTTTTGAACACTTCCAGAGATGGTGACTCCACCACCTCCCTGGGCAGCCTGTTCCAATGCCTGACCACCCTCTCGGTGAAGAAATTTTTCCTATGGCGCAACTTGAGGCCATTTCCTCTTGTCCTGTCACTAGTTACTTGGGAGAAGAGGCCAACACCCTTGTCGCCACAACCCCCTTTCAGGTAGTTGTAGAGAGCGATAAGGTCTCCCCTCAGCCTCCTCTTCTTCAGACTGAACAACCCCAGTTCCCTCAGCCGCTCCTTGTAAGACTTGTGCTCCAGACCCCTCACCAGCTTCGTTGCCCCTTGAACATTTGAAGGAGTTTCTTGCACTTCCAGGATATGATCTAAAAGAGAAAGAAAAATAAAAGTAGTCTGACTGCCACAGCAGTGATCTCATTTATCATCATGAGAGTTTTTGCATTCCATATCTTAAGGAAGGTTCAAAACTTCTTTCTGTTCTACTTTTTGGCAAGAATAACCAGATACGAAGTCCGATCACAAGTGGCGTTCCCCAGGGCTCGGTTCTGGGACTGGTCTAATTCAATATCTTTATCGATGACCTGGATGAGGGGATCGAGTGCTCCCTCAGTAAGTTCGCAGAGGACACCAAGTTGGGTGGGAGTGTTGATCTGCTGGAAGGTAGGAGGGCTCTGCAGAGGGATCTGGACAGGCTGGATCGATGGGCCGAGGTCAACTATATGAGGGTCAACAAGGCCAAGTGCCAGGTACTACACTGGGGTCACAACAACCCCATGCAACGCTACAGGCTTGGGGAGAAGTGGCTGGAGAGTAGCCCGGGGGAAAGGGACCTGGGGGTGCTGGTTGACAGCCGGCTGAACATGAGCCGGCAGTGTGCCCAGGTGGCCAAGAAGGCCAACAGTGTCCTGGCCTGTATCAGCAATAGTGTGGCCAGCAGGACTGGGGAAGTGATCGTGGCCCTGTACTCGGCACTGGTGAGGCCGCAGCTTGAATCCTGTGTTCAGTTTTGGGCCCCTCACTACAAGAAGGACGTTGAGGTGCTGGAGCATGTCCAGAGAAGGGCAACAAAGCTGGTGAGGGGTCTGGAGCACAAGTCTTATGAGGAGCGGCTGAGGGAACTGGGATTCTTTAGCCTAGAGAAAAGGAGGCTCAGGGGAGACTTTATCACTCTCTTCTCCCAAGTAACAAGCAATAAGAGAAGAGGAAATGGCCTCAAGTTGTGCCAGGGGAGGTTTAAACTGGATATTAGGGAAAATTTCTTCCCCTAGAGGGTTGTCAAGAATTGGAATAAACTGCCCAGGGAGGTGGTTGAGTCACCACCCCTGGGTGTATTTAAAAGAGGTCTAGATTTGGTGCTTGGGGATATAGTTTAGTGGTGGACTTGGCAGTGCTAGATTAACGGTTGGACTTGATGATCTTAAAGGTCTTTTCCAACCTAAACAATTCTATGATTCTTTAAATTATGCTTTGGGTATCATCCTGCCTTTGTTCTCTGTGCTGACCAGGTTTGCAGCAGAAGCAGTTTTGAGGCCACAATCAATTCTGGAAACTCGTGAGTGAAGTTGTCATTTTACTAATAGCTAGGTGTTTGGCTTATCCCCAGCAACGCTTACAGGCTGATGCAAAGATGAGATAATTTTGGCACCAAGTTTCAATTGACTGGCTGTCCCAGGTTCATTAAAGGCTTCAAGAGAAGAAAAATGCAGTTGAAACTCAGATAGATCCTCCAAGTATTTTTGCTCTTTTTACACACTATAACCTGTCTTTCTTTAAAAAGAGTCTTCCCCACCCAGATCTGAAACGATAATGATTATTTGCCCTATTGTATTTTCTGTTAGAAAAAATAACCATCCATTTTTGAAGTCATGTATATTATTTTATTTGTTTTTACCAAAGCCCTTTAACTATTAGATTTCCTCGAGTTCAAAACATTTGAATTATCCTCTGCACATATCTTCTATACTTCTATCAGGCTATACCTGTGCCATCTTTAAAGTGCCAGTTGGCGGAAAGATGTAGATGCTTTGCTAAGATATTATTTTGTAAGAATAGCAGTGATGGTGTTAAATGTTATACTGTAAAAACAAGTAAAAGAAAGATATCAAAGTGCCAATGTGATTAACCATCATAGCACTTTTTAATGATTTTGTATGCTAGTAAGCTATTTCCATTCTACATCAAGAACTAACAATAAGTATATTGCATATTAACATGAGTTACTGTGGCTGGAATTAGTATACAACATATTCCACTGAATGTATATACATGCATTTCACAACATTGCAACATCTTCTAAAAATTTGAGTAAGATTAGGTCACCTCCACAAAAATGAGTATACATCACAAAGCTGTAAATCTTGCCTACAAAATGTCCTCTTTCCAAAAACTTCACTCACTCTAAATAATCAGTTCAACAATATGCTTTTCTTTAAACACATTTTATTGAGGACTCAGCACCTTTGGCACAGCCTGTCCTAATGGACATGAAGAAAAGAAAATGCAGAACACAGCACTTCAGAACTACTAACAACTGAGCGAAACTTTCACCTAAAGTGAATCAGTGATCAGGCCCAGCCAGCACGGATTCATGAAAGGCAGGTCCTGCTTGACCAACCTGATCTCCTTCTATGACCATGTGACCTGCCCAGTGGATGAGGGAAAGGCTGTGGATGTTGTCTACCTGGACTTTAGTAAAGCCTTTGACAGCGTCTCCCACAGCATTCTCCTGGAGAAACTGGCGGCTCGTGGCTTGGACGGGTTTACTCTTCGCTGGGTGAGGAACTGGCTGGATGGCCGAGCCCAGAGAGTTGTGGTGAACAGCATTAGATCCAGCTGGCGGCCGGTCACAAGCGGTGTTCCCCAGGGCTCGGTTCTGGGGCCGGTCTTGTTCAATATCTTTATTGATGATCTGGATGAGGGGATCGAGTGCTCCCTCAGTAAGTTTGCAGATGACACCAAGCTGGGTGGGAGTCTTGATCTGCTGGAGGGTAGGAGGGCTCTGCAGAGGGATCTGGACAGGCTGGATCGATGGGCCGAGGTCAACTATATGAGGGTCAAGGCCAAGTGCCAGGTCCTGCACTTGGGTCACAACAACCCCATGCAACGCTACAGGCTTGGGGAGGAGTGGCTGGAGAGCTGCCCGGCGGAAAGGGACTTGGGGGTGCTGGTTGACAGCATCAACATCTGCACACAATCTCACAAACAAGAAATGTAGCTCATAGAGATGTGAAGTACCCTAATTAGTCTTAATAAGTTAACGGCTCTGGTATACATTGCCTGAGAGGTACTATCCACAGTATTTTCTCTGGGGATTAAGAAAATTGGGCTGCTATTGCTGAAGAAACATTTTTCTGGGATTGTCCTGAGGGTAGATCAAGGGTAAATTGTCTCTTCTCTCAGATATTTCCCAGCTGACCTAGAGATGGCGTCGAAAAATTTGTGGAAAGGCATAGAGATATGTTGTGTAGACATGGATGTTGTCATGGAAGAAGCCCATGGCTGAAATCGGTACACACCCTGCCTTGTGCCTTTGCTTAAAGTACTTAATCTTGTATCAATGAAGTACTAATGTCAATATTCCCTTAGGATTATTTTGCAAAGTAACATTAGAATTTCCTTATCAAATACAAGGACACTAGATATTTTCACTGAAGGAAAAAGTGACCCTTTTGCAAAACAGCTGAAAAATTTTATACTTTTTTTTGGGATATCATGTAAAGAATACAGATTTACAAAAGGCCTATAACGCTCCCAATAAATTAATTCTTAGTAATCATAGAGTTCATTATTAATATTTGCCATTAATCAGCATAAACCTTTTTGTACCACAGATGATCAATAATCTACGTTCAAGACACATGCTAACAGAAGTAAATAGCTGATCACTCTTAATTAGGTGTTGCTCATTAACTCACAGTCATGAGCTGAAATGTTTGAACTATGTGTTTTTCCTGTTCTTGAATAATCATGGCCTCTGATAAGTGACTGTGATGAGCTGTGCTCCTGAATACAACTACGTCTGTCTGTGTTTTGATAGCTGCAGCTAGGAATGATAGAAAGTGAGGGTGGCAGAGACAAACAGTCTAATACAGTGATGCAGACTGGAGAAAATGGAGATGAGCAAGCTGGCAAGTAAGATCAGATGTGAGGATGAGGTTAAAAGACTGGGGTGTGTACAGCTTGTGCCTGGGACTATCCTGATATTTTTATTTGCTACTGAGAAAAACTGAGAAAAGCTGGTTCATGTTGCAGAGCTGGCATTACTTAAAGCAAATAGTGTGGTGCTGGGAGGCTTTACTTCATTGTTTTTTTTTCCCCTGAAACTTTGTAAGATGCTAGAAAACTTACTGAAGACTAACAGATAAGCTTTTCTTGCAAGTCACAGGATGTCCTGCACTCCCTGCATAAGATACCATGTAAATAGGGATACTAAGATGTCTGAGTCACCGTTTCCTGTGCTGTATCATGACATTTCCCTAAAATACCAAAATCAAAATGAAAAAACAACCAATCAACCAATGAAATGTGAAAATTAAAATTAGAAACTAAACGTGACATGTCATACTGTTATGTGGTAATCTCAGGAAAGAGAGAAGGGGAAAGAAAAATTTCTTGAGAAATTAATTCACTCTGAGAATTCCTTGATTCACCTTGAATTAACAAGCAGCTTCCACCCATAACTGACTGTTGCAAAAATGTTGTCTGAGTTTGAGCAGCAAGGTCCAAAGTGTTGGTGGAGTTCTGGTAAACATCTAAATAAGTATGTGGGATAAAACTGTCCTCAGCTAGTCTGATTTCATGTCATCCAATATGTTTTCGATTGTAACTGCAATCTTTTTTGGTGTAGGTACTCTGGTGAATAGTCATCTTCAGACTGTATGTGGGACTGGCATGCACATAGTTGGCCAAAGCTCTAGTGCCATGAACTACAGACAAGTTCAATTTCAACTCTGTTTTATTCTTACCTTACATCCTCAGTAAAATCCTTATAAATATCTTCAAATAAAGGATGTTATTTGCGTGTCTTTTATGTTTAATGTTATGAATAAATAAGTGTTTATTTCCCCTTAATTTCCAGAACTTACTTCAGAATGTTTTATAACTTCTAAGGAAATATGGAGTAATGGCATAGAAAGTAATGTGTAAAGTTTATAAAGATGAGATACCTCAGTTTGAGAATAGGAAAAATAAAACACTTGATGGTTACCAGTCAAAAGTTATTTAGGACATTATGATTAAATATATATATACACACACACACTCTTAAAATATATTAAGCACATCACAGACATTATGATCAAATATATATATACTTAAAATATATTAAGTACATCACAAACAACTTACAAAGACAAAAATATAAACATTTGTTTAAAAACAATGGGGTTTATTTGAATTTGGCTAAAGACTTTTGAAGACTGAGACTTCAATTAAAAATAATTTGAAAAGAAAAGAGCAAATATATTTGTTAGTAACTGTTTTTATGAAAGAAAAAATGTTATACTTCTTGTTTAGAAGGTAGATTATGCAAAGAGGTTCATTCAGGAAGCCAGCATGTCAAACTCCGTAACATCTGGGTTGTGATTCACGTGGAAATGAAATGAAAGGAGAAAAGGAGAAGAGAATTTCAGGAAGACAGATGCAGAGTAGTAGTTGCACTGCCATATTAGTATGTTTGGTAGCTATATGCCACCTCTTCAGGACAGTTATTCTCTGAAAAATAGTAGTTAAAATAAATCCCCTTGAGAATTCAAGGGCATAGAACGTGTATTCTATAAGCAAGGGTCAGAAAAGGTAATAGAACAAAAATCCAACCTGAAAAAATATCTTGGCTCTCAACTAGAGATTATATAATATTGAGGACAAGAGTAGTCTTGTGCTTACAGTCCAGGTCTAGGCAGCAGAAGATACGGGTATAGTGTTCTGGTCTGCAAAACGACAGCAGTATTTTCTGTTTCTTTCCTTTGTGTTTCTAAGACACCCACTGCTCTGGCGCACCAGCTGTCATTTGCTGATAGTCTCATGCTTTTCTTCGTTATTAGAAGCTAAATGCTAAATGCCATGATTCCAGATTTGCTATTGTATCTGTCTCACAGACCTAAACGCCAGAAATAATGTAGTCCTTAAATGTGAGCTTTTAGAAACTGAGGTCATTTAAGAAAGATACATTTTAAGGGAATTTTTTGCTGTTTTATTCCCAGTGAGAGGCTGCTGAAATGAAGAATATTTGCTTCCAGAGAAATCATACCAAAGCAAAATTACAGTACTGCTCACTTTTAAATTTCACAGCAAAGTCGCACTTAAGGCTTATTGCAGTGCATTAGATTTAAAACCAATTAAGTACAATGCTAAATCAGTGTAAACCACATTTCTGAATTTATCTACAACGTAATGAATAACATCTGCATCTGCAAAGAGAAGATTTATACTGAGCAGCAAAACAAAATGTGTTGACAATTTGAGCAATTTTCATTCCCTTATGTCATATGTCTTTGTTATTTGGTAAAGCTTTACTATAATCCTTCATTCTTAGAGCAGTAAAAGAGGAAAAACACCCAAATTGCAACACATATAGGTAGATTCTTCCTCAGTTCATTTCCTCTTCTTAGAAAAGGTACATTTTATTTACCTCAGGAGCTTTTCCAATCTGAAATCTATGCAGGATTCGACAAGGATCACCTTTCTTCAGGCATGTTGAAGGATCAAGGATTATCTTCTGACCTCTGATGGACATTTCTAGCACTGCCCACTCCAGAAAGCTGACTTTCAGTAAAGCCAACCTGCTCCATTTTTCTTCCAACATGACAGCAGGCAGCATGTATGACAAAGGGAACCAAAATGCTCCACTGCTCTTTAAGGGACCAAATACCACCTTTGACAGAGCTGAGCTTCCTTACTAAGTCTGCCTGAAGTTTCAGGTGTGGCCTTTAACGAATAACTTATATACTGATTCGGACAACGTTTGCACAAATCTGTTTTGCAGCGTTGACTCTAAAATCTTGCCTTCTTATAGTTCCCCACTCTTAAAAGAAGGTAGGAATAATATTCTGGTTTATTTTCTGGGCTTGTAAAGCTGTTATCTCTATGGGGCTCCTTCTTATTACGGACAGGTACAGCACTGGAATCAATGCAAAGGGACCTTGGTCTGGGTGTCTGAGCCCTGTGATGCAGAAGTAATTATTTCATGTTTATGAATGTTTTATGAATATCCTACTGACAATGCTACAGACTGTCCTATTTATTGATAACATACAAATTATAAATACACAGCACAACAGCAAAATCTTCTACTGTCTTTCAGTCTCTGGCAGCAGCCATTGTTCTTTGGGCAAAGGAACAACCTTACTCCCATTTAGTTTTCAATGTCTTTTATGATGGAGAGCACAGAAGAACAGCTGTTCTTAATGGTGATAGTTTCTGTGAGACAGAATTGCTGTCCACAGAGAGGTTATTAGTAAGAAAATATTCATAAGGAAATCTCTCTATTTTAAGGATCAGCCTTTAGCGTTCATGCAGCAGTCGTGAGTCCCAATCTCAAAGAGGCTTTTGGTTAATATTGTCCTTATTTATTTTCTAAGTTGGGTCCTGATCCTGTTGTTATGGGCCTGTAATCCTCTCATGCTTCTAGAAAATACAGTGCTCACTGATGATAATTGAGCTGCACAAAAATTGACCAAAATTGATGTGAAACATTATTGTAAAGCTGAAGTCCCTTATCCCTGCTACTCTTATGTCTGGAGTTTCTACTCTTCAGGACTGGGACGTAGCTCAAACTACACAGCAGGAGTTTGCTTTGTCTTGGCATGAAGCAGAAGATGTAATGTTAACAGCAGGTTCATTTAGCAGTCTATTCCTCCTGGATGGCATTCTGTACCGAAAATGCATGACTGAAGTAAAAAGAGATTATGGCACATCTGAAACCTCAGGGCAGGGGGGAGAGTCTGAATATGCAGGGTGAAGGGCGGGGAGGGGGAAGGAAGGGAAGATCAACAAAACTGCAGAACCAAACAATGGAAGCAGCAGAAATAGAATTAAAAAAAAAAACAACAGTGTGTTAGATACCACATGGCAATGATGCTAGTCCTCTAAAGGAATGCTTTACTCTACTTCCGAGTGATGGCGTAAGTGCAGCACTGGGCAGACATCTATCTATGTTTTCTACAAAAATCCCGTGTGATTACACTGGATGCTGCACAGAGGGAATAGCTCTGCAGCTTCCAGAGCTGATGCCAGTATTTCTGCCCTGTGTCTCACTGTGCTACACAGGTGTAACAGCTTGTTCAGTTTTATCCTGGCTGGTGTTGACTGGGGTAGTACGACCTTCCTATAACAAACCATTATGAACCAGTCATGGACCAGTCCGAATGAAGAAAGCCAAATCTACACCAGTATACCTCTGGTTCCAAATCTATACCAGTATCCATGAGCTCACTGATGTTAAGGAATTTATCCTGCACAACATGGGGAAGTTTAACCCCATTTCATTAGCGAGTAAAATGAGGCAAGTAAGGTTTCAGCATAAATGCTAACACTCTTGTCTCTCTGGGAAGTAACGTTCCACCAGAAAGCTGATTTAGTGTTTTCCTCTGCTGGATAATATTCTGTCATAATTTTTTTTTTTCACTGTAATTGCTTGAAATTTGAATATTAGCAACTTCAATCCCTGTTTGTAGTATGATTTATTCCAGAGTATCCAAAACATCTGCCTGAGACCACTAGCTGTGATAGCAGATCTCTAAGATACACGTGTCCTTCTCGAGCTGCAGCCAGGGGTCAGGAAGGATGTTTCATGGCACCTGAAAAGGCACTGAATGCCCACGTTTTGCCAAACGTATTTTGTCTGCGATGCCTTGATCGTTCATCTTGACTGAGAAACCCCCCAGAGGAAACAAAGAAAAAGAGGCAGATGAAACTCAGCAAGCTAAGCAGTAATATTTATCAGTGAAACTTTAAGGTGGATTTCCTCACAGGACACTGCGTGGGAAGAAAAGCAGTCCTCCTTCCAAAGAGGCTGTTTTAAGTATTAACCCTGCCATGCTGGTTTGTGTTTTTGCTGTGAAATCTTGTTTGCAAAGCACCAGAGGGGTCTAATGGCTTTCATGAAAAGACTTACACTTTGTGCTTATTCTCTGCAAATGTGCAGTCAGGCCATTGGCCAAAAAAAGCTTTTTTCTTCTGCACTCGAAAGAGTCTCCTGTGGCCTGTGAACAGATCTGGTGCCCTCTGCTAATCCATTCTAAACCTTACTAGGGACATTGATTCTCTCAGGTTTGAATGGGGAGCCGAAATTTACTTTTGTTAGTGATTGTTTTTGAATTGCACTGCGTTTTATGCCACTGAGGCTTAAGAATAGCTTCATTTACCAATATCAGGTAATTGCTTACTGCAGCAATTTGCTACCATAGAACTGAGCAGCTGGAAGGTATTGATGTCTTGATAAAAGGTTGTTATTTGTGTTAATTCTCCCTCCCTTCTTTTCATTTTTGGACAGCCAAACATGGTATCATGTGCCATTGTTAATGGGTATGTTACCTGAAGCTGTTACAAAAGTCCATGCCAAGTTCATCCCAATGAATTGAGGAGTAATGTAGTTTTAATTTTAACTCCAATTATATCCAGGAAGATTAATTGTTGGGGGCAAATCCTTGCTTGGGTCCAAAAGGGAGTTATAAATCATTCAGTTCGATGATCAGATAATTTTCAAGCTCCTGTGGGTTTCAGAAAATAGACAAGAATTGCTTAAACCTGTCTCTTTCACAAAGAACCAGTACCTTGTGATAAATTAGAATCTGTCTTTTTCCCCTCTCTAGTGATCTCCCTGGATGTGGGCGAAATGTCCACTAGTGCTAATTTAATTGCAAGTAGAACCCTCTACTGCCTGCAAGTAATTCACATTTTTCAATAGCAGGTAATGGCAAGAGTAAAAGTGTCTCCTTGCTATCAGGTCATTTTATTTTTAAGTTAATGACAATGGAATGATTATGTACCAGCTGATGAGAGTTTAATTTGTTTAAGTATAGAAGAGGATTTATTGGCAGTAATATGTTAGTATTACTATAGCCCTCTACTTATAGCTCTTACATATGCATTAGACAATTTCCCCTAATCTAAGCAAATCTAAACTAATCTAGGTAGATGCATAAGTATGGACTTCATTTTCCTTTCACTGAAACAAGTGTTAATTAGAAGACACTTACTGGACCTAAAGCAGAGTAACTTAGCAGAGAATCAGATCTCACATTTTTTGTCTAATCTGAATATTGCTTTAAAATGATCATGATTCTAGGTGTCATCAGGGTCATGGAACATGACTAACTGCTTTCATGAAAGTGAACTGTGCTCCTTAGCAAGGCATGCATCTGTGTCAGCTGCTAAACAGCACTACTGGAGAGCATCTATGAATATGCCTTTTTATATTACTGCATAAATGACTCTCATTTCCCCTCACTTAAATATATATGAATTAGAAAGAACCCAGGAAAATCTAGAAAAGTTGGGATGGGTGTTGTGGTCAGTCCCTCCCAGCTGCTCTCGGCCGCTCCTCCCTCCTCACAGGTCTCCCTGCTCCAGCACGGGCCCTTCCCCGGGCTGCAGCCCTTCAGGGACAACCCGCTCCCGCCCGGGCTCCCCACGGCCGCAGCTCCTGCAGGAAATATCCCTCTGCTGCGGCCTGGGGCCCTCCCCGGGCTGCGGGGGGGTCTCTGCTCCCGCGGGCTCTCTCCAGGGCTGCGGGGGATCCCTGCTCCGGGCCTGCAGCCCCTCCCGCCCTCCTCCTCCTCCGGCCTCGGGCTCCCTCTGCTGCTGCCGCCTCCTGGGCTCCCTCCTCCTCTGCCGGGGCCGCCTTGGGCCCTTTCCGAGTCCTGTTTCCCCCCGGCGCCCCCGGCTTGGCTGCGGGGCTCAGCTGTGTCCTGCGCTGGGGCCCTTGGAGCCGGCTGCGACCGGCTGGGACCGGCTGTGTCCAGTATGAGGAGCAGGTTGTATATTCCTGCAGAACTGAAAAAACATCACTGCTTCTTATTCATGTAATAAGTATTTTGAAGAGGGGTTTGTTGTTTTTTCTTCTGGTCTAATCTTCAATGACTGGGACCAGAGGTTCCTCTAATGTTCCTTGAGTGTTTTTTTAATTAAAAAAGGTCATAGAATCCTAGACTTATAGAATGGTTTGGGTTGAAATGGACCTTTAAAGATCATTTAGTTCCAACCCATCTGGCATCGGCAGGGACATCTTTAACTAGATCAAGTTGCTCAGAGGCCCATCCAACCTGACCTTGAATGTTTCCAGGGGTGGGGCATCTACAACTTCTTTGGGCAACTTGATCCACTGTCTCACCATCCTTGTAGTGAAGTATTTATTCCTTATGTCTAATCTAAATGTACCCTCTTTCAGTTTAAAACTATTACTCCTTGTCCTATTGCAACAGGCCCTGCTAAAAAGTCTGTCCCCATCTATATATATATATATCCATATATCCCCTTCTAAGTACTGGAAGGCTGCAAGAAGGTCTGACTGGAGCCTTCTCTTCTCCAGGCTCAACAACCCCAACTCCCTCAGCCTGTCCTCATAGGAGAGGTGCTTCAGCCCTTTGATCATCTTCGTGGCCTTCCTCTGGACTTGCTCCAACACGTCCATGTCCCTCTTAAAGTTGGGGGCCGATGATGGATGAGTGGGAAATGGAGACCTGGAAGCACAGAAAGCTCTTGAAAATCTTCTTGCCCACTAGGTCACCAGAACTAGAGATTTGAAAGGAAGTACTGGAACAGGTAAATAGTTTTAAACGAGTCATAGAGGTACTGAGAAAGGCACTGGCTTCTTCAGAAGGGAGTGGATCAATGCGTCTTGACAGTTTATACTTATGGATCTTTTTCAATTCCGCTTGTTTGAAATTTGATGGTCTTTTCTAGGCAGAAGCCAGATTTGACATGATATTATGAATCTCATTTTCTGTATTAGTTTCAATCCCCTGCTAAGCAAGTCTGAGCAGTTATAATAATGTTAAAGGAGATATATATACACACATATGCATTTATATATTCCTATTTAACTAGTCTGTCTTACCCAACTGTACACAAACATACACTTTTGGTTGTGAATATTTTATCATATGCTTTTCACCACAGAATGAAAGTTTGTTTCAAGTATTAGAAAACAGCTTCTATTGGAACTGTTTTTCTTGAAAATGAGCTCGAGAGAGGCTACTAAGAAATCCCTATGGCTGGTTTGTATGTCAATCATAGATGACTTTGATGCAGAATTAGGGGCTGTATTCTGATATAATTTAATCTCCACTGTGGCTGCTGGATTTACACCTATTTACTCTGGCAAAAATAAGATCAGAATCTATATCCAAATCCTCTTGGCAATGAATATTTTAGCCTTTTCAAAGATGCTTTTGAAGTTACACTGTTGTGTCTATTCAGTAAATAAAAGAGAAGTTCTTTATTCTGTGTTGTCATTCCTGTCTTGCACATGATAGTCATTTAAAAGAGAAATGAAGACAAGTAGCAACATCTTGCCAAGCCGCATTCATGATATTTTCTTTTTTGGTTATGCAATGGATTTTAAAGAGCAGCTTATTTATTCTGATGTAAAAAGAAACAAAATTACTGAGTGATCTTTCCATGTATTTAAACTTTGGAATTTTTGAACATTAAAAGATACATAATAATCAGACAGTGATTTCCACAGAAGTTATCAATTTGAAAAGTGAATTGTCTGATGCAGTGTACTAAGGTTCCGGTTTTCAGTTTTATTTAAAAGATTCAAGTGAGAAGGCAGTAAAGTTTAATACAAAATCACTTTGATGATTTATTTTCAGAGGATAATTTGTTTGCCAATTAAGGACAGGTAATCCTAAATAAATAGAGCCCCCTGTTCCAAATCATCTTGAAATACTTAAATGTCTTTCCAGTTATAGATATGTATGACTGAATAACAATATGGGGACCCCAACATGTTACTTTTTAATTAAAGGCCAATATTCCATACTGATTTGATAGCCATTTTTTTCTTCTTTTTCTTTTTCTTCTTCTTTTCTTCTTCTTTTTCTTCTTCCTCTTTTCCTTTTCCTTTTCCTTTTCCCAATGATTTCCTTGTTCAATCACCTAATCTTTAAAGTATCCGATTTCAAGTAGAGAGAGTAGAATTTGCACCTTTAAGAGATAACACCAAAATATCTATTCAAGCTGTCAAATAGACTTTTTTTGGAAGCTTGGCTTAATACTCACACCTAGGCCCCTCTACTGAGAATAGATACTTAAATACTCCCCTTAAATACTAATACTCATTGCAGTACTTAAACACCAAGCATTTTGGGAATGAGTATGCAGACATGTGACTTCTACTTCACCCCACAGTCACCAAGAACAGATCTCCCTTCTGTTTAAAAGGAACTAAAAAGAAATAATTTTTAAAAGCTAAATGATCTCTTGTCTATAATGAGAAGTTACTGACCAGAGCAAAGATAGAGCATAGGCTACAAAGACAAGTAGTTTAGAGGATTTAAGAGTTTTTATTTGCCAAGGAACACAATAGAACAAGAATGCTTTGCGTACTGATCCCTCTTAAAGCAGACTGGCCAGAGAAAAATAATAGTTTTGATACATCAAAGGATGATACTGTTCCCTAAGTGATGGTGAGAGCTGGTAGTCCTTGGGACAACCTAAGTCCATGATCCCTGAATCTAAGTTCCATTTCCTTTTCTTTTATTATGTTGATACTCTAAGCTAGATCATAATTTCTCAAACTTTTTTTTTTCCTTTTCTTCTATTCCCAATCTAAAAAGCACCTAACCACCTAAAAATGTATTTATGTTTGATTTATCACTTATAGAACTAAAAGTCTGTGGACAATTCATTTACAGGGATATTATTCAAAACATTTTCTTAGCCATCAAAAAAGAAAAAGGGTTCTGAGCTGCTACTGCTTGATGGTTTATTTTCTTTCTATGTGTATAAATATGTTCATATTTATATATGGACAATCCTCTGGTGTGTTCATATTTATATATGGACCATCCTTTGCTGTCAGTGCGCCATGAGTAACACAATGACAATAATGGAGTAGATGGTAAGTCTTGAGACCTCCTCTTACGAATATTGCTTTGAATTACTGCAATGAAATATGCTGCATACAGCTGCAGTTTGTTTTCTAATGTCTATTGTATTCTAAAGAACATTGAAACAGGTAAAAATAAAAGAAGTTAAGGGTTTCGTTCAGATCCTTTGCATGTCTCAACTTACATGATAGATGTATCACAGCTGACACAAAGGCTTGGTCTGAATTCTTATTTTGTGTGTGCTGCATTGTGTAACTTGGACAGTATTAGCTTAGTCTTAACTCCACCACTCTTTTTTTTTCTTCGCTTTTTTTTTTTTTTTTTTACCCTGGGCCCTTTCAGGGTCAGTCTTGGGTCAAGGTTGGTTATTTTTCCAAGAATGATTTGCAAAGAAGTGGAACTGTGAGAAATCGTATTAATTCCTCCTAGTGAACTGTAGCCCAGGAATCCCAGTGTGACAAAGTGCCTAGGAGTAGAACAAAAAATTCAGAGCTCCCTGTTTGGGATAGCATTCTTTGGATCAATTTATATATTCATAATCCTCTTTGGAGGTGGATGAAGTGTGACATATGACTAATAGAGGAAGATAAAATGTGAAAGCTTTTTAAAAGGATTAAAATGAAACACTGAAATGCTAGGAATTGCCACAAGCCCAATTCATATTTGCAAGCATTATAATTTCACACACAAGTCCATACTTCCATGTGAATGAATGGAATCATCCCTGATCCTGCTTAGGAAGCTCAGATGCATGTTTAGGACATCATCATTCCGAGTCATTATAGGCCAGAAATGTCATACGCAATATTAGGTGAACCAATTGGAAAGTCCAGATCTTCAAAAACAGAGAGCCACTGTATGAACATTCTTGGCCAATAAAAGGCCATGTTCCTTTGAGTCCTTCTGTTTCATTACTTTTAACATGCATTCTCTCAAAGTTGTATTAATGTTTATAACCATTTGACAGTGGTGAGTTGTACATCAAGATGAGAGTTAAATATGGGAAGGAGACTTCATTTTTTTTTTTTTAAATATAATGCTTAGATCTTTCTTCCTGGGCAGCTTTAAACGTTTCAGTAGTGATGTTTACATAATTTTCTTTGGAAAATGAGGGTTTGTACAGAACTGACTTTTTTTAATCTTCTTCCCCCCTGCTCTTCATCCTGAATTAAATAATTCTGCTTTCTCATTGGTAAGAAGATACTTTTAGGCTATCCTCTTACTAATGCTTCTCAGTCTTCATTTATCCTCTTTCTGAACATTTAATCCTACATTTAAAAAAAACCCAAAACCCAAAAACCCATGAAATTAATGGACATCATGGGAAACCTGTGCTTCTCAAAAATCCATCTCTTTCACATGATAGAGTGTGTCACAGGTCCTCTGATTTTAAACAGGTGGATTCAAATTATTATCCCTGGCTGCAATTTCACTTTTCTATTTAGTTCCATTCCACAGATCTCCATATAAAGTACCGATTTAATTACTTGTTTTCTTCTTAAACTCCTTCCAGTTTATCCATGATCTTTTTTTTTCTCTCAGAAGGGACAAGTCCAAGTACAGAGGCAAGAGGCTTCATAAACCACTTCAAAGGTTCCCCTTCACTACACTTTAGATCTTCAGACAGCTCATAGTTGCCTGCAAGAGGCTACCGTAAAATGTGTAAGTGACCGTTCTGTGTGTAGACTGAGAAGTTTAAACAGATTAAAAAATACATAATAAAACCTAGACCTAAACAGCAAGTATGGATTTGATCCATTGCAATGTGCAGGAGGAGTTTGTTATCACAAATGCCAATGGCAGAATTGGGCAGGTTGTTTTGTGGGCAATTTCTCTATGGAAGGTCTGTATCTTCTGTTGCCTGCCTTTCTCACTAAGGAGGAAAAACTTGTATTCTTTCTCATCTGTGCTGATATAATCTCACTATTCACCTAAAATCAGTGGTGGAATTTGAAGTCCATCCTGTTCCTGATGATTAATTACAAAAAGGAACAATTTCAGACTTGAGATTGAGGATCTATCTATGTCTTCAAATTAAGATACTGCCAAGCTGTGACTTGAAAATTAGCTATACGATATCAGTCTGTGAGCTTTGGTTAGTCCGTTTTATTAACACTATGTATTCAGTGATGGAAGAAGAAGACCAGGCTGACCAAACTTCTGTGACTGCTTTGTGTTGTGGATGTATGTAGTGCAAGAGAGAATTGCAAAGAAACATAGTTGTCTAAAGGAGGAGTGAGAAATTCAGGTGCAATTCACATTTTAATAATTCTAGAGTATGTTTTTTGGCCTTCAGCTGTGACACCAAAAGGGAATGGTCTTCCATGAGCCTTTGCCATCATCCTGCACAAGGCTTAAATACCCCAGCCGTCTTAAAAAGGCACTAGGTTTAGCCTAGTGGATTGATCTTAAGAGTGGGCACAGTCCACTTTTAAATTGTAGCTTAAGATGGAAGGCACATCAATAAATTTCATCCTGAGTCCTCTACCATATTCACATTTAGATATACTGATGAACTAAAATCATAATATGGCCAATATATGTTTATTCCTTCTACTTTGGAAGGTTACTTTGTGTATTTTTACAAGAGCTTTTTTAATGTGCACAACATATCAGAATGTTTGAATGTCCTTTACATGGGAAGAATAACTATAAGAGCTGGGAAATACTTCTATGAGGAAACACCTTTTAGATAAAATTTTTTGGGAAAAGTTTTCAGGGTCTTCATTTATATTTTTCAATTCCTTAACAAAAATACACAGACACACAAAAACAAAATTAATGAAGTTATAATAAATACACACATTTTACTTAAGGACAAGAGACTATGGGAAAAGGGATTAAGGGGAAGAGAGAATTGTGGGGTTTTTTACCCCAAACAAACAAACAATAAATAATACGCTTTAAATAACATTTCTACTGATGTTTGTTCTGGAAAACCAAACAATTCAGATTTAGGGATAACATATTCTTTTGTAACAGGAAATTCACAGCAAGCAAATAACCTTTTCTTATTTACTGTGTTTGATATTTTTGTCATCTTTAAACACAGTTTATATGAGAAACATAACTGGAAATTTCTATGAAAACGCTGAATGATTTTGTCAATGAACTTAAATAATAACCATCATCATCTGAATTTTAGCTTATGGAATTTAAACTTTAATCTTATTCTAGGAAGTATTTTGTTTTGTTTTTCTATTTTAGTAATAAAAATAAGGCTACGAAAGGAATGCAATAGTCTGTCAAGTTCCTCCTTGTTCCCTAGGGCAGGATGAACTGTACAAGTGCTAAGCCTGGCAGATGCTGTCTAACTTATTCTTCAAGATGTCTAAGGATAACTCCACAACATCCCCAGGGAATTTGTTTCAGCATTTTACACGTCCCCTTAAAAGCTTTCCCAATGCCTATTCCTGAATCATTCCTTCTTTAATTTAATGTCACTGCTTCCTTTTTTATTCACCATAGGCACAGAAATCAGAATTTTTTCTTCCTTTTGTAGCAATCTTTTGCAGCAACAGACATTTCGAGTCCATTTACATACTCACCATCGCGTCTCCTCTCCCTTAAGTTGAGCAGCTCCGGTCTTTTCAGTTTTTTCCAGTTGGGAATGATTAATAGCTCCCTGGAAACTCCTGTCCTCCCCCAAACTGATTCATGCCTAGCTTGAAGAGTAAGGCCCAGACTGGAAAACCTGCTTCATCTGAGAGCCAAGGACATGCCAGTAGTGGGAGATGTTACTCTAGTACAGGTTATGCCCTCATTTGTGTCATCTAGTATTCACTTCATGGACTGTTCATAGGTTAGAAACAGTTATGTGTGTTTATCAGCTTGTAAAATCATTTTACTGTGTTTTCTTTTTTATTTAAATAATAGCTACAAGAAATCCAAGGAAAGAGAACTGTTTCTATTGGAACCAAACAGAGTTTTGTGACTAACTTCTTTAATATCCAAGTTTTTGAGAGATCCTTTGTTTCAGAAATTCTGAATAGAGAGATCTGAAATATAAGAAAGAGATCATAACATTTCTGGATATCAGAATCTTCTGACACTTTGAATATTTGAATATCCTCACTTCTTGCAAGGTTACATTTTTTCGTTTATTACATTAATCATGCTAACCTTGATGAAAAGTTTGGCTTTCTGTAGTTTTGCATTCACCCTGTGGAGCTATAGCTATAAACCCACGTGCCTAGGAAGCTTGTCTTGCCTTGCAATAACCTGTAATAAAGACTAAGGAGTCACATACATTTTATCTTTTCATTCTTATTATTTGGATCACATGCACTCGCCTCACATAGTTCTGGGGAAATCCTTTCAGCTTTAAAATACTAGTTCCCCTTCGTATTATCGGTGAGAGACAGAAGTATAATCTTGTCGTATTCACAACCGTAGAAGAGTTTCCATTCTTCCTTTGCTGTCCTACATGTGCAGAAAAAGTTGTACGGCATCTATCTTATCTTTTTTAATAATTGTATTTTAAATTATGGTTATTTGTCAAATACTCTTAAACCTGTAACTGCAGATCTATAAGTATCATGACCTGTCTCCACTGGAAAGGGCTGATGTAATTAGAAAAAGGCCTATATCAATCACTGAGATAATGGGTATTCTCTCTCCCTCTCCCACCCCCTCCTCTCTCTCATCATCAATTACCCTGACTATTTAAAAAAAAAATCAGACAAACCTACCCTCTTTTAGCTACAGTGCTGCCATTGCTATTAATGGAATTTTAAATCTTCTGTTAGACAAAAGGTTCCTAGGGAGACTATTTTGCAACTGCCAGTTAAGGAAAGTGTAATTTATGTAATCTCACGGAATTAGCAATGGGTTTAATAAATGTGGTAAAAGTTGACATTCATAGAATCATAGAATCATAGAATCTTTGGGTTGGAAGGTTCCTTGAAAGGTCATCTAATCCAACCCCCCTGCAGTGAGCAGGGACATCTTCAACTCGATCAAGTTGCTCAGAGCCCCGACCAACCTGTCCTTGAATGTTGCCAGGGATGGGGCATCTACCACCTCTCTGGGCAACCTGGGCCAGTGTTTCACCACCCTCATAGTGTAAAATTTCTTCCTTAGATCTAGTCTAAATCTACCCTCTTTTAGTTTAAAACCATTGCCCCTTGCCTTATCGCTACAGGCCCTGCTAGAAAATCTGTCACCATCTCTCATCTTCTGGAATTAGCTATGTGAATTAGGAGTGTTTCCCTTTCAGTCTCACTGTGACTTGTATTAAACACCATGCATCAAAATGCAAATCTAAAGTTAAAATAACCGTTATTGTTACTATTAATTACTATTACTTCTAAAAAAGCTTTTAAAGATGTTGAAAACATAGGGCCTAGAAAGGTACTGAATATCTCCTGTTATCAACAGGAGACATCCTACTATCACTAGTTACCAGAAATGACTCTTCAACTAACAACCCTAAATTGCTCCTTAGAAGCTGATTCAACAAAACATGTCAGTATAGTAAAAAAGATCTGCTAGAACTTAAACTTTTTCAGAATAATAACAAATTTAAGTATAAATTTAGGCATGTTTGTCCACTGACTTTTGAAATCAGAGCTGGTGTAGCCCTGCTAGACTTAGTGAGAGTAAACAGGACTATGCTGAGCAGTTTTGTTATCATGCACATATTTGAGGTTTTTGAGAACTGGGCTTTGCTGCAAGATAAAAAGGGAAAACTTACTGCAGGAAATTATCAGGTCTCCTGAGTATCAAAGGCCAAAGAATTTCACTCTGGCTTTCTGACATCAAGCTTAATCACTTACAGATAGATGTCTTCCCATTTTTAAAGGAACAAGAAACAAATGTCACACAATTTCTGTAATTACTGTAGCACAGAGCAAAAATGCTTTACCCCAAAGTTAACATGACTAGTCTGATGCAATAAAAATCCTTGTCAGATACTGCTTTAAAATGTGAGTAGATTTGAGTATATGAGTAGCAGAGATCTCACCAGAGTAAGTTTAAGCTCTAGTATATTCTGTGGGGCAAGCCCATGTAGACGAGCCGTAGCAAGAGAGGTCGCTTACCTGGAGGTAGCCCAGAAAATGAAGAAAGAATTGCCCCCAGTGGTTCTTCAGACAGAAATGGTGTCTCCCAGGTCGATGAGAAGAGGGTGCAGTTTATCCATTTCTCTCTGGATTCCAAACACTGTCAGTGGTCAGGAATTTCTAGGCCAAGAATACGTAACAGTTGATGTTTTCTCAGTTTCGTCACTTACTTATTTCACAGGAATGTCATTAGGATTTGTATTGATTCTGGGAAGGTTTTCATACAATGACATTAAATAAAGTCACAAGGAAACAGTTTTTTTAAGACAGATTTTCCTTTTGCAGAGACCAGGTAAGTAAATAAAAGTTTCCCTACATTTCTCTGGCTTGAGTTGTCAGCTTTTCAACAACAGCCAGATGATACCTTTAGCCTGTTGGCCCATGTCAAATCCAATGGTAAGCCAAAACGATACTTTGAAAATTATGTAGGTTGATTCTTCACATTCTAAGGAGTACAAGTGTCCTACAGCTGCATCATTTTTCAAGAGTGATTTACTTCTCGTTCTTACATTTTGAAAATACTATACGTTGGTAGTAGCCTTTCCAGGTATACAGAGCAATGCAAAAGATCAAAAAAATCTTTGCAACAGAAGGCTTCTGAAACAAAACTTTTCAACCTTTACCAGGCAAATACTGCTTATCTCCTCCTGATAATGAGCACATTTGTTATCAAACTGCACAAAGGCGACCTTATAAAACATACGGAAGATGTGTCAGGAATTTGCATTTTGTAGCTTGGCCTATTGACCTTATCCCACTTCGATGTTTTAAACATTTTCTCCAAGTTCAGTGCTACTGCTGGTGAATGGATTAATAAAACGGTATTTCTTATTTTGTTACTGCTGAATGTTAACTTTATCTATATGGCATATAATTACCTGCAAATAGAATTCCAAGCTGATAATGCAAAGACTCTTTTTGTCTCTGTCTCTAAAAAATCTGTGTATATATGTATCTGTATATGTCTGCATGTGTTTCTGCAGTATCTGTTGCCATTTAATAGGTTATAAAAGCTGCAGCTTGTTCTAGTGAACAGAAATAAACTGGAGAAACATTTGGTGATATCAGTCTAGTTCATACTAATATTTTTCATTAAAAAAGATATTAATGGCAGCTTCTTAAGATCACAGCCCGTGTGGAGTTTGGATTAATTTAGCAGTGAATCTCAGTTTCCCACCTAGTCTTTGCCCACAAATAAAGGCAACGTAAAACTTTGATTTGAACATCCCCTGTCAGAATTCATTGGTTTTTAGATTGTTGAGAACACAGTTGGCTGTAACTTTAAGTCTTGAAGGTAGAAGACATCTGCCTGGTGAAGTCATTCACTGCTTATTGGAAAAGGGCATTTCTGATAAATTCCATCTTGGCTTTTTGTTCAGTCTCAACACAGAAAATGTTCTCACCTACATTTTTGTAATGGTTTATTAATGGACTCCGGATCTTGGAATGTTTTAAAGTTGCTTGATCTGAGTGCTGCTTTTGACAGTTTTGATTATAATAGCATCCCCCTTGATCATGTTTAATGTTCTCTGGGTTTAGCTGGCTCTACATTTTGCATTCATTTCAATCCTACTTGTCCAACACATCAAGGTTTTTTTTGTGGGGGGTTTTTTTGTTTTTTTTTTTTACCATTAGAGAGAGTTCCCTTGGCCTCCTTTGCTCAGAATTTATTTATGGGAAGGTTCTTTCACCAATTCAGTCCTGAACACTTTGTCTCTGCACAAAAGCTGTCACTGAAAGCAAACTTGAAGGGGAAGGCTGGATGCTTCCAAAGAACGAAGAGGAATGTATTTTTTTACAGAATTCCCTTTTGACATCTCACTTTAAGTCCACTGACTTTAACAACCACATGGCTTTACTTTGCATAATAATATGATGCATTAACATAATTCATATTCTATTTTCTGTGTCGTGACTACTTGACTATATTTTTGTGAAATGTAATATTGTTAATAGCCACAGGACATTAAGGGTATAAAAAATTTCCCAGTAATTTCTAATGGAAAAATCTACACTCACAAAAACTCCTAACACCCAGAAAATAAGAGAGAACTGAAAAAAGGGAATCTTGACAAGACTGAGGATTATTTTGAGTGGGACAGCAAGAAACAAAGGTTTCATAAAGCAAGAAGGGCAGTATATCACACCTGATACACAGGTGACAAGAACATAAAGACAGAAGTTTTCCTAACAGGTAGATCACAGCTATGTCTTCCTGTCAGGAGCAAGAGACAATGCTTATGCTTGGCCTTAGGTCCAGAAGACAAAGGAGAGAAAAACTGGACAGTCTCCCCTGCCAGGCGAATAGATGGCTAATTGCAGTCCAGAACCCTGTAGGATGCATTACAGCCCTCTAGCTTGACCATCTAGATCATAATGACGTTCTCCTAACGAGATAAGGGGAAAGCAAGGAGAAAGAAATTCTAAAGGGGCAGGAGAGCAGGGTATACTTTGTTTTGGATGAAAAACAAGAAGAAAAAAAAAAGGATTTTATTAGAAGGACTATGAATTTAATCAAATTCCATATAGTGGAAAATTAAACTTGTGGCCTTTAAACATGTGAAGATAATCTAAAAGCGTCAGGTCACATGAGAAGCTACCTCACGAAACAACTTTGGGTTCAGAGAAATGGATCGATAGACAGAATGAAGGCAAGAAAATTCAAAGCCAAGCTGTGAGACAGCCAGAGCCTGTCTCACCTTGCCTTATGAACTGTACCGTATCAGCAAGACAGGATCAGATGCTAGCAAGTTGCACTTCCAAAAGGGATTAAATCAATGTGATTTGATCAGTCCTTTGAACTTTTTGAGGTCCTCTTGCCTTCTCCTAAAACATTGTCCACATCACAGGGATGATGGATCCATTTGTTTTGATCAATTTGACATTGCTGCATTCCAGCTTTAATCCTCCTTACCATGCTAAAGAGTAGCCTGGGGCAAACTTTTTGTTCCCTTGAACAGAAAAGGGAAGGAGCACACTGCAGCTCCAAGCAAGTCCATGTAAAATTGTGAGGAGACGTGACAGTGGAAAGTAGGAGGAGATAAAAACTAGTGACAACATGGGACAGACAGTTGATTGCACTTGGCAGCCCATATGTGTTCATACACATACACAGTGTACGATGGCAGTATTGTGCAGCTGAGGATCTGAGGCACTTTGATGAATCTCTATGAAGCAATGGGTTCTTCCCCCAGGCAAGTGAATGCAGAGAGGTGAAAGTGTCTCTGGTCCTCAAATCTCTTTGGAAACTAGTCTGTCTCTGTTTCTTCAGGCTGCCCAGTGAAACCTGCTTCATCAGAGCATTCACACATGAGACTTTCCACAGACTACTCTCATGACTGTTTCTTACTTTAGGTTTCCCAGTTCAAAGACAAACTGAAATTATAGGATCAATATAGAGTAGATTTTCCTTTAGGTTTGAAGCAGGACTAATAGTCTACAAAAGAATTAGACCTGTCCTTAAACACCTCTGATCTCCACTGTCCTCTTCAGTTTAGGTGGTCCCAGAAAACAATGTTCATGGCTTAAGCTGCCTCTTGCTGCATGAGAAAGGCTTTTGGCATGGCAACAGGAGATTAATTTGTCGTAGTATTTTCAGAAGGACAATGCAACCACACCCAAGTTGTATGTCTACTTACAGGGTTCAAGTTTTGATCAAATAAGTAAACCTGTTAGAAACTGTAGTTTCATTACGGTCTAGTCTCGGAAACATATTAGCTTTTGACAAATAAAACAATTTGTAATGGCTTTGTGATCTGGACTGGACATTTGTTAAGTAGAAGTACTAAGTGTCTTTCATGTCAATTGAAATAGTCAAGTATTTGAATTACTACTGGCCCATAGGGATATACCCCTCCCCCTTCCCTTCCCTTCCCTTCCCTTCCCTTCCCTTCCCTTCCCTTCCCTTCCCTTCCCTTCCCTTCCCTTCCCTTCCCTTCCCTTCCCTTCCCTTCCCTTCCCTTCCCTTCCCTTCCCTTAAAATAAGAATAGCTTGGCAGAATTTTTAAAGTGTCTTAGTGTGGTGGGTTCACCCTGTCTGGGTTCCAGGTGCCCACCAAAGTTGCTCGATCACTCCCCTCCTAAGCTGGCCAGGGAAGAGAAAATATAACAAAAGGCTTATGGGTCGAGATAAGGGCAGGGAGAGATCAGTCACGAATTATCATCATGGGCAAAACAGGCTCAACTTGGGAAAAATGTATTTAATTTATTACCAATCAAAATCAGAGTAGGATGATGTAGCTCTAAGCACATTCCCCCCACCCCTCCCCTCTTCCTGGGCTCAACTTCACTCCCGATTTCTCTCCCTCCTCCCCCCGAGCGGCGCAGGGGGACGGGGAATGGGGGTTGTGGTCAGTCCATCACACACTGTCTCTGCTGCTCCTTCCTCCTCAGGGCGAGGACTCCTCACCCTCTGCCCTGCTCCAGCCTGGGGTTCCTCCCACGGGAGACCGTCCTTCACAGACTTCTCCAGCGTGAGTCCTTCCCATGGGCTGCAGTTCTTCACGAGCTGCTCCAGCCTGGGTCCCCCACGGGTGCCGTCCTTCAGGAACAGGCTGCTCCAGCCTGGCCCCCGCGGGGTCCCAGGTCCTGCCAGCAAACCTGCTCCAGCCGGGGCTCCTCTCTCTCCCCACGGGGCCACAGGCCCTGCCAGGAGCCGGCCCCAGCGCGGGCTGCCCACGGGGTCACGGCCTCCTTCGGGCATCCCCCTGCTCCGGCGTGGGGCCCTCCCCGGGTGCGGGTGCAGATCTGCTCCCCCGTGGAGCTCCATGGCCGCAGGGGCACAGCCGGCCTCCCCGTGGGCTTCCCTGGGGGCTGCCGGGGACCCTCTGCTCCGGCGCCTGGAGCCCTCCTGCCCCTCCTGCTCTGGGCCGGGGGCTGCAGAGTTCTTTCTGTCACATATTCTCTCTCCTCTCTTCTGAGTGCTGCTGGTGTTCAGCAGTTTACTTCCCCCCCCTCCCTTTTTAAATATGTTCTCTCAGAAGTGTGACCGCTATTGTTGATGGGCTCGGCCTTGGCCAGTGCAGCCGGCTGGCACTGGCTCTGTCAGACATGGGGGAAGCTTCCAGCAGCTTCTCACAGAAGCCACCCTGTAGCCCCCCCACTACCTTGCCACGCACACCCAATGCACTTGGAATGGCATAAATATTAAGAACACAAATTACTTAATATAATTAAACAAGTAAAACCAGCAGAGACAAGAGTGCAGCAAATTATCATTCCTCTTGTCCCTACTATCACAAGATTTTCAAAGGCACTTAAGTAATTTCTTTTTAAAAAAACTAGTACTCCTAATTCTATTATTGAAAATACAGATAAACCAAAAACACATGGAATTTTTTATTAGGTCTTAAAATGTTATGTGGAAAATTATGTAATTCAGAAGTTACATAGTTAAGAGATGCCATACAGACCTTGAAAACCTTATGTTGAGAGAACACTACTCTTATTACCCAAATTTCTCAGTAATGTACCATCAAGAGCCTGGATGAAATCCTCTCTCCTCCTTGTGTAATGACTATGGAGCTCGGACATCATCTCCAGTATTTCCCTGTACGTGCCATGTCCAATGTCGGCAGGGCAGAGAACACAATCAAATTGTGGTCCAAACACGGCAGATCTGTCTCACAAGTGTAGATCACACGGGCAAGACTGCTTGCTTAAATTACACCTAAAAGCCTGAAGCAAAACCAGGTTAAAGCAAGATATAACACCAAGGAAATGAAAATCAGAAGAGACAGAACAACATCCCCATTTTACAGTCTGAAGACAGAGAGATTAAATTGTTTGAGGTCAAATGAGGGCAGAGAGGGCACCTTTGGCAGAGGTAGAAATGCAATCACAGATCACTTTCTTTACCATTGGATTAGCCTTTCCTCGTGGCTTTTTCTTAAACCCATTTGACAGCAACTCACTCAATTATTCTTTGTGATTAATTTCCTGGATATGTTGCCTTTTTTTATTTGTTTTCTTGTTTGTGCACTTTCAGACAAATTTTAATGTCTATCAATGCATTTTTACTAGTATTACTTGAATAGTTCTGTTGAATAATGTTGAGGGAGTAGATGATAATTTAGTATAAGCTAATTATTAAAAGGTATGAGCTATCAGCCAGCACAAGATACAGTGTTGCTTTCTTACAAAAAGGAGGTTCATTTTGAAATATTAAAACTAAATGAAAGGCAAAGAATAAATACTTCCATTGTATATTGATCCCTTTCTTCACATATGTCTTCAGGTATGCACGTATGTACATAGACATCGCTGTCTATTCATCAAATGTATGAGAAGCCATCCCTTTATTATCACAGCTGCTCAAAACACGTGGCTAGCAGATTCTTATTTAAACAAGGTCATATTGCAGAGCTGTACCATGAATATCAGCTCATGGGTGTGCAAAAACATGGTGGTGGAATGAGTAGTTTGCACTAGCACTTACATCAACTTGCACTTGATAGGTTCAAGTTTCCCATGATAACATGCAGTAATATTTTGTTCTCTTTGAGGATCTTTGAAAAACACAAAAGGGCATCTAACTTGGATGAATGTCTTGCACATTCCTTAAGGTTTTTGCCAGCTGAGGATGTATCCATGGCCTATTTCATCATCAAACACAAAGCTGAATGGACAAAAATATTTATATTTTTTATCCTCCTGTAAGAAAAAAAAGATTACAGGTCAACAATTAATCTAACTGAGATTATCCTAAATTAGATTTCTAATTAATTTTTTTATACAGGAGGCTGATTGCACTGATTTGTGGTAGTCAGCTGTGAGGTTGTAGGGGGGTTGTGTACACACCTTGGCAAGGTACCACCATATTGTTGTAAAGGACTTTTTATCATTTCCAGTACAAAGCTACAAAGCTTTTCCTTCCTGCCTTCTTCCCTGCCTGCATGCCCTCCAGCCTTTCAGCCTTTCCTTCCTGCCTTAACACTTCCTTCCTTCCTTCCTTCCTTCCTTCCTTCCTTCCTTCCTTCCTTCCTTCCTTCCTTCCTTCCTTCCTTCCTTCCTTCCTTCCTTCCTTCCTTCCTTCCTTCCTTCCTTCCTTCCTTCCTTCCTTCCTTCCTTCCTTCCTTCCTTCCTTCCTTCCTTCCTTCCTTCTCGCTTTCTTCTTTCTCTCTCCTCTTCTCTCTTTCTCTCTCTCTTTCTCATTCTCTCTGTGTCTCTCTCTCTTTCTTGCTCTCTTGCTCCCTTTCTCTCTTTCTCGCTCTCTTGCTCTCTTTCTCTCTTTCTCGCTCTCTTTCTCTTTCTCTCTTTCTCTCTCCCTTTCTCTCTTTCCCTTCCTTCCTTCCTTCCTTCCTTCCTTCCTTCCTTCCTTCCTTCCTTCCTTCCTTCCTTCCTTTCTTTCAGGGGGCTGGATACCCTGAGAATGACTGGTCTTACTATTAAAGACTGAGGCAAGGAAGGCCTCAGTCTTTTCCCCATTCTTTGTTCAGTATCCAGTAAAGGATGGTGCTTTTCCTTAGCCCTCCTTTCGTTGCTAATGTCTTTATAGAAACATTTTTAACCTCACATAACCTCACAACATCCCTGTAGTCCTCCTGAGTTGCCTGCCCCTTGTTCCAAAAGTGAAAACTCTCTTTTTTTCCCTGAGTTCCTGACAAACTTCTCTGTTCAGCCAGGCTGGTCGTCTTCCCCACCGGCTCATCTTTCAGCACATGGGGATGGCCTGCTGCTGCACCTTTATGATTTCCTTCCTGAAGAATGCCTAGCCTCCTTTGCCCTTCAGGACTGCCTCCCAAGGGACTTTGTTAGCCAGGCCTAATTCTGCCCTTTGGAAGTCAAGGGTAGCAGTTCTGCTGACTCCTCTTCTTACTTTTCCAAGAATAAAAAACTCAGTCATTTTGTGATGGCTATGCCCTAGACAGCTTCTAACCTTCTAACAGCTTCACCCACAAGTCCTTATCTGTTCTCAAACAAGTCCATTGGAGTGCCTTCACTAGTTGGCTCACTCACCAGCTGTGTCAGGAAGTTATCTTCCACACATTCCAGGAACTAGACTGTTTCCTCTCCACTGTATTGTATTCCCAGCAGACATCTGGTAAGTTGAAGTCTCCCACGAGAACAAGGGTTAGCAATTGTGAGACTTCTCCCAGCTGCTTGTAGAATATTTCATCTGCCTCTTCATCCTGTTTGGGTTGTCTATAACAGACTCCCATCATGATATCCACCTCGTTGGCCTTCCCCCTGATTCTTGCCCATAAACACTCAACCATATCGTCACCATCATTAAGCTCTAGACAACCAAAGCACTCCCTAACATACAAGGCTACCTCACCACCTCTCCTTCACTGCCTATCCCTTCTGAAGAGTTTATAGTCATCTACAGTATCTGCAGTTGTGCGAGTCATCCCACCATGTTGATGGCAACTATATCATAGCTTTCCTGCTGCACAAAGGCTTCCAGCTCCTCCTGTTTGTTGCCCATGCTGTGTGCATTGGTGTAGATGCACTTCAGTTGGGCTGTTGCTCCTGCCACCCTTTCTGGGGGAGAAGCCCTAATTCCTACATGACCATTCTCAGGCACTTCTGTGGTTTCTAACACATCAATAACCCTTGTGTCTTTCCTGCCACGTGGAGCTCCATCTATACCTCCACTGAGCTGACAGACCAAAGGACCTCACTAGCACATCACCCCTCAAACTTTGGCATGCCTCTCCCAGGCTTATCTCTAGTGGGTCTTGTATTATCTCTTTCCCCCTTTAAGTCTGGTTTAAAACACTTTCAGTGAGCCCTGCTAACTCCTGTGGAAAGATCCTTTCCTTGCTTTGAGAAAGGTAGACTCTATCTGTTGCCAGCAGGCCTGATGCTGTGTAAACTGCCCCATGATCAAAAACCACAAAATTCTGCCGCTGACACCAGTCTCAGAGCAAGGTATTCATCTGCTGTCTCTTCCTGTTTCTTCCCTCATCATTCCCTGCAACTGTAAGGATAGAGGAGGACACTACTTGTCCTCCTGATTCCTTAACCGGTCTTCCCAAGGCTCTGAAGTCTCTCTTGATTGTCCTCAGACTTCTTGTTGTAACTTCATTGCTGTCTACCTGAAAAATCAATAATGGATAGTAATCTGAGGGCCGTACTGTGGTAGGAAGCTTTCTCTTCACATCTTTAACCCAGGCCCCAGGGAGGCGGCAGAAGTCCCTAAGAAGTGGGTCTGGTCTGCACATTGTGCCTTCTGTTCCCTTCAGAAGAGAGTCTTCTATGACAGTGACTTGTCTTTTTTTCTTTATGGAAGGAGTTTTGACACAGGGCGTAGGTTGACTTAACCTCGGCAACACCTCCAACCTAGATGAAGCATCATCTTCATTATTATTAATCAGTCCTACTTGCAGAGCCTCGTACCCGTCATGCCAGGGCAGCTGGGAAGGTGGGGTGGTCATGGAGGAGAAATGCCTGCTGAGCTGGGCGGGAACTGGTCACCGTTGCCCCCATCCCTCAGGTCACCATGTTCAGACAGGCTGAGAGGACAGGGACTCCTCCGTACCCTGTGTCCTGTCTGCCTGACAGGCCTGTCCCAGGGAAGGCGGGTGCAGTCCCCGTAGCGTATCTCACTCTCCCTGATACTCCTCGACCTACTCGCCTCCTCGCAGAGCTCTGTCCCTAAGCGCAGCGGCACCTCTCCCTGGGCACACCTCCCACAGCTGTGCTCGCTGCTGCCATATGACTGATATAACTGGCATAATATATGAAATAACTGACAGCTTTCTCAAAATCAAAGCACTGTAAATTAAGCAGTTTTGTTTTGTTTTGTTTATTTTGTGTGGTCCTCTTCTTCCCAGTGGGACTCAAACTTCTTTTCGAAAAGAACGTATTTGGTAACAACTTGTTTGGTTAAAGAGAATGCCTGAGCCTATTCCAAGAGAAGCAGTGTTAACATGTTCAAGGCAACTAACAGAAAATCTCCCAGACCAAATGAAACTGCTTTTTTTTTTCCTTTTTTTTCTCCAGATGCAACAGTCTTTGTACATCAGACTAATAGTTTGTCTTAATCATACACCCCGTCCCCCCACCTTGGTTAGGGTAAAAACAAGTGACGATATTTGAAAAACAGCAGGGAAAAAATGAGTGTGTAAGAGATACATATAAATCTGCCTAAGAGATAAAGATCAGACTGCATTTGACTTCAAAAGCCCAGACAAAAATCTAATATGAGGGCTTCTCTAACACTATCTTATATGCATGAGTTTCTGCTTGCACCTTTCAAAAAAATTTATAGTGTAGCCGTGCATTTTCCCATAAAGTTCATGAGTGTCATGAATTTCAAACCCACAAGTTGGCTGCTTTCAGAATTTTAGCTTGTGTGTCTCATTTTGAATAGAGCAAGTGTCTGTAGAAACAACACCCAGGTTTGCAGCTCAATTGCCTTAAATAAGGATGATAAATCCGTAAGGAGGGCAGACAACTAATTACCTTATTTACCAACTTCTTTGCTGATTGAATTAACAGCAAGCCCATGATGCCATAAATAAAGTAAGTTACTCCACATAGTGTTATAGTTTTGCAATATGCAGAGAAGCAGTGATCAAATAACATTTGACTTCCTTGGAATGCAGAGCAGTCACTTCCATATTTCTGTTTATACAAATAAAATCTAGAGCAAAAACACAAACCAAACTTTAAAGTGTTTCAGGAATGTTCAAAAACAGTCAGAAAGTAAACAAATTCTCTTGATCATATGGTATTATAGAGTTCAATTGTCTGTAAGTACAACATTGGCAGCTATGTAAGATGTAAAGCAATAACTAAGCTTTCTCATGTAGCGTACCCTTTCCCAAACGCTCCTTAAATATAACCATTAAAACGTTCTTCAGACATAACTACTAAAACCCCAGTAATCACATGGTTAGTATTACACAGTGTACATGAACTTGTTTTCATTAGTGCTGCTCATTCAGAAAGAGCAACGCTTATTTTTTTTCCAACCCTTGCTACTACTAGTTGGACAGTATCTCCCCAGGAAATAACTTTTGCCTTTAAAAACTGTAGCCATTTATTTTAACTTCAAAGGTGGCAGCAGCACCTATATTGAGCTCTTACTTAAAATCAGGTGATTACTGGGTCTCTATCACTTCCCCTTTGACTTCTCTGAAATGCGTTAGAGATTTGAATTCCTGCTTTCCCTTATCCACTTCCTATTTAATTTTCTTACAATTATGAACAAGCAGTGTTTATCCTATCCAGTGAAACAAAAATTAAAGATATGTACTTTCCAGTCTTTGCAATAGTAATGTGAGGAGCTGGCCTATGTACAAACAGGAGACGCACAGCAGTGCAGCAAGGTTTTCTGCTTTTTCGCTATCACGCATCTCAGTGTCAGCACAGGCTGTTCTGCTCACACGTTTGCTGGTGCATAGTAGGTAGTTGCCCCAATGTTTGGCTAAATATTACTGTAATAATGCTGAAAACTCCTCAGAAATAAACTGTGAGCATTTAGCCGAAACAAACTCGCCAGGTAACCTGAAGGAAATGTGTTTTACAAATCCCTTTAAATTGCTTCAAATTTTTCAGATCATTGTCATGTGCATCACTTCTGGCCATGGAGGGCAATCATCAGCCACTACCAAATACGTAGCGTTTTTCTTTCTGCATTTAGCTTTCTCCAAGACTTTGTCCTTCAATTCCATGGCTGACATGCTATAGTTTCTGACAAAGCCAGTAGTTATTTCTGGAGTCAGATGATTACTTTCCTGTTCTATGTCTTTATATTAAGCTGATGGCCAAGAATATCTTCTTGAGATCATATTAATCTTTGGGCTAATCATATAATTTCATTACCAGCTTTTCCCCATAGGAGACAGCTATTCTTTAAAGACAGCTTCGGTTTCCTGAATTAGAAAGGTCTGAATTGCTTATTGAGTATTTAATGTAACAATTCCTAAAGTTCATAATTATTTAGCAAATGGAATTTTGTTTCTGGAGCTGTTAGCTGTTCTGAGAAAGGCATCAAATGGGTACACAGCAATAATTTCCCCATTACATATTTTCCTGTGCATAAGTAGAACCAGGTCTGTACACATATATAATTACTTTTAAAATTAAATACACCTTCATTTATGTATTCTGGTTACTATCAGCAATGTAATGGCTACCTTTGTCCTCAGTAGCTGCACCAGCAGTTTATGACATGCAATGAAAATAATTATTTTTTTCCCCTGAAGAGATACTAGGGAATTTAATAAAAAAAACCCAAAAATAATGCCTAAGGATTTTTTTTTTTTCTAATTTCCTTCTATTGTGAAGTAGTTTTTTCTCAGCTGCTGGTGCTGAAACCCACTTTATATTTTGGGGGATTAAAATCAAACCGATTGATGATGATATATATATATAGTGGTATGAATCTTCCATCATATAGCCAAAAATAGTGCAAACACCAAGATATTTGGCAGTGATCATACACTCCCAAGAGCCCTTTTGTTTTTTAATGGATTTATCCATTTTATGCCCACACAATGCCTCAAGTAAAAATTCTGATTATTAAAAATAATCTTTTCTATTTCTTAAAACTACATCTTTGCAACTTTTTTGAAAACATCTTGATTTTACAAATGTTCTTCAAAATTCGTTCTGATTTATTCAAAAAGTCATCTTAACTTATCCATTGTGGTATTTCAGACATTATTCTTTGGATCACAATGGATTCAATGGCTATACCTTAGAGTCATGCTCATATCTAAAGAACTTCATTGGTTTATGGACATGTTTTGATGTGCTTCAGTATGTCCTAATGGTAAGCTTAGAAGTTGTCTGTTCTCTGGTAGCTTGAACAGTGAGTTTTGCCATTTAGGTATTTTGTATCCATCTGTTGAAAAGCAAAGTCTCGTGGTGGCTTCTTTGTCCTCTCCAAATTCTATTTTTTTTTTTTTTATCATAGGTGGAAATTCCCCCACAACTTTTACAGAACAGTGTGAAGTAAATTGCTTTACATTGCAGTACAGTGCTTTACGTAACTGGTGAGAGGCAATGCTACTAGATAGTGCCGTTGGCCCCCAGAAAACTGCCTGGACAGCTGCCAGACAACAAACTGAGGAAAAAGTCCTTGTATCAAGCAATGCATTACTTTCTTGTCAGATATCATAAACTAGACTGGAGCAGCTTGAAAACTGCAGCACATAGGAGGAAAGGCAGAGCAGGATACGTTGTTCACGGTAGACTACACAGCCCCTCTGACAAGATGGAAGAGATTGGTTCTGCACAACATCCAGGAACCTATGAAGACGTGGGAAGGTCCTGCTCTAAAAATGTCAAGGAGCAGCACAACACCGGGATCTGTATCCACTTACCTACTAAACAGCACCAGCACCCAGACTCACTGATAGTGGTGTGCAAGAACTGTTCAGTCGTGCTTCCTGCAGCTTTGCTTTTTTGTCATTGATGGCATGTAGATTTAATGTCCTTAAGCTGCTGCTAGTTAATTGAGGCTCTGGGTGGGAGTCAGCCGGAGTAACTATTTGTGCACACTCTGGAGACCTCCTTTCCCTTTACAAATGAACTGAGTGGGCTGCATGCGCTCCCTCTGCTCACTGATATAACAGGCATGTTCAGCTGGTGCAAACAGCATCCACATTTAGAGCTGGCACCAGCAACTCCCAGATTACAATACTCTCTGCAGCTGAAGACAGAAAGAAAGAAAGAGAGAGAGAGAGAGAGAGAGAGAGAAAGGGGGGGGGAGAGAGAGAAGAAAGAAAGAAAGGAAGGAAAGAAGGAAGGAAGGAAGGAAGAAAGAAAGAAGGAAAGAAGGAAGGAAGGAAGGAAGGAAGAAGGAAAGAAAGAAGGAAAGAAGGAAAGAAGGAAAAGAAAGATAGAAAGAAAGAAGGAAAGAAGGAAAGAAGGAAGAAGGAAGGAAGGAAGGAAGGAAGGAAGGAAGGAAGGAAGGAAGGAAGGAAGGAAGGAAGGAAGGAAGGAAGGAAGGAAGGAAGGAAGGAAGGAAGGAAGGAAGGAAGGAAGGAAGGAAGGAAGGAAGGAAGGAAGGAAGGAAGGAAGAGAGAGAGAGACTGTATCAATTGTTATGGGCATCCAAGACAGAAAGATATAATCACATTCCCCAGGCCTATTAGGTCCATTTGGAAATTTTCAGTAGTGTCCGGGTAAGATTTTTCTTTTTAAAGAAAATTATGTTTTTCAGGAATTATGTTTTTGTTGGTCAAAAGTGTGACTTCCTTCAGAAATTTTAACTTTTCATTAAAGCACACCTAGATCCTCTAACCTGAAAGAATTTTGGGGAAAGAAAAAAATTGTCCTGGGAGGAGAAAGAGAAGCTGACAGATAAGAAAATATTTTCCTCAGAAAATAGAGGTTAAGGAAAAAAAATCTTCCCTTTCTCATTCATCTCTTACTCACACGTTGGAGTATAACTCCCAGCTGGATCCTTTCTAATTTTCTCTCCGTATTGCTGAATCTCATTTATTTGCAGCAGTGCCCAACTGGCGGATGGTGTCCAACTCCGTGACTCTTCCATCCACTGCAGAGTGGATTGACCTGATTTGTGTCTACTCTGACTCACCTGGTTCTGAGAAGTAAACCCAAGTAGGAGAAAGAGACTGTGGTTTTATACCACGGATAAAATTTCGGATACTTGCAAGACACTTCTTCAACGAATCATGCTAGAAAGAGCACTCTCCAGGTCCTGCCTAGAAAGGTGTCTTTCAGAAAGCCCTTTACGTTCCCATCACCTTGTGGATGGTATGTCACCCAGTGGGAGAGAATAAATTTGGGAGGTGTAGGGTGACTGGATATATTAGTGCTATATGACATCTTTATTCTTATCTAGATCTGAAGGAAAGAGAGGCTGCAGTATCCTTTGGAGTAATACTGTCAAGATTTAGGAAAAGATACTTATAAAAAAGTTAAATTTGTAGGAGCAGGTACCATCTGTTTGATGTATGTTTACGGAGCACGCACTATGATGAGTTGTCTGTCGTCTTCTTAACATCTTGCATTCTTGTGATTTTAATAGCAGTTAATTGTATTAATTTGTACCTTATCTGAAAAATGAGGTGCCTGGGGAATTTAGTTAGGGGAAAAAGCTAAAACAAGTTAAAACAACAACAACAGCAACACACAAACAATTATAGAAGGAAAAATTGAGAAGTTCAGCTCATCAGAAACTTGCCACTGAGCAGCACAGTTTTTTGTTTTCTTTTGTTTTGTTTTTTTAATGAAAAGACACATGGAAACCCACAATGAAAATGGAATGGACTTAGAAATTAAATGATACCTGGATGAAACTAACTCCAGCTGCATTATGTCAAAGCAAAGAAAATCAGTTGACCTTAACTGACAAGAATAACACTTCGTATCTCGTTTTTGCAAATAACACATTTTTCCAGCACAAATGTCCAGAATTTACCTACATACATATGTTTGTACTACCTAGATAGATGGATAGATAAATAGATAGATACTGTATTAATTGGTTAAGTTAAGAAAGTGCATTGTGGTGGGAAAAAAAGCTTTTCACCTCTTAAACTCCTTTATCTTTACTGTGGTCACATCTCCACAGCATTCAGTAATGTTTGAAAATACAAGGTTGTATCCACTACTCCCTGAAATCAATGAGAGCCATCTGCAATTGCAGTAAAAATTACCTTCACAGGCCACTTGCCATTTAAAACTTAGGGTTTTTATAACAACTAAGTTGAGGCAAAATCTTTCTCTCACATAAAACAGTTTCAGAGAAAGGTATTTCTGGGTTGGATTTTAGATTTTCCTCCCAAGCCCTAATCCAAAACAATTAGTGAAAAGAAAACCGCAAAATAGTTACAATTTCCAGCGGAAACACAAGCTATGTTATTGTATCATCTCTAGTGACATGGATTTAAATGTCTATCTATGTATCATTACTTATTTTTAAGTAAATGGATGGAAAGTGTGAAGCATCCAACTGAGACAACAAATGCCAGGCCAAATTCTGTTTAGTCTCACCATCCAGTTTATGTGAGAACAAGTTTCACATCTTTTCAAGAGAGAAAAAATGGTAGTTTTACATGTATTTACAGTGCATGTAAAAAAAAAAAGTTTTACTTTGCTGATTTTTTGTGTTGCCTTGAGTAGGTTACTTATTATTTTTGTCACTACTGATTAAAACAGCAATTCCAGCATTTTCCAGTTCTAAAAGTATCAGGGGCAAGTAGTTGAACTAGTAAGGTTTCCAATTCAGTAGAATTCTGCTTCTGATTCAACTGTAATTTGAATAATCCTAATAAAATTCCAATTTGAGTCCAGCTAAACTTCGCAATAATTGTTTGGGTTTAGTTCTAAAATGAGAAAAAAATTTGTTTATTGGTCTGAATTTCTTCTGACTCCCTAGCTGTGAGGAACACTGTATCAAAGACTTTGAAACACTAAGGGACTATGGCAGCAGCGAGACCTCATGAGTTCTGAAAGTAAGCAAATAGTTGTTTTCCCCGAGCAGTGTCAATGCAGGAGAACATATGAATTCAACGACAGGTCCTTGAAGCAGGAAGATGGGCAGCACATAAGACTAGACCTAGGCTTATAAATCATTGCATTGTATCAGGAAGGCAGCAGAAAAACTTTGTTTAGACTCAAAATAGAGTAGAATGGAAGCTGCAATTCGCCAGCTTCCAAAAGAACCTAATAAAGAAAATGGGAAAAAACCCACCACCACCACCAAAACGCACTCATCTTTCTTGGCCATCAGAAGCACATCAAAAACAAAAGAACAGTCATGATTCGGTCCAGCAAAGGCAACATTTTTTTATAAATAAACTGTCCACTATAGTATCATATAAAACATGCACATGTACATTTAGGCTTTCTGAGGAATACCATTGCATTTAAACTGATTTGGGCAGCTAGAATTAGAAAGTTGCTAAAATGCTATAATTTCTTTGGTTAATAGATTCTTTAAAAGGCTCCTGCCTGTCCAGAGAAAAGACGTCAGTTCAGACATTGAAGCAAATAAAGGAGTGAAATCATTGTTAGCTTAATGAACATTTCAGAGATACTTTATTACAATGGATCTAGTTTCCATGATTTTCTCTCTAGGTGCTGTTATTCTTGAATAAGCAACCTTTAATTTCCTTACCAAGCTTTCAGAGGATGCCCTCTCCCTCCCTTTGTTTAAATGATTGTAATTCCATTATAGCCTAATGCATTTAGTGATTATAGTAACTTAAAAAAATCCTACATAAACCACTCACTGTACACTTGGTGACTTGAATGATGGTCATATAAATCCAGAGCATATCTTTTTTAGTCCTTTGAATACCTGAGACACAGTCCAAGTGCAACAGACACATAGACCACACAAAGTTAAACTAATATCTTATATTGTCATTACTTATAGTGACTTATTTCAACAGATTATTTTTTTTTTACAGGGGTCCCCAGCTTACTAGGCATTTCTGAATGACATCAGGTTCTCAGACCTAGACTTCCTAACTGCGGTCGCAGATTTTGATGCCAGTGATTTGTAACAGATTTTTCAACTCTGTCTTTCAAAAAAAGATGCTTAATTACATTGAAAGTACCTGCCAAATAGGTGGCCAAGGGTCTCACTCCAGGCTCTGCTCTTCTGCAGACTTCCAATACAACACTGGGGCAAACCATTGTGCTCCGCCCAATCTCCAGTTAGTGGCTGTTCTGTTTCATTCCTGTTTTGGAGACAGAAACCGTTAACTTTATTAGGTGCTCAAATATTGTGCTAACAAGGACCAGTAAACACTTCAGTTTTAGCACTGTGCAAGACTAGTAGGTCAAATCATGACAGAGGAAGATAACCCTTTTTTATGTCTATACATGGCTAGAGGAGTGAAGTGCTTTCCATAGACATCCATAGACATCCATTATGCTATATAATCCTGATTAGCAGGTGAAGCATATCCCTGAATACGTCACAATGACATAGCCAACCTGACATCATGTAAAAAACAATCGTCCTTTCCCTCTCTGTCCTGTTTCAAAAGAGATGGGTTTATATATAAAGAACATTTCTCTGTATGAAGGACAGGCATTCTCTTGGTCTAAGATTTATGAGGTCTCATAAGCTTTTCTCTTTTTTTTTTCCTTCCCTTAAAAATGAAAGTCTATGCTTGTAAAGTTATAAAAATGAAGAGAGTTCATACAATTTACAAAGCACAGCAATGTTCTGGTCTTGTTCAATCACTTTCATTTTACAGGGTCTCCCTGAGGTGTGAGTGATGAAGGCAACCATCCCAGTTCAGTTCTGAGATCATCCTGGAAAGGAGGGAGAACAAGACTCACAAATGGATGTGGTTGCTCTAGGGTCTGAAGTGCAGTTTTCAGAAGCTGCAACTCATTCTGTGAAGCATCAAAGCCTGTTGTCACATACTTTTTAAGTGCTAAAATTTCCTCTGTCTGAGGCATTATTCAAAACGTCCTTTGGGGCTCAAGTTAAAGAACATCACAATGTCTAGACAGTGGGTATGTGGCCGAGCAAAATGTTTCTGACAGACTACGCATTTACTCTTGCTTTTGACTGTATGAAGAGCTTGGTTATTTCTGGAGGAAAACTCAGTGGCTCTACAGGCTGATGAAGGAGCTTTAAACAGAGGGGTTTTTTAATTGTTTCTGATGTGTAGCATGTTATACCTTTTATAAGCAGAAATGTCAGTGCCTGTAAAGAGAACAGAAGTCTGATAGGTCACTTTTCTCTGCAACATCTTGCAGGCTATAAAGCTCTCAGTCATAGAATTCCACAAATGAAATTTTGAAAACCACTGGGCTAGGTCCAGCTAATAAAAAGCAGCAAACCAACCCCTGGGCGCATGTGTTTAGAACACAGTGATTGAACCTCTTTTAGAAAGTAGGATCCCACTCTGACCACCAGGCTAAAAACTGGCACAGTCCTGAAAAAAACTTCTTTCAGTGCAGGAAACAGTAGAAGACTGATAGAGAGAAAAAGATAAAAGAAGCTTCAAGCCTTAAGCTCACAAAGGAAGATTTTCGTGGTTGGGACATTGGTAGAAGACTCGTTTGCTGTTTTGATGAATAACAAAACTGTTCTTCAGAACAATACACAAAGAAATGGGATCTTCCTGAAAGAGAGGAACAAGTCAGCTGCCTTGTAAAAACAAAAGCTACATAAACAACTGCCCTTCAAGACCAACTGTCCTTCAAGAGAGGAAAAATTAGTACAGGAGGAACATGCAAGAAAAACTATGCTGTTCTCTTTGCACTGCTGTGACAGAAGTGAAGTCTCTGGCTGCTGTGTTCTAGGAGCCAAAGAAACCATTAGTGATCTTATGTGGGGGAATATAATACTTTTATGTGGCTTCCTCCTTAAAAAATATTGAAGATGAAGGTGGATAATATGTATACAGACTAGATATGTGACAACACGGTGCCTGTGTGGGTGTTTGCAAACGGTCACTGAGGCAATAAGAACAGACTTCTTTACAAGAAAGCCCAGAAGAAGGGGTTGCAGCCTTTCTTACTGAAGTGAGTCATCCCAGAATAAATGTGATTGATAAGATTTATAGATAAATAAAATAGTTTCTGTGTTGCAGACTAGCTTGAGTATATCTTTGCAGCTTTGCATTTTGCCATATATCTGCTGATATCAACACAGGTTAAAAGAAAATAGGTTGTGCCATGCCGAGCACCCCTAGAATGTGTTAATTTGATGTTATATGTTATTTATTTGCAAATATTTTTAAGAGCTCCAGAAAAAAAGACTTTGCTTCATTTGTTCCAGGCTCCTACCACTGTCGTGCCTGACTGCAGTGCATTCAAGCACATCATAGATTTTTTTTAAAGCCAGAGCATAAACTATAGTTCAAATATACACAAGACAACGAGGGAACTGCTTGGACAAATGTGTTCGGGTACCTATTCCAAATTCAGAGGTGCACACTTATTTCTAAAGGAAACCAAAGCTGGTGGACATTAAAACCCACAGGGTTCTGGTTGAACTCTCAATGCTTTGAGTGGTTTCCTCAATTGTACCTGTGATGGGTTAACCTTGGCTGGCTGCCTCTCTCCACCTCCTCAGCAGGACAGGGGGAGAAAACAACATCAAAAAATTTGTGGATTGAGGTAAGGACAGGGAAATCACTCATCAGTTACTGTCATGGACAAAATAGGTTCAATTTAAGGAGGATGAATTTAATTTATTGACAGTTAATAACAGAGTAGGCTAATGAGAAAAAAATAAATTAAAAAATCACCATATCATTGTGTCGTGTGTGTGTGTCCCTGCCCTTTATACCTAGGCTCAGCTTGACTCCAGACCTTCTGCCTCTTTCCCACCAAAGCAGTGCAGGCAGATGGGAACAGGGGTTGCTGTCAGTTCATAACACTGTCTGTTCCACTCCTTCCTCCTTCCCCTGCTCCAGCACAGGGTCCTTCCCATGGGATACAGTCTTTCACAAACTTCTCCAGTGTGGGTCCTTGCCACACGATGCTCATGTTCAAGAGCTGCTGCAGCGTGGGTCCTTTCCACAGCGTAGTTCTTCAGGAGCAGACTGCTGCAGCGTTAAGTCCCCCATGGACTGCATTTTCTGCCAGAAAATCTACTCCTGTGTGGGCTCCTCTCCACAGGCTGCAGCTTCCTTCAGGGCATATCCACCCCAGCACGGGGTCCTCCATGGGCTGCGGTGTGAATATATGCTCTACCGTGGTCCTCCATGGGTTGCAGAGGGACAACCTGCATCACCATGGTCTTTTCCACAGGCTTCAGGGCAATCTCTGCTCCAGTGCCTGGAGCACCTCTGTTTTTCCTTCTCCACCGACCCTTGTGTCTGCAGGACTGTTTTTTTCACATTTTCTCATTCTTATTTCACAGCTGCTGCACAACATTTTTCACCCTTTCTGAAATACATTATCACAGATGCACCACCAGCATCGCTGATGGATCTGCAGCAGGTCTATCTTAAAGCTGGCTGGAAATGGCTCTGTCTGATATGGGGTCAGCTCCTGGTGTCCTCTCGCAGAAGCCGCCCTTGTAGCCGCGCACTACCAAAACCTTGACAAATAAACCCAATACAGCCTCTCAACCTGTGATGTGAGATCATGGGATCCTGTTGTCTCCTTAGTCAGTGGTCAGTTAGTGTATCTAGGTGTGATTTATTATTTTTCCTGTCTCTTGTCTTTGCTTTTATAAATAAGCATTAACCAGATACCTACACAAACCAGACAACCTTTCATTCAAAGAATCACAAAATCATTAAAGTAGAAAAGACCTCTGGAAATTGTCCAGTCCAATCCCTGTTCAAAGCAGGGTCAACTAGGACAGGATGCTTGTGGTCACAAAAAGTTCAGTTTTGAGTATCTCCAAGGATGAAGACTCCACAACTTCTCTGGCCTGGTTTGTTCTAGTGTTCAGCCATCCTCACAGTAAAAATGTGTTTTCTTAAACAGAATTTACTTTATTTCAATTTGTGCCCACTGCCTGTTGTCCTTTCGCTGAGAGGAGTCTGGCTCTGAACCACTTTTTTTAGGAGATCATACTAATCCATGTTTTGGTGCAGGTTCCTCAGTGTTCCTACACTGCAGGGCTATTTTTCTTCCCTTTTTGTTTTTCTGCCTTCCATTGCTTTAATCAAGAGGTGAGATAAGTTCTCTCTCACTCCAATTCTCTCAAGACTGATTATATCTCTAAAAGATAGTTCAGCTATCTTTGGTAGTTCAACTGCAAGCTCTTGAGTTTGATTCAAGAACTACTGGGTAAAATTTTATCACCTGTATTACATGGGCCAGACTGGACGGGTTTGTTTTTTAGCCTCCGAATCTATGATTCTCTTTTTCTCTCTTTGTCTTTTATCCTTTTCTCTCCCAGTCTCACATATCTCCCTCTCCTATCGACCCTGACACAGCACAGATTTATTTGGCTGTAATCCTTGTCTCTAGCATTTCTCTGTATTTTAAATTAGTAGAGTGGGATCAGCTTTTCCCATTCATCTCAGTAGAAGTCTGGAGACAACTGTATTATGAGAAGAGGATGCAGGGAGGGAAAGTATGGCAAAACTCATAGAATCTGTTGTTTTAGTTTGATTACTAATTAGCAAAGCAATTTGCAAAAGCAGAACTGCGATATATGTCACACTCTGGCTCTGTCTGCCTCCTGTTACTGATGAGGAGCTTGATTCATTGTGCGTTTTTTCTCTCCCTTTCTCTCACCTCCTGTTGTGTGAGCACCAGCTCATCAGAGCCAGTGTCCATTAAGATGTTTCCTTGGCAAGAGCGGAGATGAGATGCCAGAATCTGGAATTTAACCATCTATATGCACTAGTCTTCCAGGGCTTTTTGTGTTTATCAAGCTCATGGTTTCAGAAGATTGTTTAGCACTTTTAGGAGTATTTGATTCAACAGCATCTGTTTACTGGCCTTCATGGGAGCTGTCAAGATTTCTTTTTGAATGACTGGAGGGTGCAGGCCAAAGAATCCTTTATTCTGCAGTCCGAACGCATGGAAAAGGCTTCTTGCCTGCTGGCAACCCTAGGCAGATGCAGGAATCAAACTATGTGAACCAATTTACAGCACAGATGATCTTGGGGCCTTGTCAGAACCCACTGATGTCAGTTAAAAGATTGATGTTTTTTCTGCTTGCTTTTAGGTACATTAATAAATACCTAGGTAATAAATGTTAAACCTACTGGGACAGGCACTGTTATCCATGCCGCAGTCAAGTAGCACACAAGGACAACCTCTGTGCTTAAAACACCTGTAGGCCTGGTTGATCATTTGAAATATTCTTCCGTGGAAAACTCACTTTTCAAAGATGAAATGCTAATTTTGCTGGGACTTATTTCCCCCATTAAGAAACCATTCAGTATACCAGGATCTGCTTGATCCTTTCCTAGGTTTAGGTTATGTTGCCCATCCAGGAGGTGAGATCCTACATCATAAATGCAGAATCACAGAATCACAGAACCATTAAATACAGAACAATTTCCATCACCAAAGTGTTCTGTTGATTCAAACAAATGCAGTAATGGGAAATATCAGTTTGAGAAAACAACCTCAGTATCGTTTTCTTCATAGTTCCAATTAAAACAAGGAAAAAAAATGTTCTGAGTTTTTTTTCAGAATTTAAATCTACAATTCAGGCAATGCTAAACTCTATGAATTATCAGATTATCCACAGTTATCTCTGTAATGAAGCCACCAAATCCTCTTCTTTCTCTGTGGTCAAAATATTTACCTCAAACATGTATGCAACTTCACCTCTTTTAAAGCTTTGATTTATCATAGAAGTACCTTTTTAATAATTTTAGTATATCATCACTTAAATTTTATAATTTTCAACACTACTTTAATTTGACATTGCTTTCTCACACATTTTTTCTATGAAAGATAGTCTTGCCTTTGTTCTAATATGATGGCTCCTATGGTTTGGTGCAGCTCAGCATACCACTAGAGATTAGGGTCCCTAGAAGGTGAACATTACCATGCTTAACGTGTTTGGTGGTCTTGATCTAACTTCCTTAAGCAATCCTATAAAAAACCCACTATTATTAATGGTGAAAAAAAGAAAAAGAAAAAAAAAAGAGGATAGCTGTCACTCACCAATCTGATTTGCCACTTGTATGAATATTTTCAGACCCTCTCCAGATGTTTTACAAAGAAGATGAGCAAGGTGAATTCATTAATAGGTATTCTGACTTACTGCAAAGACCTTGAAAGCACAGAGCAACATGCTAGGCACCCAAGGTTTGATTTCATGATGAACAACCATTAGATATGTCAAAGTAACCCTGTGTTTACTACAAGTAAGCAAAGCTATGGTTCAAGTTCATCTTCCATATTGTTGTGGAGGAGACAAGGTTCTGGTGATGTTTATTGGGTCTTGTGTCTGCTCCTTGGTCATGTTAGGTCAGTACCTTCTTTTCCACTTGTGTTTCCCTCATACTTGTTGAGAATCTTCACAACTGTCTCAGTCTGGCTTGCATTACTGATAAAGTACATTCAAGACAAGTGAAACATATTTGTTGCTAGGCCAGCTTTTCCTCAGGTCCTTTCTTGCTAACTTATTTTGCTAGGTGGGTCCTGAGACCTTCAACACTTGCCACTGAGCCTGTAAAATACATTTTTAAATTATGGTGTGTGTATGGTGTGTGTGTCTTTTACCTCCATTGATAGCTCCCTCAATCAGAGCAAATTATGCCAGTATCCTTATCTCACTGTTCTTTTAAAAGTGGTGTATGGCTAAACACACCAACGCTGTTCCTGGAATCATGAAAGGCTATATCAGGGCCTTCCCCAGGACCACCTTACTACAAAGAATTCTTGATATAAGCTACTTTTCAACTCCACAACAATGCATCTGCTTTATGAGGTGTGTATGCAACCTCCACTTAAAGCATAAACACTCTGCTGAGAAGAAATTAATCCCCCAGCTATTTCTTCATTCAGATGTTATTAATAGCCCTGCTAGTTCCTCAGTCACTTCCTATTCATAAGACTAAGTATTTGTCCTGTGTGTGACGATGGATATTTATCAACAAACAATTTATGACGATTCCTCTGTAAAATTGCTAAGTTTCTTGGACCAGTCCTTAAGACACAGAGCTTCCCAAGTCAGGTCCACCAGTTTTGTCATCCTTAATGTCAGCAGAGTAAAATAAAATTATAAGTGGTATTTTTATATGATTATTCAAAATAGCAAGTAATTGTTAAGAATCAAGAAAATTTAAATCTAGACAATGCTAGAACTTCATAATAGAGATACTCTATCAAACATATGCACATAAACACACTACTTTGCATATATATGCACAGAAAACCTCATATGCAAATAGGGGTCCAAAGCATCTCTCCATCTTTATGTTTCCAAGAAACATATTTTGTATGAGCCAAACTTGAATTCAACATTGGAGGCCTTGGGACAAACAGCACCAAAAAAAGTAATAGGAAGTCAGATGCCAAGATTCCCACTTGACAAACTTCCTAGTCTCAAAGAGAAAAATGTGTGTTAGCAGACACAATAATAGGTAATTCATGAGGTGAAAGTGTAAGTTCATTTATAATGAACACGTAGCATTCATTTCTATCCATAAAGAAGTGTACACATTTAAAAAACAATCTTTGAAATTTCAAATAAATTCTTTTTTATGATGAAGTTCATAGAATCGTAGAATCACAGAATCATTAAGGTTGGAAAAGATCTTTAAGATCATCAAGTCAACCCAATACCACCATGCCCACTAAAACATGTCCAGAAGTGCCACATCTACACATTTACATGTTTTTTGAACACAAACCAAAGCTGCTTTTATAAACATTATTAACCATATTAATCCATTTTCTTTATCTGCAAGGGAGATATTTAATTCCAGAGTTTTGAGTCTCCTATCTTTATTCCCCTTAAACATCATTAATTATCTTCAAGAAGTCCTCTTGCCTTCATTGGACCAATTCTGGAACGTCCATGGGCAATACTGGGAAACATTTACTCATGACAGTAGCCTCACTCTTTTCAGTAGGTCTGTTTATGTGAGTAGGCTCAGCTAGGCTAGCTTCTAGTCCAAATAAAGGTCGATATTCGTAACAGTGCTACCGTCAGATTAAGCTTCCAAGCAACACGAGTAGCAGAGGCAGGAAACAGTTTCTGCATTGTGAAGAAGTAAATGCAAGATAAAAATGAGAGGTTGCTCCATGGAAACAAGTATCTAATGTGCATGCTGTTTGAGGGTAGATAGAATAGCTATAAACAATAATGCAATTCAACTGAAAAGCTTTGCTGCAAATAATGCCCGAGTATTGCTTCTAGCACTATGTTTGAAGCTGTCTGCCTCGCAAAAAACACTTATGAAAGGTAATTAGAGTTTCAATTAATGGTCTATCATTGTTCTATAATACACACAAATGATCATTCTTTTCTCTCTTTTATAATTGCTCAATCTTTAGAATCTGTAACATTTGAAATGGAGTAGAATCTATGTAAAATGTGCTCGGTAACCACATTGTTTTAACTTCACAGTTACTATTTTGGTGCTTTACAATCAGTTTTATAAATTCAGCTTCTGCTTCAACTTCATTGAGTTAAGTAGTCTGGAGAACTAGCCTAAGATCAGACATATCTTCAACAAACCTTCATATTGCAGGTTCACTTCGAACACACTGGGAATTGATGGTGTGTGTCGTTTGTAGCCATCCTGCCGGATCCAGAGTCACGTACCAAGATGTGTATAAGATCCACGATACACTTCACTCCACTAAAGGGAGGGTGACATTGACTTAGAGGAAGTAGATAGTTTCACTGTTCTCTTGTGAAGCTGAATACACCATCAATTGCCAGGGCTGCCAACTCCTTTTGCCTTCAACAACCTTTATCTATCTGACGTCCTTTTTACCCAGAAGCTCTCATACTTTTACAGCCAACATGTCGTGACATCTTGTCCTGGTCAGGAGCTACACATAAAATGCTCATAAGACACAATTCAGTCACCCATGCAACATCCCATCTCTTCTTCTTTACTCTCTATTCCACTGTAAGAGTTTTATTAGTCTGAAAGAGACTTGTACAAATTCAAGATATGGTACCTTTATTTACACTGAATAATAAGCTAAGTCTGCCCTATTTTTCTCAGTGGTTCAAGTATTGTCTCAGCAGTATTGCAAAGTGCATATTTATTCCTGCAAACCTACACATCAAAAGAACAACTGTGGAGCAGAATCTTGATGTCCTTTTCAACCACTGTCTCTATCTTTGTCAGAAGTGCCATTTTCTGTGTGAATCAAACAGGAGGAGAAAGTTTTGCAAGGATTGAACAGCCACTGTAAACAAAAATTAAAATAGCTTTTCTTTCAAAGATACTTTAATACATTACAGTAGTGCAGATGTCTGGTCCTGCTCTGTGCTGTTGAATAAATTTGTTTTTGTAGGGGTGACATCGCACCAGGTGTTATCGTAACTGTGGCAGGAGGGTTTGCTTTCTCAGTGTGGACTTGTTATCTCAGGCAAAGGTGCAACTCACTTGACTGCTGAGGATTTCATAATGTTGCCAACGGGAACATCTGTTTCTAGGTTGTACTGTGGAAGTTGCCTAGCGAGCAGTGTACATACAGATTGCCCTCTCACATTCAGGGACTGCCAGCAGCCACAGCATGTGGGGTTACTTTGGGACTCAGAGGTTTTCTTAGGTAGCGCTTCCGTGATGAGGTTATGGGCTTTAGAGCCTCAGAAACCACGACGGAAATCAACAACAATTGTAAACCATATTTGGTTGATGTGCTGCAGGCACCCTGTCAGGTTTAAATAGCTTTCTGCAATAGGTGCAAGAACTCCTGGATTAAGACTTTTTGGCAGAGATAATTCCCTGTGTTTTTGGATTTGCACTGAGGCATATATTGGCTGTCAGGATATGAAAAAGCTAAGTTTGCTGTCACAAGCAAGAATTCCCCCAATTCCTCTCAGTGCACAAGCATTTAGAAGTGTTGAACAGGGCATAAGGACTATTCATAAAACAGAACTTTCCATGTTATCAAGATCATAGAAGAATTTCATTATTTCTCCCCTGCAATCTTCCTAAGACCCTTCCAAAATATTACAGATATCATTATTTGCTGTAGAAGGTACTGAATAGTAAGCAACGTTAGGATAATGTGATGCATAAACATGTCTGTGGAAGACCGCCACCAACTGACCTACAGCTGAAATAGTTCAGCCAGCTACTTTGCCTCCTGCTCTTCTGAAACTTCAGTCCTCGATAGATTGGTTCCTTGGTGCAAATGGTGCGATTTTACTCAATCAATCATAGCTGCTTAAAATTTAGGCTTTCATTGTAAGAAAATTCCATGGGCTCCTTCTGTAGTTAATGAAGCTAGAGAAATATTTTGAAAATAATAATTGCATCCTGTAACAGGTGCCTAGAGTAAGCAAGGTGCCTTTGGAGTTACCTATTTCCATCTCTTAAGTACAAAGGCAACAGCACTAGTTTAGTTCAGCTCTTAGGTGAGATAAATCCCATGTTTTATGACAAAGCAGCAAGTGTTGTTCAAGCATTGGCAAAGCCTGTGTTACTCCCTTTTGTGATGCCTCCTGGTTACGTGCTCCTGACAAATGACTGGACAGATCTTGCTCTTTTTCTTGTGGTCTCATTTTCTGATCCAACTGTGTGGTATAATTCTTCCTTCAGTGATATAACACCTCCATGTTGTTGGGAAATTTTTCTTTCACTAAGCAAAATAATTCACAAGCATCATGAAAAAAAAAAAAACCAAGCCACCCAAAACAAAGGAAAAGTACCTCTCTCCAAACAATGCTTTGAAATTAATCATTTTCTCCCTCTCTGCATTTTTAACTTCAGATAAAGACTTTTTCCTGTAGTCTTTGAATTCATTTCTCACTCCTTGTACTGTGGTTTACAATTATGCATTTTAGCTGTTTGTCTCTGCTAAAAATAAGTGTTATAATTGTGAATACAATTAGATTTGTTCCACCCAATTGCATATAAATGTAATTCCAAGGTGTTTTTAGAATTCTTCTGTTCCTTATTGATGGATTAGTACCACAGGGTCTGTTTAGAAATGGTGTTTTTCTCTGAGGTAATGCTGTTCATTAATACCAGTCTTACTTTCCCCTTACTTTTGCTACAGTTTCTGCCCAGCATTTTGCTAAAACTGGAAGCACTGGCAAGTGGCTGCCTTGGCAACTGATAGCAAATTAACTTTTGGTTAGCCTACAAGGCGTATTTATTCTGGGGCTTTCAACTTTAAATGAAAGCATGGATCATCTGAAATGTGTTTCTTGGAAATGGAAGAATGAACAGCTGTTTCATGCTCCTTCTTTTAAATCTCAGAGAGCTGGAGCTCTGGTTGTAGGCAGCTTTAAATAACATTTAAGGATGGAGCAAATACCAGCCTGCTAGTCTACTGTGATTCGCTTGCAGAACTGATCTAAGATGTTGGAGGTTTAAATGAGCTGGCAGCCTTTTAACTCAGTGGCATGAATTTTGAATATTTCTTTTTTTTCATAAAATGTTATGTGAAAGCTTCCCCTTTATTCTGATTTTTTTCCCTTCTTTTTCATAGTATCCCATGTGGTTCATTATAAACTGGATTTTTTATTTTTTGTTTCTTCTGGAAAAGATAACAGCTACTATTTTTTTATAACAAACATGATCCTACCTTCTAGAAATGAAAGGTACATCTCGGGAAAGCAAACCTTGTGTGGGTAGAGAATGAGTTGTGGACTAAACAACTGATGGTGTGAGGAATGTTAATTCAAGGAGTTTGAAAATTTAAATACTCTGTTAGCTTTAAATTTATATCCAAAACCCAAAAGTTGTTCTGCCTATCCAGCAAAATTTTAAATTCCTATAGTTTCATCTATTTGCCCTGCCACAGAAGAACATTTAAGGGAAAGCATAAAGGCCAAGTGCAGGGTCCTGCACCTTGGTTGGGGTAACCCCTGGTATCAGTACAGGCTGGGGAATGAAGGGACTGAGAGCAGCCCTGCCGAGAAGGTCTTGGGGGTACTGGTGGACGAAAAGCTGGACATGAAAAGCTGGCAATGCTCACAGTCCAGAAGGCCAACTGTCTGCTGGGCTGCACCCAAAGCTGTGTGGCCAGCAGGGCGAGGGAGGTGATTCTGCCCCTCTGCTCCGCTCTGGTGAGACCCCACCCGGAGTCCTGTGTCCAGCTCTGGAGCCCTCAGCACAGGAAAGACATGGACATGTTGGAGTGCATCCAGAGGAGGCCACAAAAATGGTCAGAGGAATGGAACACCTCTCCTGTGAGGACAGGCTGAGAGAGTTGGGGTTGTTCAGTGTGGAGAAGAGGAGGCTCTGGGAAGACCTTATTGCAGCCTTCCAATACTTAAAAGGGGCTTCTAGAAAAGTGATTGTTCAAGGCCACACCTTGAATCCTCTGTTCAGTTTTGGGCCCCTCACTACAAGAAGAACATTGAGGTGCTGGAGCGTGTCCAGAGAAGGGCAACGAAGCTGGTGACGGGACTGGAGCACAAGTCGTATGAGGAGCAGCTGAGGGAACTGGGGCTGTTCAGTCTGGAGAGGAGGCAGCTGAGGGGAGACCTTATCGCTCTCTACAACTACCTGAAAGGGGGTTGTGGCGATGAGGGTGTTAGCCTCTTCTCCCAAGTAACTAGGATGAGAGGAAATGGCCTCAAGTTGCACCAGGGGAGGTTTAGACTGGATATTAGGAAAAATTTCTTCACCGAGAGGGTGGTCAAGCATTGGCACAGGCTGCCCAGGGAGGTGGTGGAGTCACCATCTCTGGAAGTGTTCAAAAAACGTGTGGATGTGGCACTTCGGGACATGGTTTAGTGGGCATAGTGGTGTTGGGTTGATAATTGGACTTGATGACCTTAAAGGTCTTTTCGAACCTTAAAGATTCTGTGATTCCAATTCTAAGAAAGATGGGAAACAGACATTTTAGCAGGGCCTCTTGCGATAGGGCACTGGGTAATGGTTTTAAACTAAAAGAGGGTAGATTTAGGCTAGATTTACGGAAGAAATTTTTCACAATGAGGGTGTTGAAACAGTGGACCAGGTTGCCCAGAGAGGTGGTAGATGCCCCATCCCTGGCAACATTCAATGACAGGTTGGACGGGGCTCTGAGAAACTAGATCCATTTTAAGATGTTCCTGCTCACTGCAGGGGGATTGGACTAGATGACCTTTAAAGATCCCTTCCAACACAATCAGTTCTAGGAATCTGTGATTCTATGATTATATGAAAAGCAGTCCAGGCAGCAGAATGAAAGCAAAAGGTTTCAGACCTGTTGAGCTTGTTACAGCTTTTTTTTTGTGGGACCCTTACTGAACATTGAGCCACATTAGTTGGAATAAGTACTGAAATATCTGCCTTGTCCCATGATCTCCAGATTCATGGATACCTGAATTCCTTCAGTGTATTTCAGAGTGATATTTTAATACAAACTTAGACCAGTATCCCCTACAAACCTCTTGTTCAAGCTGGACCATAGCAAAGCCAAATTCATGCAAAGTTTCATGGACTTAGATGCCAAAATGTAAAGCATGGTGTGTGAAAACTGATCTAAGAATGAGGAAAACTGATCTCTCATTCTTGTTTATGTTTAATACATTGATAAACTAATTGTAAAACATAAACACAGTCAGCAATCTGTGTGACATTTCATATAGTTGGTTCATAAGCTATTTGGGTATCCTAACTTGAAGGTCTTGTTTACCTCTTCATCACAGAATCACAGAATCACAGAATCACTAGGTTGGAAAGGACCTTTAAGATCATCAAGTCCAACCATTAATCCAGAACCACCATGTCCCCTAAACCATGTCCTGAAGCGCCACATCCACACGTTTTTTGAACACTTCCAGGGATGGCGACTCCACCACCTCCCTGGGCAGCCTGTTCCAATGCCTGACCACCCTCTCAGTGAAGAAATTTTTCCTAATATCCAATCTAAACCTCCCCTGGCGCAACTTGAGGCCATTTCCTCTTGTCCTATCACTAGTTACTTGGGAGAAGAGACCAACACCCTCATCGCCACAACCCCCTTTCAGGTAGTTGTAGAGAGCAATAAGGTCTCCCCTCAGCCTCCTCTTCTCCAGACTAAACAACCCCAGTTCCCTCAGCCGCTCCTCATAAGACATGTGCTCCAGACCCCTCACCAGCTTCGTTGCCCTTCTCTGGACACACTCCAGCACCTCAACATCCTTCTTGTAGTGAGGGGCCCAAAACTGAACACAGTATTCAAGGTGCGGCCTCACCAGTGCCGAGTACAGGGGCACAATCACTTCCCTACTCCTGCTGGCCACACTATTCCTGATACAGGCCAGGACGCTGTTGGCCTTCTTGGCCACCTGGGCACACTGCCGGCTCATATTCAGCCGGCTGTCAACCAGCACCCCCAGGTCCCTTTCCGCCGGGCTGCTCTCCAGCCACTCCTCCCCAAGCCTGTAGCATTGCATGGGGTTGTTATGGCCAAAGTGCAGGACCCTGCACTTGGCCTTATTAAACCTCATACAGTTGGCCTCTGCCCATCGATCCAGCCTGTCCAGATCCCTCTGCAGAGCCCTCCTACCCTCCAGCAGATCAACACTCCCACCCAGCTTGGTGTCATCTGCAAACTTACTGAGGGAGCACTCAATTCCCTCATCCAGATCATCTATAAAGATATTGAACAAGACTGGTCCCAGAACCGAGCCCTGGGGAACACCACTCGTGACCGGCCGCCAGCCGGATTTAACGCCGTTCACCACAACTCTCTGGGCTCGGCCATCCAGCCAGTTCCTCACCCAGCGAAGAGTAAACCCGTCTAAGCCACGAGCCGCCAGTTTCTCCAGGAGAATGCTGTGGGAGACGCTGTCAAAGGCTTTACTAAACTCCAGGTAGACAAGGTCCACAGCCTTTCCCTCATCCACTAGGCGGGTCACCTGGTCATAGAAGGAGATCAGGTTGGTCAAGCAAGACCTGCCTTTCATGAACCCATGCTGGCTGGGCCTGATCCTTTGGCTGTTCTGCAGATGCCCTGTGAGCACTCTCAAAACCAACCGCTCCATAATCTTCCCTGGAACAGAGGTCAGGCTGACAGGCCTGTAGTTCCCAGGATCCTCCTTCCGGCCTTTCTTGTAGACGGGCGTCACATTGGCAAGCCTCCAGTCTTCTGGGACCTCCCCTGTTAACCAGGACTGCTGATAAACGATGGAGAGTGGCTTGGCAAGCTCCTCCGCCAGCTCTCTCAGTACTCTCGGGTGGATCCCATCAGGCCCCATAGACTTGTGGGTGTCCAGGTGGCTTAGCATGTCCTTGACTGCTTCCTCCTGGATTACGAGGAGTACATTGTGCTCTCCATCCCCGTCTTCCAGCTCAGGGGGCTGAATATCCTGTGGATACCTGGAGTGGCTATTAAAGACATATTCATCATCCATATCCTTAACTTTTCTAGCTTAACAGTTTCTATCTGTTATCCTTAACAGTTTCTAGCTGTTTAATAGCCCAGCTCTGGTAGGCCTGGGAAGCATTTTCATCATTAAGGTATTTTGTTCAGGCTTTTCTGATTAGTTGAGATGTGAAAATAAGTATGAGGCTGCCCTGGAACCTAAGTCTCTTACCCTCTGGAAACTAAAAGGTCTAGTTGCTTACATAATTGCATTTTATCTGAAATCCTCTACACAAGTGATGCATGTAGCAATGAAATAGAACTTTTCAAGGCCCCTTGTTTCAGGGCTGCCTGTTTTGGAGGTTCTGAAATCTATAGATAAAGTGCCTTCATGTTAGCTCAGCAAAGATGGAGGGCAAACAGCTTTAGTGTTGGATCCTATGGAAGATTTTACCTGAAGTCTTAAGAGCTGCCTCAGATTAATGTTAGGATGATTTTTTTGTCCTTTCCCCACCCTGTTTTTTCCGGAGAAGAATTCCCCTTGAACAGTATTTTGGCCTCTTAGCATTTTTTTACTCTAGCCCTTAGTTCTCGGAGACACAGATTAGTGTTGCGTGCAGGGGTGTTTCTGAAAGAAGAATTTCGGGGCAGACGCAAAGAATAGCTGATTTGACTGTGCCTTCTTCACGAATCAGGTAATTCTAGTGCGTGCCATGCAGTATAACAATGTGGAAGAAATGCCTGTGTGCAGCTTCATGAGGGAGTACAGTCATCCTCTATTTGACATTCATACCACGTTCATTCATGCAGTCTGTGAGTACTGCCCAAGAACATAAGATTGCTCGTCTTCTGTTTTCTGTTCCTTATCTTAACGGTATTTTTCAGTTAATGGGACAAAATTATGTGACCACTATGAAGAAATACAACAGTGTTGGTCACTGGTAATTAAACTTGCACACAATTGTTAATGAATACAAATGGACCTTTTCTTTTAAAAAGGAAATTAATTATTTTTTTTCTGAAAAGTTCTTATTTAAAAATAGCCAAACCATTTAGATAAGCTTATCTATTTATTTAATAACATTAGAGGAAAGAAATAAAAATGTTTCATGTTGAATCCTTCTTATATCACCACCCACAATATAGAACATGTTATCATTATTATCAAAATGTTGTTCTTTCTTTATTCATTAGTTTATACTATAGTATAAAATAGTGTGTTCAGAATAAAATTCTGCAACCATGTAAAATGCAATGACAAGTTCAGAACTGAAATTCTGAATTTTTATCTCATTTTGGGATCAAACTCAATAATAACAATCGTAACAACTAGCAATTTTCCAAATAATGGATTTTTTAAAGTAAGATTTTTATGTAAGTTAACAAAAAGTTCTCAATTATTTCATATCTCATGCCAGTATGATATGTAGTACAGTCTAGTATGTTGTTCATCTGCTTTTGTATTCCATTCCATCTATTTAATATTCCAGATGACTGGAAGAAGCCTCATGTGTGCAGGCTCTGGTCCTCATAGGGGACTTTAACCACTCCAATATCTGTTTGTAGATCGGTACAGCAGAGCACAAAAAATCCAGTAAGTTTCCTGGAGTGTGTTGATGAAAACTTCTTGACACATGATCAAGGAGCTGATGAGGGGAGACACACTGATGGACCTCATACTTGCAAACAGTGACCATGAGATGTTGAGTTCAAGATCTGGAGAGGAGGAAGCTGGTCAGAAAAACAGGACCATGAACCTGCACTTCAGGAAAGTAGACTTCGGCCACTGTAGAGGTCTTCTTGGAGGAATCCCATTGGAACAGCACTGAAGAGAAGCAGGCCCAGGAGACTGGTTGATTTTTGAGGATCACCTCCTCCACGCTCAAGACTGGATCATCCTGACAAGCAGAAAATCAAACAAAAGTGGCAGGAAGCCTGCATGGATGAACAAGTGGTCCCCAGAAAAACTTAAACACAAAATGGAACCATACAAGATGTGGAAAAAGGCTATTACCCAAGAGCAAAATAGAGACACTATCCAAGCATGTAAGGATGGAAAGCTAAAGCTCACCTAGAATTGAATCTGGTGAAGGGAATGAAGGGAAACAAGAAGGGCTATACTCTTCTCAGTGGTGTCTAGTGACAGGACAAGTGGCAATGGACACAAAACACAGGAAATTCCAGTTAAATGTAAGAAAAAGCCTTTACTCTGAGGGTGATCAAACACTAGCACAGGTTGCCCAAAGAGGCTGTGGAGTCTTTTATCCTTAGAGATATTAAAACCCAAGTAGATACGGCTGTGATGCACCTGTACTAGCAGATCCTGCTCTGGGCATCAGAGTTAGACTAGATGATATCCAGAGGTGCCTTCCAACCTGAGCCATTCTGTGATTCTGTGAAATAAGGGAAAAGGTAAGACATTTTTCCACAGTGATTCTAATTCCAATTCCAGAGCTCTTTTATTTCATGTTCCTCTTTAAAATTGTTAATTATCTGGATCTTCTAACACAGAACCTAGCTCTAGTGGTGAAATTCTCCCTTCCAAGAAATCCTTTCAGCTCCCTGGGGAGCTTTAACCTAATCCATTACACCATTCACAGTCACATCAGACGCTGGAGTTAACTTGATATGAAGAATTATACATTAGCTTTCAACTTGTATTCCAGGTCTCATTTTATTTTTGATTCTTCTATTTAACCCTAAGGGAATTATTTTATCCATCCTACTCATTTTATCTTTCTTTTTGTTCTATCTGTTTCAATTCTTGTGAGAAGGAAAGAAAATAATCTGGCAAATCAGTCAGCTGATGTTAAAGGAATTTTGAAAGGTCACAAGTTTCACAATATGTACCAATTCCAGGTCAAATAGTATCTCTTTCAATGGATTTTCACCAGAGTGAGAGCAATGGTATTTTCCTCTCTGTATCAATGTGTGGTAATCAGATTCTAACACTAAAAGTTGTAAAGGTGCAGATTTAGCAGTATTCATCACTGCATCATTGCAGAAATACAGGCAAATGTGTTAAGCAACATGCTAAAGAGTAGAATTACTCATGTTGCATACTCTGCAAGTACCTCAGAAAAGTTCTAATAAAAATGAAAATATCTTAAGGAATTGAAAGTGTTTTAGAACTACCTTAATATCACAGTTTTAAAGCTCCCACAAAACTGTCCTCTTGGAATGTCATGTACCAACTCAAATATCCAAGATTTACTGTCATGTGAGGTATGTAATTTTTGAGGAAATCCTTTCATCTGAGGCTTTCTTCTCCTGAGATCCAGTAGCTCATGCGTTTCTTGCTAGCAGGATGTTTGTCCGATTATCAAATAACATTATTCTTTTTGTTTCTGTGATTCATTAAAAAAGGGGAAAGAGGAAAGGGAAAAGGGAAGGGGAAGGGGAAGGGGAGGCAAGGCCAGGCCCTAAAAGAAACAGCTGAAACAAAACATTGTCTTGATGCTCTTGCTTGCTGTTTCTCATCCCAGAGCTCCCTGTTATCTGGATTCATGGGATATTGAAAAGTGCCTGTTTACTTTAGTAAGATTTCAGTAAACTTGCTGATTTTTTTTTCTTAATCTGCATCTCCTCTTTTATCATCCCTGATCATAAACATGTAGTAACTTATGAACACGTTCTGATTTCAATAACTGTATTACATCTTGTTTCCTTTTTCCTGACAGTTCTAAGAATGATTCCAAACACAAAATCTACATAATTCTCCTCCAAATGTTTTATCAGGAAGATATTTTATTTTACAGAGTCCAAATAAGTAAATAACTAGTCTGTAAGTACATTATAATTACAGATTACAGACTAATTAGGGAGTTATTTATGCCTGAAGATTACGTACTAATTATACATGAAGTTATTATGGAAATACTGGCAAGTGCTATAGAAGCAATTACTATAAAATTATAAGTAGATGCCATTTGATTTTATGATTATTTGCACCATATGAAACAACAAGTTGCCAAAAATCAGACCAGGCTGGTTTGTTGCATCTGATAGCTTTGACTTTTTAATACCATTAAGTCTCCAAACATGCCAAGAAACATTTTACAATAGATCTGCAAAGGCACAGGCGTCTGAGCACCTTCCTGTAGTACATTAAGTGCCGCAACAAACAGCTGCTACGTCAGAGTTTGTTCCACTATAATCTTATCCCAGGGGAAAAAATGTTTGTGTAGACTCTTCTTTCAGCCTTTCTTTTTCTGTTGTATTCTTTTCTTTTTTTATTTTTTTTCTCATTGCTGTTTTAAGGTGCTCTCTGGTCTACGTGCTTGTCAGAGACATCAAGTTGTGCACTTTCAGCCAGGAATGGAAGTAGTGATGCTTGTGACAGGTCCAGGATCCTGCTGGAGTTCATTTCACAGCCTGAGGACCAGCAAAGCAAAGGACTGTTTCCTGCACAAATGACTGAAAGTGTCCTTTTGCCTGAGGAGAGTCAGCACCAGCTATGGTTTTCAATCTCACATTTTAAGTGTCTCTCAAAGGAGCCAGATATTCATCTGTTGAGAACATCTTGAATAATCAAAAGTCAAAAAAGGCCTAATACATTAAATTATATTAAACAAAACTTTTTTTCTTTTAATTAACTATGACTCCTTAATTTGTAAAGGCTAATTTCAGTGGGATAATGAATAAATTACTCTATCATTTCAGTACTGGGCCAAAACCAAATAAACAAAAAAGATCATGCCATCCCAAAATAAAATGCATGTGTATATGCATGAATATGTATTTCACTGCCAAATCTGTAGTATTTTAATGAGGGAGAATAGTTTGTACAGCTGGAATTGAAGTACTTCAAAGATGAACATTTGTAGTAATGATCAGGAGAAGAAAAAATTGACTCCGTAATGCGCTAGAGGTGGTCCATGATGCTCTTAAGACACTTTTCTAAGAAAGTGAGAAATCCAGTTGTCCTCTCATTTGTTCTGGGAAAGAAGTCAACCTCATGATCTCAAGTGATGATGAAACTGTTGCACACGTTTCTGACTCGATTAGGATTTAAATATTTCATAGCAAATGGGACAGAGTCATTAGGAGAGATTGAGGGACACTCAGACACTTCAGAAGGTTTTATGAGGACACAAGAAAGCTTGTTTCAAACACTTCGGTGGGTTCAGAGAGAGGACTTAGATATTGCTGTCCCCAGAAGACCCCAATCCCTTAAAGTTTAAGGATGGTGCCTCTCAGTCTTTCCTGTCAGTGCTGTTCTGCTTTGTGTATCTATTTTACTGTTCATTCTGCAGCGTATGCTGGTGGTCAAGACACCATCCTGAGGGACAAACTGCCTAGATCCCAGTCCCTTTTCCAGTATTTCATGCAAAGGAGCACAGATTTAAAAGGAAACACTGGAAACATAAACAAAACCAAAGTGGTTGGAGTACTCTCCTTAGGGGTGGTGGGGGAAGAGCTCCAAAGCATTTATAGAGAACTAGTTCTAGCCTCTCTCATGCTGGTCAGCACTCATTCAGTCACCAGATAAAAGAGAGACAATCTCTGCTCCAGTTCTTTTGTGAATTTAGCTGGGAAATCTTTTGGTTTTGTTCTCTTTTTTTTTTTTTTTTTCCTCCCTACCCCTAGTTGAAATTATTCAGTGAATTAAAGTCAAATTATCAAAGCAGTTTTAAGATGTCTATAACGCCATTGTTGGTGAAAAATTTATGCTCTGAAAAAAAAGATGTTCAGGTCTAGATTTAGGAGACCTTAGATTACAACTGCTTTAAAAGCTTCCTTTTTCTTTCCCCTAATGCAAAGGAGGCAGAAGGAATAGTGTTACTTCACTGTAAAGGGCAGTTTTCTCTTGATTATTCTTTTTGTCACATTTAAAACAGTTAAAACACTTTAATATGTTATTCATCCTATGGGCAAACTAATCACTGTCTTTTACATTACATAGTAATTATCTCTGGAGGTTGTCAATGAATCGAATGGGTCAAGTTTTCAAAAAGTATTCACTAATTTTAATTGTTCCTGCACTTGGGGATTCAATATGAAGATAGTTAAAAAGCTTTATTGTTTGGAGTGGCAACCAACTATAGCTCCTGCTAGACTCAGTGAGGTGGTAAGGTGACCCACATTACTGGGTGGTCTTAAAAAAATTAACCATGTATGCCAGATAATTAGCCAGTGTAAATAATTTCAAAGGAGCTCTTTCAATTCAGTCCAGCTGAGGGTCTAATGCATGGAGTATTTTCACCTAAGTGAAGTCCTTGAGCAACTTTTGCCCTTCCGAGTAAGTTCCTTCTGCTTATGCCCTCAAGGCTATAATGTTAAAAAAAAAAAAAAAGTAGCACATTAATAGCAACAAAGCTATTTCATAAAATCACAGTGGTTTTTCTTGACATTATTATTGCAGGAAAATTGCTTATAACATAAGGCCATGTTTATAGACGTAGAGGTGCTTAATATTAAGCACCACAAGCAATTCATAAGGTTCAGAGAGAACCTCATGGGAGCTAGTTATTTTTATTGTGTTTGGTACATGTAGTAACATTTCCTTTTCTAGTATTTTAGACTTCTCACTGTGACCAGAAGTGGTGTTCAGCATTAAAAAAAGAAGCAGAGACTGTATTTACGTAGTTTGAGCTCACGCGAGTCCTGCTGCATGATAGTACAGAGGAAACCATGTGGACTGGAGTCCTGATACTTTGACAGACGTCATGATGCCCATTTTCTCCTTCTCTAGTGGTCATTAATGTTTTATGAAGGGAAAAGGAACATTTTGACATTTGATAAGGACAGTTTCTAATTAAGGTTTGGATTCGACAAGGCACTTAAGTTCTAATGGGACTTAGACACATGCCTGACTGGAAACTTGCCCTGCCATGTCCCAAGTTTTCCGTCTAACCACTAAACCACAGAAACAGGTTCTTTCTTATTCACTCTTTTTCTGAACCCACAAACTTTTCTCACAGCAGCAGCCCATCTCACAAGGCAGGCTAAGAGGCTATTGCTGTTCGGTGTATGTTGCCAGGTTATGTTATACCCAATCTATGCTGTAGGCACCCAGCGCAGTTAGAAATAGCGTAGAAAATAAGAAGTTCTGGACTAAGCGGTAAAGACCAAATTGCTCACTGAAGGCAGGTCTTCTACTTATTGGGGAAATATATCAGCATCTATGCTGTGGGCTCAGCTTTGCAGACTGTGTCAATACATATGGGTCTTTTGCTGACAGTGCTTGAATCAGAGAAGGTGTTTTGAGCTACAGAACATATTGAGCTACAAATTGAAATAAAACATTTAAAATGATAGCACTGATTAGATTATTCCAACACAGTTAGAACAAATAAGAACTTATTGAAAAAAAAACAGGTTGCCTGTAAATAAACTGTCCTGTCTCTCTGTGTAGCTTTCCCTGGTGAGAATAATGCTGAGCATACATTTCTAGTGCTCAGCCTGGAAGATGAATAATGTTTTCAGATGTCTTTAGGTAACCTAAGTTGCAAGTGTGAAATACGGTATATTGCAATTGTATAGAATGACAATCAAATTTCATTGTCTTCAGGTGCTGGAAGATTGCACTGCCCCGTTTACTCCAGATTGCCTTATGTTAACATTTTTCCATGTGTTATCCTGTAAGTAAAAAAAAAAAAAGATATTGAAGTGACTCCTATTAATGTGGTAAGGCTTACTTAGCTAGGGAAGTAGGGAAGGCAAAGCTTGAGAGGAAAAGTCAAGACAGACTACGACATGAAGTTGAACAATAATACTGCTGCTTGCCGATGTGTTTTAGGGAGAAGAGTGAAACTTTCTCAGTCCTTAGGAGGAGTTGTTGCTGATATACCTAGGGCATTTGTACTGCAGGTATTAGAGTAGGTTTTTGTTGCAGGTGTGTAAGTTCCAGAAAGCTTATGTTTTCAGACCCAGTCATTTGGCTGTAATTCCCATTGGCTGTCTTGTTGTATCTCCTCTCTCAGAATAAAGATATTTCTGAATAGAAATTTAGAGGTATTTTGCGTTTCCCTACACAGACATCAGTAGTTCTTCAGAGAGGTCTGAATTACCATGTAGGAGCTTGCTGTCTAAAACCCAGCCACTATGGTGCTCAGTTATTTATTTATTTATTAATATCTTTGGGCTGTTGCATTAAAATAATTAAGATATTTTTCATTCATTCCCAGTTCTAATGCCAGTTCTATTTAATGTTGGTTTATTCTTTTGCCATTTCAGAAATATTAATGGGACAGATTGGTTTATGGTTAGGTCATTTGCATGGACAAATGAGATCTCTTTCTTATAGTAGTATTTAATATAGTACAATAAAATGCCCTCCATTATAAAGTTTTGATTTGTGCTAGTTAAAAAGAGAACATGAAGAGTATATTTCACAAAGAATATTTTGCAACTCTGGAACATTATAGTGATCTCAGATTATGTTGTTTTCAGGCCATGTGAATGGCAAAATACGATTTACAATTTAATGTTCATCAGAGACGAAGTCCTAATATTTTTTTCTGTGAAAAGACACATTCTACAGCCTACAGAATGAATAGAAATGTGAGGCAGGTCACTGATTCATTTTTATGTACGGAAGCTCACAGAAGAAAGAAAAAACCCGTTATGTGAAGTTCATTATATCACAATTAAAGGCCAGACCTAATACAGGCAATCTGATTACTGTAAGATATTACACTGTCCCAAATTACTCTGAGCATCTAATGCTAGAAATGTATCATGCTTCCTGAAATGTGAGGATCTATACTTCAAAGGCATCTAGTAATTTGGAAGGGGAAGAAGTCAGAAAAGTACTCACAGAATGCGCCATATGTTCAGGAATTACTAATCAAAAGTTTTCTAAAAATCCTTCCCTTTAAAGAATCGCCTGCTGTGCTGGGTCCTCAAAACAGAGAGGTGATGAAGAGTCCCTGAAAACAACATTTGCCTTCTGCTGTTTCAGCTGAATCATGGCCTTTAAGCCCCTTTCAGTTACTTAGGAATATGATTCTCATTAACAAGTGAGATCTAATATTTGAAACGTTTCATAGAATAGTTTGGTTTGGAAGGAACCTTAAAGATCACGTAGTTGCAAACCCCTGCTATGGGCAGGGACACCTTCCACTAGATCAGGTTGCTCAAAGCCCTGTCCAACCTGGCTGCAATATTTTCTTCTTATTTTATAATTCTGACTCTTTCATCTCCAACACTACACAAAGTTGCCTTTTGGTAAATTTCAAATTCTAGGTATTCTGGTAGAAATCAATGCCATCAGAAATTTTTTCACACATGCTGGTCACTAGCTTTTTCTTGTTGCAAATGCCACCACCTTCAGATGAGTCTGTGCCTTACAGAGCAAGCCACCCCGTGACCACTGCTAGCAAAATCATAGCTTTCCTGTCAGGTGAACTGATAGCATCCTAAAAATTTGTGTTCTGCTGTCTGCTGCCTAGGTAATTAAAATCTGCCTCTGTAGGAATAATCTTAATGCTTGTATTACATTAATTGAATATTGCATTATACTCTAAGGACTGTTATGTACTTTGCATGCATGGTACGATGGCAAGATGTAGCTCTACCTTTTTTAAACGTAAAAGTGGTAAATAAAACTGAAACTATTTTTCTTTCATGCGTGTGAAGTATCTGAGTAACTGCTAGGGAAAAAAAACAAAAAGAAAAGAAAGCGTGTTTCCTACCTGTAACCTTAATGTTATAAATTACTCTGGCTTGAAGATGTTTATGCCTGCCTGCAGCTCTTCAGCTATGATTAAAAGAGTTTCAGGTTACTCAGTCTGCATTTTTAATCCTTACAGCTCCAGGGCCCTCATCATATGGAAGGATTTTGTTATCAGAAAGAGGATTCAGCACTTAATGTCTTTTGATTTTTACCTAAACAAAAAAAGGCTTTCTGTTTGCATCTTTGCTTAGGTTTTGTGCTGAAAATGGTAAGTAATGGCTTTAACAACAGTAAAGAGATTTACACAATGAGCATGTACATGCGGTATGGAGATTTCCTGAATTATTTTAAGAAAAAAGAGAGGAAGAAAAAGACAGAAGCCTGTCAAAGGTAGGCACAGAAATTATCTTCTGCTGAAAGAAGCTCCTTCTCTCTACCCCTAGAGATAATACGAGCTTAAAGGGAACTTTCTTCAGCCTGAGGTATTTTACATCACTAAACACAGCAGCAGCCTCAGGTGAGGAACTCCTGCACTGTTAAATCATCTGTGTGTGAAGGATCGAGGAAATATGTATTGCAGGGCAGTGAAGAATGGTCCTGTTCTGTGTTTTAGTTTTGATCATCATCTGAGCAGGAAAGCGGGATAAGACATAAAATGTAAGAATGTCAAAAGAAACAAAACAAAGACCATAAGAAGTGGTAAGAGTTTTTATTGAAAACCCTTTTTCCTTCATTTCCTTGCACAACTCCTCTGCTGCCTCCCTGGGGCCCGGGTGAGGGATGTCACCAGGAAACTCCCTGGTCTGGTTCGGCCCACTGGTTACTACCGGCTATTGGTCGTGCAGGTTGGCAGCGATGAGGATGCACAAAGAATCTAAAAGCGATTAAAAGGGACATCAGACCGCTGGGGTGGCTGGTCAATGGAGCAGGAGCACAGGCAGTGTTTTCGTCAATCTCTTCAGTGGCAGCGAGGAACACTGACAGGAACAGGACAACACACGTGGTTAACACGTGGCTCAGGGGCTGGTGCCATCGGCGGAATTTTGGGTTTTTTGATCAGGGGCCTGTTTACCCGGCACTGGGCCTCCTGGCAGCAGACGGACTTCAGCTGTCTCCAAGGGGGAAAAGGATTCTCACGTACAAGTTGTCGGGCCTCATCGAGAGGGCTTTAAACTAGATTTGAAGAGGGAAGGGGATAAAACAAGGCTCACTAGAGATGAGCCTAAGGGTGGCATGCTGGTGTTGGGGGTGAAATCGATAGCCCAGCTCAAGAGCTTCTACACCAATGCACGCAGCATGGGCACCAAACAGGAGGAGCTGGAAGCCATTTGTGCAGCGGGACAGCCATGACTTAGTCGCCATCACAGAGACACGGTGGGATGCTTCTCCTGACTGGAGTGCTGCAATGGATGGCTATAAGCTCTTCAGAAGGGATAAGCAAGGAGGGAGAGGCGAGGGGGTGACTCTGTATGTTAGGGAGTGCCTTGACTGTATAGAGCTCAATGATTGTCATGACCAAGTTGAGTGCTTATGGATAAGGACAAGGGGAGAAGCAAACAAGGCAGACATCCTGCTGGGACTCTGCTATAGAACACCTAACCAGGATGAAGAGGCACATGAAGCATTCTACAAGTGACTGGCAGAAGTCTCGCAATCGCTAGCCCTTGTTCTTGTCAGGGACTTCAATTTAGCAGATGTCTGCTGGAAGTATAACACAGCAGAGAGGAAACAGTCTAGGAGGTTCCTGGAGTGTGTGGAGGAGAACTTCCTGACACATCTGGTGAGTGAGCCTACCAGGGGAGGTGCCTCGCTTGACCTGCTGTTTACAAACAGAGAAGGACTGGTGAGAGATGTGGTGGTCGGAGGCCATCTTCGGCTTAGCCACCATGACATGATAGAATTCTCAATTCTTGGTGAAGTAAGGAAGGGGGCCAGCAAAACCACAATTATGGACTTCTGGAGGGCAGACTTTGGCCTGTTCAGATCACTGGTCGAGAGAGTCCCTTAGGAGACCACCCTGAAGGGCAAAGGTGTCCATAAAGGCTGGACACTCTTCAAGAAGGAAATCTTAAAGACGCAGGAGCAGGTCCTCCCCATGTGCTGTAAGAAGAGCTGGCGGGGAAGGTGACCGGCCTGGCTGAACAGGGAGATTTTGCTGGGACTCAGGAAGAAAAGGAGAGTTTATCCCCTTTGGAAGAAGCATAGGCAACTCAAGCAGAGTACAAAGGTCTCGTTAGGTCATGCAGAGAGAAAATTAGAAAGGCAAAAGCCCAGCTAGAACTGAATCAGGCCATGACCATAATGGACAACAAAAAATATATTTATGAATATATTAACAATAAAAAGAGATGCAAGGAGAATATCCATCCCTTCATTGGATGTGGGGGGTAACATTGTCACCAAAGATGAGGATAAGGCTGAGGTACTTAATGCCTTCTTTGCCTCAGTCTTTAATAGCCAGACCAGATATCTGCAGGGCATTTAGCCCCTTGAGCTGGAAGACCGGGATGGAGAGCAGAATAAGCTCCCCATAATTGTTAAGAATCATTAAGGTTGAAAAAGACCTTTAAGATCATGAAGTCCAACCGTCAACCCAACACCACCATGCCCACTAAACCATGTAAACCATGTGCCATATCTACACATTTTTTGAATACTTCCAGAGATGGTGACTCTACCACCTCCCTGGGCAGCCTCTTCCAATGCTTGGCCACTCTCTCAGTAAGAAATTTTTCTTAATATCCAGTCTAAACCTCCCCTGGTGCAACTTGAGGCCATTCCTCTCATCCTAGTTACTTGGGAGAAGAGGCCAACATTCACCTCACTACAACCTCCTTTCAGGTAGCTGTAGGGAGCAATAAGGTCTCCCCTCAGCCTCCTCTTCTCCAGGCTGAACAACCCCCGTTCCCTCAGCCGCTCCTCATAAGACTTGTTCTCCAGTCCCATCACCAGCTTCATTGCCCTTCTCTCCAGCACCTCAACATCCTTCTTGCAGTGAGGGGCCCAAAACTGAACACATGGTTCAAGATGTGGCCTCACCAGTGCCGAGTACAGGGGCACAATCACTGCCCTACTCCTGCTGGCCACACTATTGCTGATACAGGCCAGGACGCTGTTGGCCTTCTTGGCCACCTGGGCACACTGCCGGCTCATGCTCAGCCAGCTGTCAACCAGCACCCCCACGTCCCTTTCCGCCGCCGGGCAGCTCTCCAGCCACTCCTCTCCAAGCCTGTAGTGTTGCATGGGGTTGTTGTGGCCAAAGTGCAGGACCCTGCACTTGGCCTTATTAAACCTCATACAGTTGGCCTCTGCCCATCGATCCAGCCTGTGCAGATCCCTCTGCAGAGCCCTCCTACCCTCCAGCAGATCAACACTCCCACCCAACTTGGTGTCAGCTGTCATATGTCAATCCTTAAGATTCCATTAATTTACTGGAGATGAATTTGTCATCTTATGCCAAGAAATATGTCCACAGCTCCTCAATCTCTTTATATCATGTAGGCATATAAAATAATGTTTCTGGAAGGCAGGGGAACATTTCTTTCAGGAATGTTCATGTTACACTAACAAGCTTTTCCCAAAATGCTGTGGCCATTTTATTCAATTACAAAAAAAAACCCCAAAAACCACCAAACATAAAAAACCCCCCAAAAAACCAAAAAACAAAACTGTGGTAAAATAAAAGCAAAATACCTTTACTATGAACACACGTTCTCTAATGTCTCTTTGTGACATTAAAAAGAATCTTATCTGCCCTAAAGGAAGAGATGTCAAGAAAAAAAAAACAGACAGCAAAAAATAACCTCTTGTTTATAACCATTCAAAAAATAAATTTACCATTTCTTTCTGCTTAATAGGGAACATCAGAGAAGCCAGACATTAAAAGCTGAGACAACTGTGGTCATTACTGGAGCTGCAAAACTCAATTTTTGACTGATGGAAGCCTGTAGTTAAACCCAGGGCAGGAAAAGTGAGCTTGAAGAATAGAAGAGGAGGGTGAAGAGACAGAGTCGGACATGTTGTGTATAAAGTGAGGTCTAAACAGTACAGAGGGAAAAAATAAAACAACAACCCTCCAAAACCCAAACGAACAAAGAGGATAAAGAAAAAGGGAAGAAATAATCAGATGGCCACAAATCTCCAATTTTGTCAGCTGCAAGTTGAATCATCATAGTCGCTTAAGAGCACTGGAGGTGAGCGTGTCTATGTAATTCAACAGCTGAGAATATTATTTGAAGGACAGCCCTTGAAGGATCTAGAAAAGGGCTTTTCTCCAAGTTATTTCCCTTTCTGAATGTTCATTCATAGTAAAAAATGTGACAGCAAAATAAAATAGCATTGTTGTTTATAAATATGCCATTAATTTCAAAGTCCCTAGTTAAAATAGTTAGGAACTGCAGTATGTGGTTATAAGTTCATGTCTTTACGACTTTGAAAACACAGAAATATTAACCAGTATTCAAAATACCACTGAGCTGTAAGCAATTACTAGCATCCCTCCTTTACTTGGGAAATGAGGAGCAGAGAGGAGACAGACTTTTCCTGAAGTTAGGTGGGGAACTCTGGAGTCAAGGGAGGGAAGAGTGAACACGAAGGTTAGAACATTGAGCCAGGATTAATGTAGGCCCTTGGAGGGATTTAAATGGTCTTGGCTTATATTTTGGGAGCAACCTGCTGAGTTCAAGATTGGGTTTGAGTGACTCACACAGCCCAGACAGACAGATTTCAGATACACAGAATAATTCTGAGAATTCCTGCTCTCCCTGTCTAGCCAGTCTTCATCGTGAAGTTTGCCAAATCAGGAATTTCCTTAGCAAGACCAGAGATGTCAAGGTGCCTGACTGAGTAAATGATTGCTTATGGAAGAGAGAAATAAACATCCTTCCACCACAAGGACCTTTTCTGGAAATTCTATAATCTTTAGTACTAATCAGTCGTGACAAGCTGTCATCATGGTACCTCTTTGGTCACTACGGACAAGGCATGCACATAGAATATTTGGCTTCCTTGGTGTATCACAGTGACTGGAGTTCAGGCAGAGGACTTGTCTCTTTCCATGTCCCTGCTTTGAAGCTGGCCAGTAGAACAGGTTTTGAGGAGAAGGGGGCAGGCTGGTTGCAATTTCTATGGTCTAAAAATAACAGCTTTTAAATCGACACCGAGGATGTGGAAAGATATGACAATAGAACACAAGCGAACACTCTGTAAGAGACTGGAAACTGAAATGGAAAGATATGACCTGAGATACAGAATCAGCACAACTGGCACATGATTTATTGATTATGGCTTGTCATATGAGAGGGCATCAGCTAGCTGAAAAGCACAAAACAAAGTAGTATTTTTCTCTCTATAGAATTTGGCATTTGGAAATTGCATACACTTAACCTTTACAGTGATTACTCTCTCCATACAAAGGAATATGTGGCTTTGCTTTTGAAGGCAGACATGGTGCAAACTGTGGGATTTTTTTAGCTGTCAATGCAAAAAGCCGTGGATTATACTATTGATTCAGATGGATAACTTGGAGGAACAGAAAAATACCTCATGGGGAGCAGATGAGTGCAAAATCTGAATGCATTTGTGTCGTGGTGTAGCCCCAGCCGGCAACTAAGCCCCACGCAGCCGCTCACTCTCTCCCCCCTCCCCCAGTGGGACAGGGGAGAGAATTGGGAAAAAGCTCATATGTTGAGATAAAACCAGTTTAATAGGATGACACAAGAGAAGGAAACAACAATGCCAACAACAATAATACCAACAAAGGAATGTACAAGAACAAGTGATGCCCAATACAGCGATTGCTCACCACCCCGTGATCGACAGCCTGTCCCTGAGCAGCAATTTCCGCCCCCTGGCCAACTCCAGTTTATGTACTGGGCATGACGTCAGATGGTATGGAATTCCCCTGTGGCCAGCCTGGGTCAGCTGTCCCAGCTGTGTCCCCTCCCAGCTCCCCGTGCACCCCCAGCCTGCTCACTGGCAGCCCAGCACAAGAAGCTGGACTGTCCTTGACTGCTCAGCAACAACCCAAAACATCAGCACGTTATCAACATTTTCTCATCCCAAATCCAAAACACAGCCTCACACTGGCTTCTGTGAAGAAAACCAACTTTATCCTGGACAATTTGTGAGTATGGAACATGATATTGCAAGAATACAAAAAACGTCACCAAGAACAGAAACATCCTTTGAATGCACTAGTTTTCTCTGCATGAACTTCTGAGCCACTCTTTTGTGATTTGGACAACCTGTACAATCTGTACTCCTAACCCTAAAAAATTGCTTCAGGGCAATACAGCTGTAGCAAAATAGCCCAAAAGAAAATCTTCACACAGTTAGTGATCCGACTCCATCCTTTTCGAAATCACTGGAAATTTGACTTCCAGAATCTTTGATCTAACATCAATAAACTTCAGGAAGCTCAGCAGAGGCCACCAAGATGCTTGGAGCTTGAACACTTAACCTGTGAGCAGAGGCTGAGGGCCAAGTGCTTGTTCAGCCTGAATGAGAAGTGGCATTGGGGAGACCTAGAAGCAGTACACTGTGGGGAGATCACCAAGAAGATGGAGCCAGACTCTTCACAGTGGTGTGTGGTGGACAGTGGGCATAAGTTGAAAAAAAAAAACATTCAGATTGGATATAAGGAGAAAATTTTTCCCCTTGAAGACAGTCAGGCTGTAGAGCAGGTGGTCTAGGGAGGTTGTATCATCTCCATCCTTGAAGGTTTCAAGACCCAATGGGATATTGCCAAGAGCAACCTGGTCTGACCTTGTAACTGACCCTCTGTGAGAAGGAGTTTGGGCTAGGGACGTCCTGAGGTTCCTTCACACCTGAATTATCCTATGATCTTCGCACCTAAGTGCTTCAGGAACTTGTGTTAGCTCAAGGATATATTCATATTTACTAGAAGACTAAATATAGAAATAACATTAAAAATATACATAGGTTTTTTGTTTTGATTTGATTTTCTTAAGGTCTCTATATCAAATATCAATACTGGAATGTTTTATTAAAATATACTTGATTTCTCGGAGGGAAGGTGATTATCCTGACTGATAATCCAGTTTTTCACAGAACAAATCAAACTGATCGATGTTGGTGCTTGGACATTTGTATGTACGTGGGCTTTAAAGATCGCTCTTTCTCATTTACAGTAATGAAGCTTTCACATATACAACTGCTATCCTAGAAACTATTGAAATTAACACTTATGCATCACATATAAGGAAACTAAAACCTTCTTTACAGTCACCTTTTTTTTACTTGAGAAAAAAAATGATGACTTCAAAAATTTTAATAGGATTTTTAAAATCATTGTAATCTAAGTATTTCTTGGACTGTAATGGAATGTGCACAATACAAATCCATGAACACTGCAAAGTCAGAATAACCTATAATGTTTTAATAAGTATCTCTGAATTAACTTGCAGGGTATTATGGGTGTCCATGTAGCTGCTAAGGGGACAGACTACTGATATTCAACTCGTGTGCTTAGAACAAGAAAGGGTATCTCACTATATCACAGTGCAATACATGGCAATCTTAGCCAAAGAGATCTGTCAGGATCCTGAGTATATCTCTACAGGCTTCAGGGCATTCTCCTTTGCCTCCACAATGCTATTGACTGAACAAAAACCTTAATATCAAATATTCAAAGTAATAGATTTCCTTTAATTTCTTAGGGGCTCAAAAGCCATTTAAATGGGGTCTAATTAAGACTACAAATAAAATCAGCAGGGAAGTATTTCACAGAATTCTTATTGTATAAAATATTTGTATTAGGTCCTTTTTAATTTCACCATCATTTCTATTTACATGTCCTTAGAGGATTTTTTTCCTTTATATCCATTTGAATGATGTAGACCTTGTTTCAGTATCTACTATTAGTCTGGAGGCTCTCTGTTCATATGAGTGATTTAACGGCCAGAACATCTAGAGCTGAACCCTATCTCATATAGCTGACAAATCTTAAATTCCAGTTTTTTAAATTTAGTGCCCACTTTTCTAGCCAGACCTGCAGACGTCTACTGAAATGATTTCTTAGGAATAGTTCTAAAGCATGACTCTTAGCTCCAGAAAGCTATTTCAAGATGATGCAATTGTGTACCACTAAGTCTTGATACAGGAAAGAAAAGTTAATGAAAAGCCATGAGAAAGTGATAACATTTCCTTGGCATTATCTTGGGAAAGCAAAATGGAGAATAACAAGACTCATAGACTCAGCACTGATTGATCATTTTTGCTGTATAATTCATCAAAGGATCAGAGAGACCCATTAATTACTGTGTCCTTAGCATTTTGAATCATTAACTGACAGGTTTTCTAGACAAGCAGGAAGAAACTATACATGGGCTAAGAATTGTACAGCACAGCAGAATCCATCCTTGGTACAAAGCAGCAGCCAAGTGTTATCCTCCATCTCCACCTCTTCCTTTATTGTTTCCCATTTGTTAACCTGTGTATGTAGTTTAGAGAACATTCTCCTCCTTTCCCATCATCTTTCAGTTTAGGATTTAGAACAAGGTCAAAGAGAGTCCTGTAAATCACACAGTTTTTATAACTTGAGCTTTTATTTTTCCCTTCCATATGTGTTTCGTATTCAATTTCAGCACTGGCCAAGGATTACTCAGTTTCTAGGATGCGATGCATGTGGCACAGCATGGCTTAGACTGGCTAACTATTGCCTCTGCCTGTTTCATCTGCAATTTTTCACAATGAACTACTGAGCTCCTACTCGCGTCCTTAAACTAGGTGAAATGCTCTGCAGCAAGACTAATAAAAGCACTGATGCAGATTCTGAGCTAACTGAGAATCACAAGGTACAATCTGAAAGTAGTATTAAAAATGATAAATTACCATGATCCCATGGCTAACAGACAGCCAAAAGTCCTTTTGATAAGCCAACAAAAGCAGAGGGATGGCCTAGTTACAGACATAGCGTGAAAGCAGCAGGGAGCTTCTAACACTTTCTTACACTTTGTTTCCTTGCAGGGCTTTAAGGAGATAAATATTTGTTTTAAGAAACTGCAAAAGAGAAAAATAATTGCAACTTGGCCAGTTTAAGTACTTATATGTAGTTATAGAGCAAAACAGATGCGTCATCTCAGAACTTCAATTTGAAAGCAAAATGCCAAAATATCTCCAGAATCTCCACCCCAACCTAAAAACAATGAATAATGAGAGAAAATTCGCAACAAAAAATATGGGGCTTCTGTCTGGGTAAAACTGTGCAAGGTCCACTCATTGAACTGTCAGAACTAGTGGGTCAGTAGCTGCATGGTTATCAGTATGGTTCTCTGAGAATAATATATATGATCTCCTTGTGCATCGTCCCTGTGACTCTCTTGTCCCCTCAAAGTATTCTTGAAATCCTCAATCCAAATGAAGTCATATTTGTTAAAGGGAGACAGACTGCAGAGGTACTAGTTCCTGGAAAAGTTATGGAAAAGGTGTTTGGAATGTGCCATCGGGAAGAGCCTGGGAGCTCAACCTTTATTTGGCAGCAATAAGACAGACAGTTTGAACGTCCCAAAAATCAGTCAGACATCTTTATAAAGGCCAGTGAGTGCAACCAGAGTACATGAAGCCATGGGAAACCAGAGCTCCGTTTTTTCCAGTGCTCATGTGAAAGTTTGGGTGGCATGAAGAAGAGACAAATAAGCTGAAGCAAATATGTTTATTCCTCCTGATCAGTCTGCTTTGGAAGCTGAAGGAAATGAGGTCAGTATGCCATACATCCGAGAGGGCACAATCATGCATTTTAATAGTATTTTTATTACAGAAACTTTAGAGAAACTCAGAGGTCATTACATCAGGCACTGTACAAATATATAGTTCAAGATATTCTCTGCTTGAAAGGCTTGAAAAATGAATAAAATAGAAATGGCAATATTAAATAGAGGAGAGAGAAGGAGAAGGTGAGAGATGGAGAGGGGCAAGGTTTCAGTTAGTGTGTTACTAAATGATATTTGTTTTGTAGTGAAAAAAGAGTAATTTAAAAAATAGCCATTACAACTAATTAACAAGAGAGGAACTGAATTGTATATAGACTGTCAAAAATTGAAGAAGAATTCTGTACAGAACTAGCAACTCACCCCCAAGTACACAACTCTGCTTTTAAAAATAGGTTTGCTATCAAATATATATGTTTCAGTTAGGGATGTATGGTTTCTCTTAGTGCTCGGCCTGGATGAGCATACAAGTTCATTAAACCTGCATGTTTATTCAGATTAAGCTTGCAGAATTCATTACATTCCTGCCACAATCACTAAATTCACTATTATATTTTAATAAAATGATTTAGAAAGATATGTCTACTTAATTGCAGAATGCTGAAGACAAGGAAGACACACTTGTCTACACGACCCAGGAACTGTACCATTCCCCAGCCCCAGCCGCCCAGTGTTATCGTCAATATTACTATTCCATGCTCTAACTTCAAAAAGAGAACATTTATGAAAGTGTGGCTTTTATTTTATGTTCTTCCAGTCCAAAGCAATGCATAATTCACTAAAAAAAGGTATATATTACCCTTTCAGACAAAACTTCTACAAAGAAAAAATAAAGCAATAACACAGTGAGTTTTATTAGTCTGAAACCACAAGTCAGAGCCAGTATGTGGTGTACTAGCTGAACCAAGGATTTCAATTGCTTCTGCAGTTCAGTGATTCATTCAAAGTTTTTTTCTCAGCAGCACAACTACGCTTCCCTGCAACGTGGTCTTGATCTTTTCCCTTTATCCTCTTTCTCGCCTTTAACCATGGTTGGCCTGACTACCCTAAGAAAATAAATTTAAAGATCAGTCTAAAATCAACATTTTGGTATTCTGTTTTGGTTTTTACTCGGTAATTTGCCAGAAGCCTGACCCTGCCTAAATGCTGGTCATGTAATTCCCGCTGAAAAGAATGATACCCCCATAAGCTGAGCTCTCTGCTTACTTGTTACCTGCAAAATATCTGGGTGGGTGGAGCAGAAGAGCTATAGTGACAAATGTTTTCTGGTTCCTTAAGTGTGGACAAAACTGTACTTTTTAAAAAGGCTGATTTTTCAGAAAGATCCAAGATCTCGCCTTACCTTAATCGCTTTGGTGTCCTAGGTTGCACAGCCAAACACAGAAGGATCCGATCATTTCTAGAAACCTAGAGAGACTTTGAGCTTTTCCCTTTCAACCAGTTGTCTCCTCCTGTTTCAGTAGATGCTGAGTTACACCATAAGGCACAGTAGCACAGTGGGTTTTTTTAACAGAAGCAAATGTTACCTGTATAATTCTGGATCAGTGTATATATTTGTCTTTAAATTGCACCGAGGCTAATTCACAGGTTCATTTCACTTCACAGAGCTCTCCTGAGACTCTAATCATAGCTGCCTATGATTTAGGGTTGGTCTTTTGCAGAAGTCTCAGTCTCATGTGATTTTAAAAGGCAATGAGCAGACCTTAAAAAGCTGTCCAGCAAACATTTAGTTATTTCTTCCAAGTTCTCAGCTGATGTAAATTGAGACGGTGCCACTAATGTGAAGGACTAAATTTACATCCACTGAGAGTCTGGCCCTTGTAATGTGTTCTTTGTTCCTTACTGTATGAAAGTTTTCCCAGGTGCACAATTCACAGGTTTATCTCTAGTTACAGAGTGACTAAATAAAGGTCAGAAAAAGTCAACTCTGCCGCACCGCTCTGAAACATTGAGCACTGCCTGTTCATGCAGTCAACAGCTTATATAGATACAAAAATATATGCAGCTTAAAATATAAAACAGCTTAAAGATATAAAAATATATGCACATGTTTAATGAAAACGTAGAGAAAGATATCCTAAAAATATGCCCCATAGCAGGTGAAATATGTCTTTATGAAATTAATTTTGTAAAACTATGATGCAGAGTGGTTAAATTATAAAAAATTCACTTTACACCTGGAAAAGTATGAATGATTTAAATGAAATAAGAATTGAATCTGTGAGAAACTGAAACCATCATCAGTTAATAGACTTTATTTCACTGAATTGAACTGAGCTTGAGTTAATTTGCAGTCCATTCACCAAAAGCTATCATAGCTTGGCTGTGATGGAAGCACTTTTATCACAAGACATAATGCAGTGAAATTGTAGGATTAAGAGTAATAAGGTGAAGGAGAAAATTTGACACACACACTGGCATACATTCCAAGGAAAAAAAGGTTTCAACAGCAGTTTACTGGATTAATATTCATAAATTGTAATAAAACATGGGGTGTCCATTTGGAATTCAGGCTTTGTTGTTCTAGATACAATGCACAAATATTTCCAAAAGATGGTCGGTACCCTAGAAAGTTTACAAATCTTATTTATGATAAAAACAACAGTTGGATAAAACAAATCTAATGAATGCAATCTGCTTCACTTATCAAAAAAAAGATAACTGAGAAGAAACTTGATTATGGTTCATAAATACCTCCAGAGGGAGGAAATACTTAAGTAAGGCATAACAAGGAGCAGTTGTTGGAGGTGAAATCTAAACAAATGCAAATAATAAATCAGTCACAAAATCATAGTTAAGATGATTAGCCCAAGAAAAAAAGTACTGAGAGGAATAGCAGGTTTTCCATCTCTTCAAGCTTTCCAGCTAAAACTGAAAGGCAATAACAAGACATGGGTTGGCCATACAGCACTTGGGTCATTGCTGCACAGATTTTTGCAGGCAGATGTGGGTTTGTGGTATGCCCCAAGGCAGCTGGAAGCAGTGCATCTGTACTGAAAGCCATTTGCCCAATTTAACATAGCACATCTCTCACACCGTGACTGCAACAAGCTTGCGTGTCTTTGCAAAAGACCATGTGGAGTCCTTGATACAAGTGTGATGAGGTGGGATTTTATGTGCATTAAACAGGTCAGACCAGGTGGTAGCTGAAACAAAAAATCTACAAGGTAGCAGTCAGATTAGCAGCAGTAACGAGGGTTATAAGCTACCTGTTTGTAACCAATGTGAAACAAAGATGAAAATACATGTTTTAGCTATTTCAGTCCTTCTGAGCAGCTATATTTTAGTGCTTTGAAGATAAACCTTCTGAAGGAAAGATATGAGCTTGTAAACTGGCTTACATCTGTCTTTGATCAGTTTAGTTTTCTTCTAAAGTCACGAGACTGAACATCTTGTATGATTTCAAGAACAAATCTTAACACAGCTATATCCCCTTTCCCCTGTTTTGACAGTGGTGTAGTATAGTTGGCCTTAGTGTTGGTATATAGCATGCAATGTCCAAAATATTCATCAAAAGACCAGTGATACCTTCTCAGTTCCACGAATTTTCTTCCCCCGTTGTTAGAAACACTTGTCTAGTTGTGTGGCTCAGAGATACAGTACATGGCAACATCACAGCATAACAGTTTCTGGAACAATGTGAGGACATTTCTTCCATAAGGTTGTCCTCTGACAACCTGAAAAGTTCACATAAACAATTTAATTGTCCCTTGTTTTCAGTGCAGACTTTTCCTTCAGGATTTACTTATGTCCATTGTTTTCTTTGTGTTTCTAGACTATCTTTGAGGTGCTTTACAGTGTCTCTTTCCAACTGATTTTAAAACATTTGCCCAGTGGTTTGGAAGAGACTTTTGGAATTTACAGAGTATATTTTCACAAACATTTCACAAACACAAAAGCCAAAAATAAAACAAAACACCAAAACCCAAACTGAAATCAAAAAGATAAATTCTCCCTGTAATTTAACAGGTTGAAATTCTACAACTGATGTCATTGATGCCATACAGATAGTTAAATACTTTTCTATGCCTTACTTTATATTTCCTTCCTCCTCTTTGGTCTTACTATTCACATATTTTCCTTTCATATTCCTTTCTATATATTTGGGATTAACACTTGAAACTTTATTCCTAAATGGTAATTTAGATTATAACTTTTCCACCAGATTCTTTTCTCCACTGTTAATTTAAAATGTCCCAAGTTTTAGAAATTGAACTTTATTGGAAAAACATGGGATATCCACGCAGACAATTATTCCAAATCTAGCCAGATGTACCTCCCAAAATATTTAGTTTGGAAATTACAGAAAAAATAGATATTTGTATTTGAAAATGGTTGTATTAAAAACCAACCAACAAACAGTGCCACTACCACTTCTTGGTCTGTATTAAGAGAGGGTGGTTATTAACAAAAAATTTAAAACTAAAACTGAAAAGGATTTTTCCCTTTTATGTAAAAGAAATAGCTGGAAAATTTTGACTAAATGGGATTTGGATTCTTTTCCACACAGAATTACCTGATGCAGGCTTTGGGTATGAGATGTGTCCAAACTGTGTGGCTTACAGATGCATCATCCTCCAGGTACAATATCTGGAGTGGTATAAAAGGGTCAGGGCTTTTGAAAAAGGCAGAAATAAGGATAACTTGTAGGATGTAAATTTCAGGACTATCTCTGAATCCCACTGCCGAGATTCCCTTCTCTTACTAGTGTAGTTTCACGGGAAGCTTTGTTGTTAGATGCAAAAACTTCATCTCACGCCCTTGAGAGTAAAAATGTAGAAGGGAATTACAGATTTTAGCGCTGTCAGCAATTTTAACCTATGGCTATACCAGGAAATTAAATTGTGCCTGTTTCCATTCCAAATAAGCGGTTTGCCAAAGGTCAACCTGCGTGTCTCACATGGGCATAGGCCATGCGTGTGCAGGTCCTGTTGCATGTCTGAGTTAGTTATGGGTATAGGCAGCACCTCTAAGTCTAATTCCCTCAGGGGAAGGAGTTCTGCAAGCCTCTAATGAAGAGAGAAGGAAGAAGGATGCTTTTTAATTTAGATTGTTTCCTTTATCCACTCTTTCCTCCCCCCTGCCATTTGTCCTCCAACCAACAGTTGCAACAACTCTGTATTTAGATCCACGAAAAATATACAATAGAAGGGAACTAACACATCGGCATAGTAGTTATAAGGCATTATTTCTATCACATTGTTTTCTGTGCAGAAAACGCATTCAGAAATTCCTTACCATGTTTTTCAAATGGCTCTGATGGCTAATGTTTAATTTTTGTCCATGATTTAATCTTAATCACTCAAAGAGAATAGTACTGAATGTAGACTTAGCGCAAGGATTGAAAGACAATTTTAGTAAAACGTAGCGATAAACATCCCAGCCTGATACTCCTTTCATCTGTCCAGGTGGAAGTCAGGAGCAAATACGCTCTACTGAACGTAGTCATACTGGAGTAAAACTGGTGCAAACAATAGTAGACGCCTGCTGTATAAGCTGAAGCAATTTCAGACTTGGCACTAAATTCTGATAAACATGTTACAGTGCAGCCAATTTAGAACAAAAACAAGCCACTAATGCCTACATTTTTCTTAAAACTAATAGGTGGCTGAAATACAGTATTTCTAAAATAAATGACAGGGAATATTAGCTTTGAAACATGCTTTCTTCAGTTGTCTGTAATAACTGTAAAAAATGAAGGAAAAATTACCTTATATTCACAGAAAAGAATATGCTTTTATGCAAAAGAGACATCAGACCCTGATGTATGTAGGGAATTGAAGACATCTGTGCTGAGATCCATAAAAGTGTTTAGATAGAACACCTGAAACCCAGATTGTGAAAGAGGGGGAAGGAAGCCACAGGAGCGTTTGAGTAGGATATCCATGGCCTGAGCTGTAGCTCTGTTTCACGTAAGGACACAAAATAGAAGCCAAGGAGCAGGGGAAAAGAGGTTTATTCTGTGCTTTTGGGGCAAATCCCCACAATACTCTGTGGAGAGGCCTTGATTGCCTTTCCAAGAAGGGCATACCAAGGGCACAAACCAAGCTTTCAGTCTCCGAAGTTCTGTTTTATCTGAAAACAAAGGAAAACAAGATACATAAAAAATAAAGAAATTCAAATTTCCCTTGTCAGACATGAAAAAGGGAAAGAATCACGCACAAAAAAACTCCTTCCTGCCACATGTCTTTGGGAGATTGGTTCTTTTTTAAGTCTTGGTCTCAAGCTAAGACTTCCAAAGTTCTACTGAACCACAACAAACTCCACGTAGTCTTCTATGAAAGCATCCTTCTGTCACCTCTGATTATGCATTGCGAAGGCACAACATTTCTCCATGTGAGCATGTCCCACTTAACCTCAAATGCATCAGCCAGAACAAGACAAACGCAAATCCTTCTTCTCTGCTGCTCTGCCATGGCTCGTCAATCTTGCCTCTGACATTGGACCTATGCAGTAGGCGGCTTGCCTCCTGGGTAGGCCACCTATGTGTGCCTTGTAACTCACCTCCAGTCCTGCATTTGTCCCTGTATCCTGGATGGATCCCTTGGATCTGTGTTGTAGTCTTGTCTCCATTCCTGTCTCTAGCTCCATCTCCTTTAGCACCTGACTGGGCTCTCTGGATGTATCCCAGACCTTGTCCATCACTTGCTGTGTCTGTCACTGCTGCTGGACCCTGTTACCAGCACCTGGCAGGATGCACCCCATGGATGAGGCCATTGCATGTGCTGGGGTCACCTCTGGCTCCCAACTCCACGTCCCTAAGAGAGCAGCTGGACCTTGCTGCTCCCTGATGGGGGATCTTGATCAAAGTTGTATGGATTGCTGGATCCAGTGCTGAGTGTGGCAGGAATGGGAGAGCTGGGATCTGAACAAGCCTAGAAAAATGGGCCCTCAGGTGATTTAGGCATTTGAATTTCCAGATGGTCTTAGGTAGGTGCCTAGAGGCTCAACTCCACCCAAAAGGCGGTGATTTTGTGTCAGATAGCAGCAGGGTATTAAGCGTCTAAAGAAATTAACCCCTAAAAATAGAGAGCTGGAGCAACCCAGCCTCAGCAACCTTTAGAGCACACTCTGACACACACGTTTTGTCTTTGTTGTATTTAGAGCACCTTTATTTTATTTTGCATTGTGTTTTTGATGTTTACCTACCTTCTGGATCATAGCATGACTTTCCAGTAATTTTTCTGACAATCTCCTGTCAATTAGATTTTAAACTTTTATGGAGGATTTCATGTTATAGGTGTGTCCAGCATTTACCATAATAAACTTGCTTTCAGCTGAAGGTCTCCAAGCACTACTTTAAGAGAATATAATCATTCCAGCAACAGTGATGACATCTGTGTAAGTGTAGGTTTCAGTCTGACTAATGATTTTTGCAAGGACCTGGAGCACCTTTTCAGTTTTCTGTGCCTCGTACTTCCATACTAGCTAGAAGGAGATCATATTTACAAGTGCCACAGGATAACGCAAGATAATAAAGCTTTCTGAGCATCGCTTATCACATAAGCGATGCCTTTTAGAAGAAAAATATTCCTACAAGTGTGATCCCTCAACTTACTTGTGGTTTTAGCATTTTGGTGGAGAAAGGGGCAAGTTGCGTTAACTGTATTAACATTCATATTCACATATGTATCCACACCTATTTATGACTGGATTTTTCAGTTTGAAGGGTAAGAGAAGTCTGCTGCAAGAGACAGAATCTGATCTTATGTCTTTTACTCACAGCTCCTGAATTAATTTGTAATGCAAAAGACATGGGGTGAAGCAGGTTAGTATATTTGGGATTCAGCGTTTCATTTAAAGCCTGCTCCCAGAACTGCTGTAATGATATGGGTGAATGTTGATTTCTATTAAATACATTGCAAATATGTACAGCATGTTCTGTCCCTGGGATGATGCCACTATGAAGAGATATCGCAGCTGAATTGCCAGAGAATTCAAGTGTGATGGGGAGGTGGAGGAGGAAGGAAGGAAGGAAGGCACACAGAACAAAATGTCCCCAGAGCCACCCACGAGGACACACTCCTAGTGAGATATGAATCAGCAACCAGCAAGGAAGCCCTGACGCCTAAGGGGAATTATGTAAGAATCTGAGATAAGTGGTGTCACTAGCACCTTTGGGTATTTCTCAGGCATTTGACTGTGTCATCTAACCTGAGAATAGATACCTGGAGCTCTCCTGTAGTATATGGAGAAAGCTAAGCTGCTGCTGAGGGTGATAACTTTAATAAGGATCCTAGAGCAGACAGACTTGCAAATTAGGCATCTCAGGTAAATGCTCTTTGGGTGTGCTGAATGCAAGCCTTAAGCTTAAATCTGCTGTTTTAACACTTTGTGGACAGCTCTTTACTATCCAGTCTCATAGATCATGGTCTCTTTGGGAAGGTACAATATCTTCCCCATTCCAATATTCTGTTGCAAATGATAGATTTCAAGAGGATAATGATAAGACAACATTACCAAATGATAAGACAACTCTTATCTAGAGTAACTCTTCACTAAAAAAGTGAAGACATTTTACTGACCTTGATAAAACAGGGACTTCTGGGAGAGCCTTGAGACGCAAGAATCAGCAATTTTCACTGCTGTCGTCTACTCAGCAATGTCAGTAGGGATCCAGCTGTGGTCTCACACATTGGTATCTCTTAAGTCAGGTGTTCAACTATGTCTCCTTCACTTATGAGTATGACCCTTTGTAGATCCTCTCTTCCTGCACTGAGGAGGTCTAGTGATTTAATTATCAAGATTAAGTGTGTGTAAAACTGATCACAGCTAATAAATCACAATATCACATATTTCTCAGAAGGGAATAATGATTTTGATATTCAGTTGCTGATTTTGAAGCCACATTAGGACTGAAGAGTTACTAAATTGTGTACGATTTGGGTGTCAGTACCATAGAAACACAGGGAGAACAACTTTCGTCAGTACTTCAGTTGCAAAGTTACTTAGGTTTTGTGATATTCAACATTCCCTTTGAAGGACGTCAGACAACAACCACTAGACTCTACAGATATCCATACTGTGATTTCAGTTTGCTTCTAGGAATGGCTATCCTATATTCTTCTGAACTTTTCACTGACCATGGGCAGGACAGACTAGAATAGGAAGGCAGAGGAACAGAAATTAAAAGCAAGAAGTGCCAGATTAGTATTATTTGAAGATCTGTTCTCAAACGTGGCACATCCATGCAACTTCACTATGAGATCTCAAGCTATGTGGAGCTCAGTCACAAGTACAGCTTCAGTAATTTTGTAGAAAAGAGGCAGTTACAGGGTTTTTCACCTCAGTGGTCAGTAGGTATGAGATCAAGGTCATAACTGCTGCACACTGAGAACTGCTGCCACTGACCGTTTGAGGCAGCCAATTTCTGCAATATTTTTGGTCCGTCACTGGACTCTTTAAGGAAATAAGCGAGATGATCCTTACAGAGAAGGTGAAAAAAACAAAAGCCCTTATGCATGTAGGAGAATTTGCTGATTTATCCAGGAGACAAACATGTGACAACACTTGATAAAGCACAGAGAAATTTGAGCAGAGAGAGGGAACCGGAAGAAAATACACAGGTGGAAATGTCAAAGAAAGAAGTCTAAGAAGGTATTGCTTCAGGTGGGCAATTCTATCACGTTATACAAAGTGTGATATCAGTTTTTGCACAGTGCTCATTCATAAACAGTATATGTTTAAACATTATATAAACTCAATGACTTGAGATGGCTAATCTTTATACGCTTGAAATTATACATCTCAAAGGCAGGGATTTCTCATTTATGATTGTCTATACTCACGCTCTTGTCAATGTGCAGAAAAGCTACATACAAATGAGGAGTGAGATGAAATCTTTAAACGCAATAGGGAAGACAGAATTTATATTGTTTGATCCTTTAATCTTAGACTTTTTTATTATTATTATTTACTTTGATTCCAACACTTCAAAACTTTAAATGAATAATAAACTTCAGTGCTTTCTTTAGCTGTGGCCAAAGAGTCACAAAGGAATGGTAAGATGAAATGCAATTTATTCTTTTAATAAGTTTTCACTTTATCAGTGCACATATTAGCATTTTAGTAGTTTTCTTACTACGTCTTCAACAAGGTAGCGGGTAAAAGTAAAAAAGTTAAGTTTCCAGCTTTAACTTTATAAATGTCTAATCTGAAAATAGTGTTAAGGCAATCAAAACCACCTGAAATGAGGAAAGATCTGTTGAAGTCATTAGGCTGAAAGTACCAAGATTTGTACAGAACCCTGGAAGCACTAGTTTTCTGATCACTACTCTAATTTCTAGCATACGACGGGTCAGACTGTAGCCTTTCTCAGTTTCCTGAAATCACAGTGCTATCTATTTACAAGGAACATTTTTTTTTTCCACTTTCCTTGTTATCTATGTGTTCCTGGATCAACACCAAAGTTTGTTTGAAAGGGGAAGTTCAAAGCTACTTAGAAGATTGAACACCTATTCTATTTTAGTTTTTAAATATATCCTCAACTATTCACCACGGTTTAAGAAATCCATCATAAATGTCCCCCCCTTACACCATCCACCCTCCATTTCTTGCAGTTTGCTATATTCTGATGTGTAAAGCTTCCAAAAGTTGTGGAACAGCCTATTTTGAGAGAACTTGTAAGCAGGAACACATTAATGGGTATCAGGTGCAGCTATGAATTTAATGAATGGTTTGTTGGAAATCACATTAAATAGCAACATCCGACTGCAGATGAGCTCTGCTATGTCCTTAATTTCAAGCCCAGGCAGATGGAGGATTTGCAATGCGCTTACTATTTTCTGGTTCATGCAGTATTGCTTGCTTGTAAATACATTCACAAACATGCTTGAAAAGATTTGGAGCTTGACTGTCCAGCCTTTTATTTTTGCAGCTTCCTCTTCAAAGTAATGAGTGTAGGAAGAACGTAACAGGGTTCATCAGGAGAATTAAACTGGTATAGGATTCTGTCCTGCTCAAAAAAACCCACAATTTTAATTTTTTTTTTCTCTCTCAAAGAGCTTTAGCCTGGAGGACGGGGTGAAAGGGATACTGTCAGGTTCTTTTTTAAATTGTCGTTACTTTCTGATGTCAAAGTAAATTTAGAAATTTCATATTTAGGAACAAAAAAGGGGAAATGCCACATCAGGTATCAAGACCAGTGACTTCTTAACATATGTTGTGATATCATACAGCTCTTTCAGAGCATTGTTGTAAATTAATTTTTAATGTCAATATTAAAAAATATCCCAATTTATTTCCATTTTTGGCCATTTGTAGTCCAAATACCTCCTACAATATTTATATATGTCTGTCTACTGGGGAAAGAAGAGGTGAAAACACTTTCCCAGGAAATTATTTGTGTGGTACATGAGTGGATGGACAGGACCAACAAGTACGAATTTTTTCCTTTATCCCTTCCCAAGGACATGAAAGGAGTTAACCTCTCATGTACTATGTGAGCTGCAGGGTTTTTTTCCTATAATTCAAATAAAAAGTATACCAGAGGAAAAGGAAGAGCATATTGAATATTGAGTTATCCTGCAGATAACTGTCCTGTCTCTTGCTCTAGACAGCAACTAATTTAGACCAAGTTTCTGAAGGACCATGTTACTGAGTTGATGAGATTTCAGAGAGACATACAAAAGCAGAAAAAAACTGTCAAAATGCTCATTGATAAGATTATACTGGTTTAAATACAGAATGTAAAATATATTTCTATAAAATTCAGTTCCAGGTAGAGAAAACAGTCTTATTCCCAATCGTACTTCTACCATGTTAACATAACTTCATTGACTTCAGAACTAAACGCAGTAGACAAATAATGTAAATATATAATGCTATTGAAGTCAACAGGCCTCTGATGACTCATGTCAGTTGGAGTTGCACTTCAGGTTGTTTGCAGAAAATTCCAAACTTGAAAACTCTTTCTCACATTTCTAGCAAAGTCAAGTCAGGTCTTTGTGAAATAACTGCAGCAAACAGTAAATGATGTATGAAATGAAATTTGTCATCCATCCCATACATGAAGAATGTGCAGAGGAAGCTTTGCTGCTTTCACCACGCAGTTTCAAATGAGTCCCTGATGCAGAACCATCACTTGTGTAGGGTAATGAGAGGAAAGGGGTGATACTGTCATTCTTATCTGTTGCCAGGTATGGCACTTCCATATAGAGATTCAGATTTTATCCCTTCCTCATTTCATGTAATAAATACTGCCCTATATTCTCTCAAGCAACTTCCCTTGAGTTCAATGGGAGCTGACACTGCAGTGTTGGGGACCTATTCATATCTATATAAAAATTTTACATCCTGTTAAATTTTTATATATTATAAATCTGATCCTTTAGCATATGTCTACACTATATAGTGATGTGTTAAAGGTCCCTAAGCTTTCCACCAATAAACTGGCATGTCTAATGTGTTGACATACAAACGTATGGGCTCACAAAAACAAAACTGATTTACCATCTTGGTGATGTGTCTGAGCTAATATTGCTTGCAAGGTATTTCTCATTCAAGGAGCTCTGCATTGTGTTGCATTCATGTCCCTGGGAAGGTCTATATTTCACCTAAATTCCTCCATTTTGAAGTTAGATAACCGGTTCTTGCAACTTGTCTAGGTTTTTTCACTAGGCAGGTCCAAACAGTAGTTCCTCTTACTGAGCACAAACACGCCTCTGAATAGCTTTTACAAGCTTAATCAGAGTAAGAAGACTGGTTTAAATCACCTTTGTCCAGTGAAGTTAGGTGTGGTGAACCCCACCTGAACAAATAATTGAACAATCATTGTAAGATTTCTGCTGTGTACAACCACAAATGCTACAAAAGTAAATAATGTTCTTCTGATTGTACTCCAGAAGAAAAATCAGTTCCAATAATCACAGAAATCACAGAATCACAGAATCACTAAAGTTGGAAAGGACCTTCAAGATCATCAAGTCTAACCATTAACCCAACGCCACCATGCCCACTAAACTATGTCCTGAAGAGCCACATCCACACGTTTTTTGAATACTTCCAGAGATGGTGACTCCACCACCTCCCTGGGCAGCCTGTTCCAATGCTTGACCACCCTCTCGGTGAAGAAATTTTTCCTAATATCTAGTCTAAACCTCCCCTGGCGCAACTTGCTGTCGCTAGTTACTCGGGAGAAGAGACCAACACCCACGTCGCCACAACCCCCTTTCAGGTAGTTGGAGAGAGCAATAAGGTCTCCTCTCAGCCTCCTCTTCTCCAGACTGAACAACCCCATGAACCGCCCCTCATAAGACTTGTGCTTTAGACCCCTCACCAGCTTCATTGCCCTTCTCTGGACACACTCCAGCACCTCAACGTCCTTCTTGTAGTGAGGGGCCCAACACTGAACACAGGATTCGAGGTGCGGCCTCACCAGGGCCGAGTACAGGGGCACAATCACTTCCCTACTCCTGCTGGCCACACTATTCCTTATACAGGCCAGGATGCTCTTGGCCTTCTTGGCCACCTGGGCACACTGCCGGCTCATGTTTAGCCGGCTGTCAGCCAGCACCCGCAGGTCCCTTTCTGCCGGGCAGCTCTCCAGCCACTCCTCCCCAAGCCTGTAGCGTTGCATGGGGTTGTTGTGATTGAAGTGCAGGACCCAGGCACTTGGCCTTATTAAACCTCATACAGTTGACCTCTGCCCATCGATCCAGCCTGTGCAGATCCCCCTGCAGAGCCCTCCTACCCTCCAGCAGATCAACACTCCCACCCAGCTTCGTGTCATCTGCAAACTTACTGAGGGAGCACTCGATCCCCTCTTCCAGATCATCAGTAAAGATATTGACCAAGACTGGCCCGAAAAACCGAGACCTGGGGAACACCGCTTGTGCCCGGCCGCCAACTGGATTTAACACCGTTCACCACAACTCTCTGGGCTCGGATAATCCAGCCCGTTTTTCACCCAGTGAAGAGTAAATCCGTCTAAGCCATGAGCTGCCAGTTTCTCCAGGAGAATGCTGTGAGAGACACTGTCAAAGGCTTTACTAAAGTCCAGGAAGACAACATCCACAGCCTTTCCCTGATCCACTAGGTGGGTCAGCTGCTCATAGAAGGAGACCAGGCTGGTCAGGCAGGACCTGCCTTTCATGAACCCATGCTGGCTGAGCCTGATCCCTTGGTTGTCCTTCACATGCCCTGTGAGCACTCTCAAGATGAACCGCTCCATGATCTTCCCCAGTACGGAGGTCAGGCTGACAGGCCTGTAGTTCCCGGATCCTACTTCCGACCTTTCTTGTAGATGGGTGTCACATTGGCAAGCCTCCAGTCTTCTGGGACCTCCCCTGTTACCAGGACTGCTGATAAATGATGGAGAGTGGCTTGGCAAGCTCCTCCACCAGCTCTCTCAGTACTCTTGGGTGGATCCCATCAGGCCCTATAGACTTGTGGGTGTCCAGGTGGCTTAACAGCTCCTTAACTGCTTCCTCCTGGATTATGGGAAGTTTATTCTGCTCTCCATCCCCGTCTTCCAGCTCAGGGGGCTGAATACCCTGTAGATATCTGGACTGGCTATTAAAGACTGAGGCAAAGGCATCATTAAGTACCTCAGCCTTGTCCTCATCCTTGGAGACAAAGTTCTGAAATTTAAAAAAAAAAAAGAATCGCATTGAGGCTGGGAAAGTTTCTGAAAAGGAGCATTTTTTTCCTGTCCCATTGGATTTCCAAAACTTTGTTCATTTTTAGTGGTATGAAGATTTTATGTCCTAATGCGATAATCAAATAAGCTTTGAAGTATGCTGATAATTTTGAAAACCTGAATCTGCAGATGTTTGACTTTTTTGTTGGCATCTTTGCTATGTCAACCATGTCTGACCCACACAGGATAGAATTTTAACCAGGATCGTGCAACCATTCTCTGCCTATCTCAGTAAATTTTTCTCACCATAATATTACGGATGGGCATGGATTAGACTCTCTGTGATAACTACATGGAGACTGGCTTCCAGCAGCACTCAAGTAGTCACCAACGCAACTCATATTCAGAGTATTTGTATTTATGCACCCCTAAAATTCACACAGTTTTGATACATCACACCTCAAAATTCTTAGTCTCCTCTATTATTCTTTTGACTGTGAAGGTCTGCTTGGCAGAGACATGGTAGGAAATTTAGCCATTAGGCTTGGGGTGTTTCTGAGTTCCAGTGCACTCTTCCTGAAGCTTTGTCGGAAACAGTTTGCTTGTCTCTGAAAGCAGAATGGTTTGATCACTCTTGGCAGTCACAGTTTCCCCCCATATTTTGTTTTGTTCCAAGAATGCCAAGAAAATGTCCTTACTTTTAGAAAATAGTTTTCCCCCTGTTGAATTCACATTGAGATATCCTCCGAGGCCTTTACTGTCATCTTATGTAGGTTAAAACAACAGGATGTCCCCCCTTGCTCCCCATAACTTTGAAGAATGTCTCACTCACTGGGTTATCTTTTAAAGCTTTTGAGCTACAGTCTGTTATCTACTTGCAGTCAGCTTCATGCCAAAGAGCAGCATGTGAGGAACACGAAAATGGCATTTGCTTTTTAGAAGAGAATCAACATGTATAGTTACTAGATATCCTCATTCTCTACCACTCTCTAGGGTGTGTGAATGTGGCAGCAGCTGCTGTGATTTCTGTGCGGTGTAGACACACCCAAGTTAATGAGAAACTAGCTTACTAAGGCAGAAACAAACATTTAGCCTGTCCATTCCCAAATGCCACACGATTTTCGGTGCTCTTTGGTCCAGTCTGCTTGGGTCACAAGCTGGCTAATTCCAAAGCAGTTCATACATACTTTTACTAGATGGTAGATGCAGTGGTGCAGATAAGATTCATGACACTGGGTAAGAAACAGAAGATTTCCATATCTTACATTACGTAACTACCTCAAGAATATGTATCGATCTACTTCCAAAAGGGATGACGGGGTGTTGTGGTTTAACCCTAGCCAGCAACTAAGCCCCACGCAGCCACTCACTCACTCCCCCACAGTGGGATGGGGAGAATTAGAAGAGTAGAAGTGAGAAAACTCATGGTTTGAGATAAAGACAGTTTAACAGGTAAAGCAAAAGCCCCTCACAAAAGCAAAGCAAAACAAGGAATTCATTCACCACTTCTCATGAGCAGGCAGGTGTTCAGCCATCTACAGGAAAGCAGGGCTCCATCACGCATAACGTTGACCTGGGAAGACAGACACCATAACTCCAAAAGTCCTCCCAGCCCCTCCTTCTTCTTTCCCCAGCTTTGTATAACAAGCACGATGTCATATGGTTGTCCTGGTTTCAGCCAGGGTAGAGTTAATTTTCTTCACAGAAGCCAGTGTGAGGCTGTGTTTTGGATTTGGGATAAAAAAATGTTGATAACGTGCTGATGTTTTGAGTTGTTGCGAAGTAGTGAAGGACAGTCCAGCTTCTCGTGCTGGCCGGCCAGCGAGCAGGCTGGGGGTGCACGGAAAGTCGGGAGGGGACACAGCTGGGACAGTTGACCCAGGCTGGCCAAACATACCATATGACATCATGCTCAGCATATAAAGCTGGGACGAAGAAGAAGGAAGGGGTAGAGGGACGTTCGGAGTGATGGCATCTGTCTTCCCAAGAAACCATTACGCGTGATGCAGCCCTGCTTCCCTGGAGATGGCTGAACACCTGCCTGCCCATGGGGAGTGGGGAATGGATTCCCTGTTTTGCTTTGCTTGCGTGCGCGGCTTTTGCTTTACTTATTAAACTGTCTTTATCTCAGACCATGAGTTTCCTCACTTTTACTCTTCTGATTCTCTCCCCGGTCCCACTGTGGGGGACTGCGCGAGCGGCTGTGTGGGGCTTAGTCGCTGGCTGGGGCTAAACCACGACAATGGTGTGGAATATCTCTTTGGCCAGCCTGGGTCAGCTGTCCTGGCTGTGTCCCCTCCCAGCTTCCCGTGCACCCCCAGCTTGCTCGCTGGCAGGCCACCATGAGAAGCTGGACTGTCCTTGACTGCTTAGCAACAACCCAAAACATCAGCATGTTATCAACATTATTTTCATCCCAAATCCAAAACACAGCCCCACACTAGCTTCTATGAAGAAAATTAACTCTATCCCAGCTGAAACCAGGACAAGGAGTTGACAAGCTGATGCTGACAGAGGAGGTAGTATGAGTTGAAGAGTTCAGATGAGCATGAGGGAAAAGCACAGTGACACAGCATGAGCAAGGGAGCAAGTAATTCTCCATCCCCAGAGCAGGTCATTGCAAAAGGGAAACTTCTTCCCTCTCCCTGATTTGGGAGTTTGCAGGGGCTTTGACACATAATAAAGTTATGTGTTGATCATTTACCATATTGAACCTTAGTAACTGTTTGTGGTGAACTGGATGTGCTTTTCACTTTACTTAAGCCTCTTTTACCGTGTGTTAAAAGATATGAAAATACCTTTGCCGCCTTTGGTTTTGAATGAGGATCCATCTTACGGTATGTGGAGAGAAGTTTCATCTTCAGAGTGTTCAGTTTTGGGCCCCTCACTACAAGCGTTCACTTCATGTGTTCAGTTTGGGCCCCTCACTACAAGAAGGATGTTGAGGTGCTGGAGCGTGTCCAGAGAAGGGCAACGAAGCTGGTGAGGGGTCTGGAGCACAAGTCTTACGAGGAGCGGCTGAAGGAACTGGGGTTGTTTAGTCTGAAGAAGAGGAGGCTGAGGGGAGACCTTATCGCTCTCTACAACTACCAGAAAGGGGGTTGTGGCGACGAGGGTGTTGGTCTCTTCTCCCAAGTAACTAGTGATAGGACAAGAGGAAATGGCCTCAAGTTGCGCCAGGGGAGGTTTAGATTGGATACTAGGAAAAATTTCTTCACTGAGAGGGTGGTCAGGCATTGGAACAGGCTGCCCAGGGAGGTGGTGGAGTCGCCATCTCTGGAAGTGTTCAAAAAACGTGTGGATGTGGCGCTTCAGGACATGGTTTAGGGGACATGGTGGTGCTGGATTAATGGTTGGACTTGATGATCTTGAAGGTCCTTTCCAACCTAGTGATTCTGTGATTCTGTGATCTTTCATCATCTCATCTACTTTAATAACAAAAAACAAACCATGAGATACAGTCACTATGAGCAGAGAACAGATAACCCCTGCCCTCTCATTCCTTTGTGACAGTCATTTCCTGACCCAGCAGCCAGTGCATCACTTTCCAAAACTTGTCTGTGCTGGAAGACATATGTATGGACACTGCTGCTAGCTCGATGATGTCCTCGGAGCTCTTACTCTTCGTCGACATTTAATAACACCTCAAATACCTACCCAGGAAAATAGAAAAATACGGGCAAGATTACTTCTAATACCTACAATAATACAAGATATTATCCATGTCATCCAGACAGAGAAAGAGGAGAAAGAGCACCTCTGAGATATCTGCTTTCTTACAACTCATGATAAATGGGGAGGAATGAAGAAACACAGAGGGAGATTTCATTTTGAATTGCCATTTTCAGAGAAATTGCCCCTACAGTCAAATCATTGATCCAATTTGCCAATGTTTAGATGATACAGAGAAAGTCAGAGCAATCAAAAGTTTAAAAATAAAAAAAAAGGGAAGAAGAGAAAAGTTAGACTGAGTATTATGAAAAACAGAACAAAAGAAAACACTTTAAAAAGAGAGCTACAGTGAATTCCTAAGAGAAATGGTGAAAATCCAAAGCATTCATTGCACAATTTTTTTTCTGGCCAAAGCAGAAAATATACTTTGGAACGTTTCTGAGGCATTGTAGAACAATTCTATATTGTCAGGGGAATTAGGTATATTTCCTAATATATCTTTCCTATCTCAAGTTTCTATGAATATGTGAGATAAGCCAATGGGGAAAGCCGTTAGCTTCGGCACTCTGCAGCAGAAAAGTAATGTTAGTGTAATTCTGTTACTAAAAACTGAAGTTTGTTTTTGGTTTGTTTTTTTTTTTTTCCTCCAGGTGATGAAAGAATTCTAGGTGACAGCAACCTGTAAAAAACCTGAGAAATACATAGAGAAATATAAGTTATATTACTTTTTTAACTGGTGTTTCCAATCCCAGCTTGACACATGAGGTTTCTGTGACTA